>NC_137427.1:18287500-18887500 GCF_964374335.1 Astatotilapia calliptera | reverse complement strand
TGTGTGGGTGGGTTAGTGTGCGTGCATAAGTGCGTGTGTGTGTGTGTTTTTGTATTAGTATCTCACTCTGTCCAGCAGTGCTGTAATCACACAACGATCGGCAAGTGCTTGCACTTCTGACAGAGTTAACATTTCTTTAGAATGTAAAGGGAGTGACATAAATAACATATACGAGGTGGGATTTATGCTGTGTGTAGCTTGAAAGGTAGGATAAAACATATATTATATAACGGGGGGTAAAAATTGCACCAAGCCTTATATGAGGTGAACATCCCCAGCTGTAATCCCCATCACCCATAAAATATACTTCTAACAGCTTTGAAAATGACTAAATGTATCTGTTGTCTTTATTTGATTCACTGGAGTCATAACAACGTTGGAGTGTGATGTCGTACTACTATATAAGAAAAAGTAGGCAGGGGGGAGATAACTAGACACAGAAAAGACCTGAGAGCACAGTCTGGGTTCATGGTTAACGTTGATTTTAATGTTGATTTCTCGAGAAATTCGACATTCAACCCAGAACTCGACTTCCCCCTGATCGAGTACCTTAACAAGCCTGTGAAAGCATTTTTTATTCTTCAGCTGCTTGGAGCGAAGGTGTTATACGACATGAAAAGGTGAACATCTAACTGATGTATTCATCTTTACGTATTCACTATGTGCTTACACACCACTCTGCGTTCAGTCATTAGTTATTATTAATCTCTGGCTCTCTCCCTCAGAGTGTTTTTCATCATGTCTTCCTCCCATCACCCCCAACCGGTCGCGACAGATGGCCACCCCCTCCCTGAGCCTGGTTCTGTCAGAGGTTTCTTCCTGTTAAAAGGGAGTTTTTCCTTCCTACTGTTGCCAAGTGTTTGCTCAAATGAGGTCGCTTGATCGTTGGGTTTTCTATGTTTCTCTGTTTTATTGTACATTATTATCTTTACCTTACAATATGGCGCCATATAAATAAAACCAAACTGAATTGTCTCTGAACATTTTGCGCAGGCAGTGAGTTTCGTTTACATTTAATATGTCCTTGCTATTTTATTAACGAAACGTAATTCATGTAATTCAGTTCATTTGTTTTTTTTAGTCTTTTTCTAGTCTCACATTCATTCTGCTTTACGGTAAAACGTACTATTAGTGAAAAAGGTGGGCAACTTAAATTCAGCATCCTCGATGTGTAACAGTGTTTCAGTTTACGAGCGCACCGTGCAGGAGAAAAGGCTTCAGTGTGTTCAGTAATCAAGGGAAGATTGTGTTTGCATGAGTAAGCGGCTGGATATCACTGCTTTATCAGAGTAATCTGTTTGCACTGGTTCAAATTGTTCCCTCTTGACATGTCATCATTCACAAACTATACATGCACAAAGCATACTTAGTTGTGTATACAAAAACACGCTTGCACACACACACACACGCAAACACAGCCCCTCCCATTCAGCCCCTCCGATTTGGCTGTTAGTCTAATTTATGAGGTGCCGTTAATTTGGCCTAAACGCTCGTTGCGAGACCTCCCTCCACTCTCATCCCTTCATCTCTGTATCCCTCCTTCTCTTCCTCCCTCTCATCAGTCACCCGGCAGAGTAAATCAGAGGGGTGGTATTGCACAGCAGGCAATACATAGACTGGACACCTTGACTAATATACCGCTGTCCTTCTCCCTTCCTCTCTTCCCGAGTCTATCGAACTTCTCCATCCCTCCCTTTCTCCATGTCTCCTGGCCGCTGTCTAAATCAAATTTGGCTCTTCTCCTTCTCTCTTTTCCCCCCTCTGCTCTCCTTTTAGATTTGCTTCCCCCCTTATTTCTGTCTACACTTCTTTTACCTCCCCTGTGCACTTTCTCTTCGCTCGTGTCCTTTTCCCTCCCCCATACTTCTTTCGTCCACCACTCTTCCTCCACTCTCTTTCTTCGCTCTCTTACCTTGCTTCTCCTCTTCCCCCATTCTCCTGCTCGTGTTAGGTGTAAATTTAGAACAGAAGGCATGAGGGAATGCTATGTGTGTTTGTGTGTGCCTACGTGTGTATGTGTGTGAGCGTGAGAGAAACTACATGAAAGCTTTTCAGACTCGCCATAAAGCGTTCAGATGGGGCTGATTAAAATCCTAAAGCCTTGGTTTTCATCCACATTTAGGATTCACATGAAATCGAATATACACACTCACGTGCACTCACTTATACACACGTGCACATGCGATTGCACATTAACACGCGCAAAACGCATGCACACACAAGTTTCCCTTCTCATTATCTTCCTTTTATTACCCTCTCTTGCTGCCTACTTGTCTTTTTTTCTCCTCTCTCGCTCTGTCAAACACAAACACACTAGTGGAAGGTGTTCCCTTCCGATGCAGTGGAAGCAAACAGAAACAACATCAGGCATCCGAGTCTCCCTCATCACTTTACGTCACATTGTTCTTTCTAATTTCATACATTGCACACACTTGGGAGTAAACCTGCGCTTCAACCGCTCGGCACACCTATACATCACTGTCCATCTTCCCACCTTTCACCCCCTCCCTCCATCTCAATTGCTCTTGGTTTCGTGTCTATCTATTTTCCTTCTTTTCTCTTCTCATTTCTCACCTTCGCTCTCTCATGCACGCCTATCTATTAGCCCAATCTTTGTCCCTTCTCCTCTCTCTTCTTCAAAGTTCCGGAGCACAGAGGGTTTTTAGCTGTTTTTCAGTAAATGTAACAACATCTTGCCTTCTGTTCTGTTCAACACTCCCCCAACCCTCCACCCCCCTGCCCCCTTTTCACAATCTCTACCAGCCCCTCTCTCCTCTTTCTGTCACTTCTACCTCTCTCAGCAGTCTGCTAGTGCACACTTATAGTCGCAAGATAAAACATGCTACCTCTGCCTTATCCCTCTGTGTATTACATAAATCCACCATGGGTATCATTAAGCAAGGCCACCTCCAAACAGTACCTCATTCCATATAAAGCTCAGACTCTTTGGACTAAATTGACTTGAAGTGGCTTAATTAGAACAGAATAGAATAGAATAGAATTTTTTTTTTAAGAATAACACAAAAATATATATATTTTTAGATCATGTTTACTTAACAAGTAGGAATAGGTTTATTGCAGTAGCAACAACTAACACTTAAGGTTCATGTATGACCGCTGGGATCCAGTGATGCTCCAGCTAATGCGCTAAAAATGTAAAAGAAACTAACAGCTGCAGGGAATTTCAACTTCTTGCCTTTATTTTAAGCAAAGTTAAAACAGACCGACCCTCACATCAGTACTCTGAAACTTAATTAAAATCATAGTTGGAATGTTCCAGGTACCTGTACAAACTTGCCAACATTTTGCTTTAGCAGTCATTAATACAGCTTAGGTTGGCTCGCTGCGATCCTGAGAATGTTTCAGTCTTTTTTTTTTTCTAACTAAAATTTAACTGCACTGAATTTAACATTCAGGCTGCTCTAAAGTGAAAGTGAACCAAACTCCCTGGTCCAAAATCTAACATAAGACTTAAAAGGAGAGTGGAGGCTCACATCGTTGAGTCAGTAATACAAGTTGCTACAGAAGAGCTTACTTAAGCAGTTGCTGGCACAAAAATTTGGCTGTTAATTAAAAATGATATACTGAATGTAGCGAGAGCAATTCTGAAAAGTAAAAAAAAAAATCTGTGAAAACAAAATATTAGGCGCGTTTAATAAGTTAGTTAAAAGTTAGTGTACATTTGCATGCATTTCCCATCTCCATCTTCAATAAAGCACTTATTTGCTGCTTTTATACATTAGAACTGTTTCAGTAAATGAGAGATTATTAGGTAAGATGATCATTCGACTAAACATTTATAACCATATATCTATGACAAGCAAGTATCATCTAGAATAGAATAGAGATGTTCTGCGTGTGCAGAAGAGGAAAGATAATCAAGTGTTTCTTTCATTTGCTTGTTTGAATTATATTGTGTGCTTGCCCATAGAACTCACTTGTGAAATTTTATTCACCAGTAAATATATTCAGATCTTATTCATACGATTCAGTGTCATAAATCAGGGGTTATCTGCTTCTGGTAGTGCTGCCTGCCTGCTAACACAGTCAGGTAAGAGCAGAATGATGAATTATTATTATTGTATAAAAATATTTTCTCTAACTTGACCCCAACTTGATTGTGAGAGATCACTGGAGCCACTCAAGTGTGAAGCATTAAAGAAAAGGTAGTTATTTTAATATTGTTACGCGTGGATTTGCATGTGTGAAACACAAGCGTCGAACTCCCTAGTCACTATGGGTCAACACTTTCAACTTAAATAATTATCAAATTCATAGACAGACACAGAACCTGCAAATCAAGTATGAATCAGATGTGTTTTCTTGTGTGAATCCATTATGTGGCTGTAACTCTGCGAGATCTCTGGGAGGCAGGCCAAGTGTCTCTGGCTGAGTCGCCTCCATTCGCTGTATGTCTGTTCAGTCAGCCACACAGAAGACAGATAGAACTACCAGTCTGCTCACCCCTCCAGTCACACCAATGTAATCAGACCTCAACAGCCATAAACCACCGGCTATGGACACTCTGCCCAGCCCGCTGTCACACACACTCACACGCATAGAAACACAATCTCAAGTACACAGAAACGAATGCAAGTGTAGACTCATGCACAAGGACAGATCTGTGTGCGTAAACAGAAATGAAAGCACACAGACGAGAGATGCATGTACGCAAATCTGTACATGCTGACACATACATGCGCAGACTCGCAGCTTTAAGTGAATCATCGAGAGCTGAGTGGTGGGCCTCCATAAGTTTGAGCTTTTTGCCCAAGGAGCTTAGTCCAAGACATTCCTCTCTGCTTGGGCAGGAAGGATGTCTTCTGACCCAAAGGGAATTTTAATCATTTTGCTAAGTGCCACACTCTGCGTGTGTGTGTGTGTGTGTGTGTGTGTGTGTGTGTGTGTGTGTGTGTGTGTGTGTGTGTGTGTGTGTGTGTGTGTGTGTAAGGATGGACTACTGTCTGCTCTGTGTGAGTTACAGTAAGTGAAAGCTTGTGTCTTTATCTCCCTCCCGCACTGTCTCTTCCCTTCCATCATTCTTTTAGCACTTCCATCAGTGTCTGTTTCCCCCTCACCACCGCCTGCGTCTCAGGCCATTTTGTGTCTGTTTGTCTTTTTGTTATCTTGTATCTTTTGTTCTCCTTCTCAACAAACTACCGTTCAATGTCTCCCTCGCCCATCTCACTATCTTTCTTCACTCTCTCTCTACCTCTCCAGCTTTGTGGTGTGAACAATGGTGGATGACTGTGCTTTAGGAGATTTACTGCTGGATCCTCTCTCTGTCAGGTGTCGAGACGAAAGGAAAGCGATGACGAGGGGGGGGCTGAGGGGGCCGGGTGGGTTGGTGGGGGGGAGCAGATGGAAGATAGAGCAGTACACAGGGAGATGAAGAAGGCCGAGAAGGGAGGGAAATGGAATCAGAGGATGACGGCAAAGAAAAGGATGAGACAGAGAAGATTATGCAGGGGAGCATAGAATGAGATAGAATAAGAAAAATGTGAACAGAGTATAGAATAGAAGGAGAGGCTACACTATGTTTTTTAAAAGAGTCTCTGAATATAGTTTGACAGATCAGCCCTGTGCTCAGATGTAACTGAACGCAGTTTTCCCTTACTTTCCCTCCTTTTCTCACTTTCTCACATTAACACATCGCAGACACCGGAATTCATTCTGTCAGTTTCAGGTGAAACATGTATTTGCATGCTGACCAGAAACCAATTTGTGTTCTTTGATAAGCATAAAGATTTCCCCATGTCTCATTTTTATTTAAAACCAACTCTCTCAACAGTCAAGCCCCGAGGGCCTTGTGAGGGGCAAAAGTTGAGGCTAAATGGTCACTGTGAATGTTTTTCACCCACTAATAGACTAGTTACACACTATACTGACCCCAAAGAGGAAACACGGATACATCATTAAAGATCTGGCTGAGTGCCATAGTGAAAAACAGAACATATATTCACAGATACATTTTATTTTAAACATACAGTAATTATTTTTCAGATATATAAATATATTACAAGTGTGCCATGAAAAAAATTCTCATATAGTGCAACTTATCCTGCAAATCCAAAAATAACTACATCATAACAGCACAACGGGCTGCGAGGAATGGGCGAGCGGCTACAGGTACTAGTGAGAAAATGAGATGCAAACAAGGAAGTCACCACTGACGCCTGATTATACAACAAGGCAGGCAATTTATCCTGTTTTGAGGACAGATTTGACATCTCTGCAAAGGTAAAACATCAGAAGATATTTGCTCCTTCTGGATGTTTGTAGAGATAAGCAGTAGGATTATTATACAGCTATTAGCTCAGTGCAACAGATTTGCAGATCATACATCACTCTATAGAACTGAGTCTTCAGTACATTGGAAACACGTGATTATTTGTGCACCAGTGCTAATAGTTGTGTTTTCAGGTGACTTAATCTGCAATCACACCTGGACGCATTTATTGTAAAGTGTGTTCACTGACTTGGAGTGATGTTTGCACTATTTAGACCTGTTACACTCTGCTTACACTGAGAACTATTTTCCAAAGAGTAATAGTAGTAATTCACCTATTATGGAATTACTTGATTTACTAAAAAAAATGCATACCAAGTGTTCAGATCTCGTCTGTATATAAAGAACCAGACAGGATTGAGTTATACAATATTATATAATTATCCATATTTCTAGCTTGGATAATATAGTTATCTAATGGTCCTTGGAGCTCAAGGACTTTTTCTCTTCTGTGATGTCATCTCAAGACTGGAGCTGCATTAGCCCAGCACTGCTTTCTTAAAAGTGGTTGAAAGCACAATTCCTTAAGATTATGACCTGCTTGCTTTTTTATTCCTTTTCCAAAATAATAAAGTGTCCAGTGCTGTTTGCCTGCTTGTCAGCAGGATAAGAATAAACTACACAGCCAAATTTCAAAAATCTTGGTGAAAAGGTGGAACTCGGGCACTGAAGTACTCATTAACTTTTGGTACACCTCCAAATCCTTTATGTGAACATTAGGAAGCAGGACAGTGTCCTTGGATCACTCTCTGTGTGCCGTTGTTGTTACTTTAATTCCTGTGCAGAGGCACTGGTACGACTGATACCATTTGTCTGTTAGCAAGATGATTCAAAAACTATCACTCTGATGAAAATGGTTTAGAGACGTGGAGGATAGGCAAAAAAGGAAACCTGTTACATTTTCGCGTAGATCCAGATCACTTTCTTTAAAACTGTGGAATAATAGTTAGAGAGACACTTACTTTCTGCTTAGTTTCAATCACATATGTTATATTTGACTCCACTTATAAACACGTTACCTAAAAAAACTTCAACCCAAGCTTGGCATCCACATACGAGGAGGTTTAATCCAGCACCAATTTGAATAACTGAACAAATAGCATTACTTGTTAAGCAGTAATTTTAGGTTTCTTTTTAACATCTTAAAACTCATTTTAACATTTAAAACCATTAACAGCATGCACGTATTTCACAGTCAGAAGTCTAAAATACCTTTTTTTTGCATTTTTTTCAGAGACAGCAAAACAATAACAGTCATGAAGCCACATTTAAACAGACAGATGTTTGACACACATTCATCACAAATGTGTGCATGCATGAATGACCACCATCGTGTGCTTTGAAGAAAACTAGAAAACCAAAGAAAGGACATGCACTGCGATAGAGAGAAAACAGAAACAGAAATCCTCTGAGGCACCCATCTGTCATAGAAAAAGAGGAGAGGCAAGCTGAGAGACAGGCAGTGACTGCGAATGGTGGTGGTGGTAGGGCAGGAAGGGGGGTTCACAAACTGAAAAACAGCATGTGAGTGTACAGACGTGGACTGTGAGACAGACAAAAAAAGAGAGACAAGGAGAAATGAAGAGATGGAGAGGAGACAGAGACAGGAAGAGGGAGTGAAAGACAGTCAGCCTGAGAGAGTGACAGAGTGCAGTCCTGAGAGGGAGAGTGTGTGGGTGAATGTGAGAGCAGCGCTAGCTAACTCGTCTGTCAATCTAAATCTGTGATTGACACCTCGGGGTCCAACATTCCCCACGTAGCCTGCTGGCTCTTCCTGTCAGGATGTAGGGCATGGGGTCACGCGCACACATGCGACATATAAAGGAAGGATCACATACTTACTGTGAGCTTTGTGATTGGCACACACACAAACACACACACACACACATCCGTAACTGAAATGTGATGTAAATGTGCATATGTATGACTGTGACACGCATGCACTTCCAGCATACACACACACACACATACCCTTGCAGGCGGAGGGCTGGCAGAGGTGAGGTCTCCTGCGAGGTTCGGTCTCGCTGACTGGGTCTTAACTCTTGACACATGACCTCTGACCTTTACACCGTCAGCAACGCAGCTTTTCTCCAGATCTCTCTCTTTTCACCAGATTGTCTGTGTGCGTTTAGCCAGGCTCTATTTGTGTTTTTAGATTTAAGATCATTATACAGCCATTATGTTATTTATTATTCAGCTTCCTGCCCTTGTGTTTTCCTTCTGCCTTACTTTCTCTCACATTATCCTTCTCTCTCTCTCTTTCATGCCAGCAAACGATGAATCTATTAACATGCATGAAACTGTACTTTAACTACTTGCACCGTAGTACGAAGAAGATAAAAAGGTGTCAAACTGGGTGAAATTGCTGTACATTTGAATATGATTCTGCATGTCCTTCCAAGTACACTCAGGGTGTTTTCTTTTTTGTCCTGTGTTTTTGTCCTTTCTTACAGCGTGAAAGTCAAATGGAAACTTTATTTTGTGCATGCATACAATTAATTGCATACATAAAAGATATTATCAAAACAAAAGACACATTTATGCATATTTAATGAGATGCACACGGCTATAGATTAAAAAAAACCCACAATCAAATTGAAAAAAGGTTCAAGGTCAAATTTGAATAAGAACTGAGAACTTAAAACCTAATGGTGGATAAGTTTTACCACGGACTCCGACCTTGCTGAAATTCAGTGACATAACTCTGCTGAAATGACATGACACGTTTTTAAAAAAAATCTGTCTGGCTGCATTGTCGATGGTGTGAAAACGACTGATTTCTCCAAGCGTCATTTGGTTCATGGGTAAAAATGAGACGAACCAAGTGTTATACGTTGAATTTTGTGTCTGTATAGCTTTTGTGTCCCTTTAGAAAATGTCACATGTAATTTACATGCACATACACACAAACAGTAATAAGAGGACGTGTCCATCTGGCAGTCTGTGTATGTGTGCGTTTAAGTTTGTGTGTATGAGTGTGCACCAGTAGGGGTTTGTGACTAATGGGGTCATTATTGATGCTGAGTCAAGATTACTGCTGATAGCAATGGTTGGATACCGACCTAACGAGTATATAAATACACACATAAATGCACACACACACACAGTTCCCTCCCTCTGCCTCTTGCTCACATACGAACACACACAAACTCACACCCACATTTTCATTTTTTCAGGTTCTCGGAGGTGCACTTATGCACATAAACCTTCCACCTCAGCTAATAAACTTACTCACCCAGACATCCCCCTCGCAACCTCTCGAGACCCCCTTTGTTCTTGCACACACATGCATACAAATATTCGCATGCTTACACATTTAGACATGCGCATCACGCTCTGCATAACCAGACAGGCAGCAAGTGTTTTGTGCACTAATCAGTCACTTCATTATTTTTCCTAGTTTTCCAAGTGCAATATCCATACTCAGCCCCATTCTGTGCATACTCTAACATACAGTGTAGCCGAAAGAAAACTGTGTTTGTTACCAAACAGCTGCGTGTAATGTCCACTCTGTTAAGTGTGCCCCGGCAGATATGCTGTGACAGTTAACCGTGTGCAGGTAATGGGTGTAAGATTTGAGATGAAAAATTTAATCTCAGAGAATTGGAGCGGTGCAGGAAAAAAAACGAAAGAAAGAAAAAACCATTACTATGAAGAATGTGAACAAAATCAAATGAGAGCACTTGTTGTGTAGAGTTCAGCGGTGTGGTTAGAGGATATCTTTAAGTTTTATGGTTTGGTAACTGTTTGCAATATCACGCATGAAATATGAGATTGTGGATGCCCCCTTTGTATGTATATTCTTAAAGAAAAGGAAGTGAGATGTTGTGAAAAGACTCTGCTAAATGCTTGAGTATTGGTGTCAATCCAAGAGTGATAATCTTGACTCAAACCTCACCCTCAAATATACTGCTCAAAACATTAAGGGAACACTTACATCATACATTGGATTGTGAATGAAATATTCAACCTGAAAATCTTTACCGGCGTGCATTGTGTAACCTTTTGAGAACAAAATGATGTAAGAGTAGTCAGCGGAGTCGAGAGCAGAGTTCAAAATCCCACCAAAAATAAAGTTTCAATTGTACCCTTAATTTTTTTAGGAGCATATAAACATAAATGTTTGAGCACTTATAGGGTTCATTCACCTATTCCTCTATGCCTGAGCACGTTTAACCCAACTCACACTCCAGAAGAAACTAAGAAGTCAGTACTTGCCCAAGGATAATTCAATATGCAGACTAGAGGAGTCGGGGATTGAGCCACCGGCCTTCCAATTGGTAGACAACTCCCTCCATCTCCCAAGCCATGGCCACATGTGTGCCTCTCTCTGTGTGCTACGGCAATTTTCGTTGTTCCTGAAAGCCTCTGTTTCTAAATCAAGACTTTTATGAAGTTCTGCTGCCCTGAGCAGACCATTAACATTTCATATCACCCTGGCTCACTCCCTGTGTTTCTCCCATGGGCATGTGGCAGAAATTCCCTCTTTGTATAATCCCTACAGACTTTAAAAGCAGACCATGGTGACCACACTTTTATTATCGGACCTCAGCTGTGTTTTTTCCAGTTTTTTTTTAAAAAAAGATGACAATCAGTGTTAAGCATTGACCCCAAGCACAATCTTTTTTACACCGACTGCACTCCAGTAAATGCTCATTTTGCCAAACTGATTTGCATAATGCCTATGGAAAAAGAGGTGTGTTTTTTTTTAATCAGCGTAGAACCGTAGGAAGAATTTTTTTCTCTTAAGTTTCATCACTTTGCCAGACTTTATAGTCTTTTTTTCTCTCACTATGTCCTCACTTTCTTAACATTCACCACTCACTTGTCAGTTCTGAAGCACAGCTTGCCTTAAGTATCGGGGTTCAGCATGTAAGCTCATCTCATTATCCCCGTTTGTGTATGTGTGTATGTGTTTGTGTGTGTGTGCGCGTGCACTTCATGTATGAGTGTATAACTGACTGTGAGAGTGTGAGTGAGTGATGGGTGTGTAAGCCTCCCTCTCTTGCGCTCTGTTTGAAATAAAGCGACAGATAATCGCAGGGCTCTGGTGAAGCGAGCTCATCTGAGCGCCAATCGATACGGGTGCCATAGCTTCAAAGCAACCCTTCAAAGAGGAGAGAAATAGCCATATGCTCTTCGTGTTGCTGTGTGTGTGTGTGTGTGTGTGTGTGTGTGTGTGTGTGTGTGTGTGTGTGTGTGTGTGTGTGTGTGTGTGTGTGTGTGTGTCAGAGAGCCAGAGCAAATGTGTGGGGAGAGAGAGAGTGAGATCGGGAGTGAGAGAACAAAAGGAGGAGATGAAGTCAGGGAGTCTCCGTGTGTGCAGATGAAGCTGTTTTCATTTGGTAGCAAACATTATCATATCACAGTTGACATGCAAAGTGGTTGTGATGCAACTGATGTCACTATTTAAATTGGACAAAATCATTGTTTCGTTAGCTGGTAATCTCCTGATATTATGGCTCTGTCATCTTTTATTCAGCAAACCGGCAGCAGCTGTGGCCTTTGTTGAGGAAATGGGCTAGGAGGAGAGAGACACACTCTCTGTCTCTGTCTCACACACACACACACACACCGAGGCGAAGTTTAAAGACTGGATGTGAAGAAGTGAATAGACTATACACTGTACCGAGAGACAGTGGGAACTGAACGCTTGCAGGAAGGAAGAGTGTGAGGACGAGAGAATGACAGTGAGAAAGGGAGACGGAGGTGTGCAGAGATGTGTTCGTAAGTGAGACTAAAAGAGGGAAAGGGGGGAGAGAGAGATCCCCGAACCACGCTGTGTTTAGCAGTGCCATCTCACCTTCCAGAAAGTGAAAATGAGAATGTATTTTTGACTCGTCGGTGGAAAAAAAAAAAAAAGTCTAGAAGTTTGTGTTTGGGAGTGAGTGTTACAAAATATGTGTTTTCTGTGCACTCAGACATGTGTAATTCTATTAAGTGTGTGCGTTTGCGTGTGTGTGCAAGTTGAGAAAACAAGAGAATGTATGTGTATACAGCATGTGTGTGTGTCAGCATGTCTAATTAGCTGAAACATGCAGGTGTAAAACAGTAATTAATGGCACGACTGACTGACTTCATTATCTCCACATGAGCTTCTCATCCTGGCTCAACACACACACATGCGCGCGCGTGCACGCACAAATACAGAAACATTACAACATGCTTCTGAATGTACAGTAGTGTGAGAGAATGTGTGTTTTACTACAAAATAGCAGCGCAGTGTTGACTAGATGAAGTGGACACAATCATTGCACACGTCGCCGTTCGGACACTCAGACACTCATTTAGTTTGCAAATGGACTCATTACTAATGAATCACAAGCAGCTTTAGAGCAGGCTGAGCACACAGTAATGGTTTGGCCATCCTCCAGAATTTAGACACTACAGCGCACACATACACTCAGACACACACAAACACACACGCACGCTTGCATTGACAGAGATTGAGAGTGAGTGTCTAAAAGCGCCAATTACCTTCACATCCAATGTAAGAGAACAAGCTGGAAAGCTAATTATAAGTCCCCCACATGTAGATGGAAACCGTTCAAGCTCTCTCTAACACACACACAGACACACACACTTAGGCCCGTGATATGTGACCAGCAATAGCATTTTCTTGTTTTCGTCTGTGGTTGTTAGCTTGTTATGGGAAATATGTTTGTGACATTGGATCATTAGCATAAGTCATGATACAACCTCTGAGCCCAACTAGCTTTATTGAATCATCAATAAGACTGTATAATTTAGTGATTCCAGTTTTAGTCAGATTGATTTACACTTCAGTACCCTGCCAGGCTTGAATGGGATCAAATGAAATTAGATGCCTCAAAATGCACCATGTTGTCACTCAGTAAGTGGAATAAATATGTTTTTTATTTATCATTCAAGTACTATCAATCTTTTCTCATGGTCGTCTGCCAAGACATAAATATTGCTGATGGTCTCTCTCTCTCTTTGTGTCTCTACCCTCTCTGGTGAGTGAGTGATATGGCAGTGATTGGACAGAGTAATTGGTCCTAATGAACATGTCAACAGACTGTTTCTTTCTCTTTCCATTAAACACAACTGGATTAGATTTACTGTGCTTACTCTAACAGCTTAAAGACTCCATCAGTAGGCCACTTTCTGCACGCACACACACGCACACGCACACACACACACACGCACACAGACACACAGACACACAGAATGGCTTAGCTCAGTAGATCAATGGCCCCTTGGTCAATGTCTCCTTAGGGAGGGTTATCTATCTGCTCCTCACTAATGAAACACTCTGATCGTGAGTGTGTATGTGTGGGTTTGAATGTCTGCATGCACTCATTGGTAAGATTGATTTTAAATTATATGGATATGGAGTCATGTAGCTTAGTCTTAGGTTAATTACAGAGTGCACCATCATGTATATGTGTGTATGTTGTCAATGTTCTTATGAATATTTAATTTAATTTAAGGAAAACAACATTAGTACGCGTACCAACGTAAAATTGCCTTTGATTTGCTAACTCTGTTTCACTGGTAAGCACTCAATATAAAACCGGGTTTTGAAAACTATAATATGCAAATATAAGAACTATTTCTTACGGTTTACATTCCAGCCACACTTCTTTTTTTGTTACTCTTCACTCAGTGGCCATGTTTTAAATATGTCATGCTGCTACCTGGTTAGACTCCCTTTTGCCTTCAGAACGTCCTTAATTCTCTGTGACAGAGATTCAGCAACGTGCTGGAAACAGTTGGTCCATGCTGACATGATAGCATCACACAGTTGCTGTTGATTTGTTGGCTGCACATCCATGATACAAGTCTCCTGCTGAATTGAGATCTGGTGTCTTTGGAGGCCATTTGAGTATGGTGAACTGTGTCCTATTCAAGAAGTGTACCCCGTTTTGATCGTTACTACCAGTAGAATAATGCACATAGTCATACATGGTCAGCAACAATGGCTGTTCATTTGGTACTAAAAGGCACAACGTGTGCAAAGAAAATATCCCTGACACGGTTACACCACTGCCATAACCCTGAATCTTTGGTACAGGGCTGGATGAATGCCTGCTTTCATGTTGTTGATGCCATTTTTTGACCCTAACATCTGAATTTTGCTACAGAAATCAGTCCAGGTAACATTTTTCCAGGTTTCTACTGCCCAATTTTGGTGAATTCATGTGAATTGTAGGCTCAACTTCTTACTCTTAGCTGACAGACCCCCAGTGTGGTCTTCTGATGCTTAGGTTATCTGCTTCAACGTTTGATGCAGAGATGATCTTCTGCATACTTTTGTTGTGGTTATTTGAATTAAGGTCTTCCTATGAGCTCAAAGCAGTCTGGCCATTCTCCTCTGACCTCTGGCATCTACAAGGCATTTTCACCCAAAGAACTCCTGCCCACTGGATATTTTCTGTTTTTCCTGCAAACCCCAGAGATGTTAGTGTGGGAAAATCCCAGTAGAAAAGCAGTTTCTGAAATATTCAGATCAGCTGGTCTCACAGCAACAGCCATGCCACGTTCAAAGCACCTACTGTAATAAAGTGACTGTATATATATATATATATATATATATATATATATATATATATATATATATATATTAGGGGTGCAACGATACACAAAATTCACGGTTCGGTTCGGTTTGATACTTTGGTGTCACAGTTCGATATTTTTTCGATACAAAAAATGTTCATGCCTTTTTTAATTTGTCATTCATTAAAATTATAAATATATATTTTAACTCAAAAGTACAGTTTTTAAATTTAATGTTGCTGAAACAAAAGTAATTAAAAAAACAAATATATCTCAGGGCTCTCAAAATTTCAAAATCCCTGGTAGCCCTTCGGGCAGGGACTCTTCAGTTTTTGGTAGCCCAAAATAAATGTAAGTAGCCCGAATAAAAAAGAGAGCAATTTTTTGATTGATGTTTTGTTTCCTGTTTTGTTTCCTTTACAATATTATACATTAAAGTATAATATTGTAAAGGAAACAAAACATTAATCAAAAAATTGTTGAAAAACAAATTACAACATTGTATAAAAATTACAATCATCAACTCAAATACTTGGTTCTAATTAAACAGAAATTTCTATGAACTTGTAAGAACTGTGTAGGACATGAATCAGTCTGTGTCAGAGCCTGAATTTGAAATTTCCGCTGAAGTCACGGGTAAGAGGCAAGTGGAACCAAGATCTAGGCCATTTGCTTCTTGAAGTTTGCAAAGACTGCTAAATTTTGCCAGTGGTAGTTCACTCTTTGCAACATAGTACGCTGTTCTAAACAGATTTTTTCAGGTTTATTTTTAGTATGTTATTTGCAATTGGTGTTTGTTCTGGGAAAGATATTGCAGACTGAGCAATAATGCATTTCTTGCATTTCTCATGGGTTCTAATGGGGGCCTTTCTTAAAATGACTGGTCCCAGTAACAAAGGCGCTTGTCGACTCAGAAATCGAGAGAAAACCAACAACACACCCGGCAGAACATTATGTTATTTACACGGGTGCACATAAGTGGTCCGCATGTGCACATTCGCTGTCAAAATAAAAGACGCGCACCAGATAAGAAGTTGCAACGCGCGTTTGCGTCCATATAAAAAGCACTGTTTTTGTCCGCTAGAGTGGGCACATTCCGCACCACATCTCTGTGTGTTCATCATTTGTTTGAAGCCAGCTCACCTCCTGCAACCACTTTTCCGAGAATACGCGCTTCTTTTGTGGTTCGGACTCCTTCTGACATTTCTTTGGAGGTAGAGGAACACCAAAGTAATTGCTTAAAGAAGCTTCTTCGACATCTTTAAGAGTTTTAAACAAATGTCTGTCCTCCTCCAGAAAATCTTATGTATGCAAACACGCGTTGCAACTTCATATCTTGTGCGCGTTTTTTTTTTTTGACAGCGAATGCACACCTGCGGACCACTTATGTGCAGCCCTGGTTATATAGCTCGTCATATTGCAGCCACAGAAATTCTTTTGTCCATGAAACCATAAAGCTGCACTTTCTTTTTGCCTTATAGTCTGATTTGTCATAACTTTTCCGTTTTGTGGTAAGCTTTTCTTTGGCTGTCACTTCTTCACCCTGACCACTCTTATTTGGCTCAGCAGAACTAAAATATATATCCTACTGCTTTTACACACACACATAACGGTCAGCGATTCTCTGCGCGATCAACCTCTCATATGTTTAAGCTTGCTGCGGGAGATTTCACTTGTCATGTTTGCATAGTAAGCTAAGATTGATAAGACGATGTCAGAGGAATTGGTGCACAAATTATCATCACTCACCAATCAGTACTGTCGCTCTCTATACACATTTCGCGCGATTGCAAAGTGAAAGCAAAAAACAAGCGCAAATTCAAACGCGATTTCAATATGTCACATATTGACAGTGGCTCACTGATGCCAATGACATAATTGCCCAGCTACATTTCCGAAAGAATGCAAAAGCATTGACATATATTTTTCCTTCCTACAATAGCCCGACGGGCAGGGCAGAGATAGATTTTGGTAGCCTGACTGGAAAAATCGCTAGCTCCGGGACGTCGGGCTAGCGATTTTGCGAGCCCTGTATCTGATTGAGGAATCACTCATCTTTGGAAAAGAGAGTTTATTACAGAGAAATGGCTCTTTCCAAAATAAAAGCTATACTATACGCTTCTTCTGGGCTATATTCTCAGTAGCATATTGTAGCGGGTCAGGGCTGTTCGGGGTTCTGTTTGTACAGCTATGTTTTGTTTATGTTGCCATAGTGACGGGTGACGCCCTCTCGCTGCGACGGTGTGTCCTTCCGGGGTCAGAGGGCGCCCTGTGTGTTGTTGTTGTTGTTGTTGCTGTGCGGTTGCCGCGCTGAGCAGTTAGCTAGCGGCAGTGTTCTTCTGCAGATGTCAATAAACGGCTGTGCTCCCTGGCTAGCTCACGGGAAGCAAGACCAAACGACACCTCCGTTTCCTCGTTGTCTGAGCTCGCCACATTGGTGTCAGAAGTGGGATGATGGTGGCACCTCATGTTCTGACCCGAGTGACTTTTCCCCGCCGGTCGTGACCGGCCGGTGCGCCAAAAGAAGGCACCTGGACATTTGCAGGACTTTGTGTGGGGTAATGGGGTCGTCGGGGACGACTGACCCCTTAGGTGGGGGCTATGTAGCGGGTCAGGGCTGTTCGGGGTTCTGTTTGTACAGTTATGTTTTGTTTATGTTGCCATAGTGACGGGTGACACCTTCTCGCTGCGACGGTGTGTCCTTCCGGGGTCAGAGGGCGCTCTGTGTGTTGTTGTTACTGTACGGTTGCCGTGCTGAGCAGTTAGCTAGCGGCAGTGTTCGTCTGCAGATGTCAATAAACAGGGGGGGGGGGCTAGACGGCCAACACGTTAACGAGCTAACTGCGCTAACACACTAGTTCCCACCCATGTAATTGAGCATTGCGTGGCACATCCAACATACTGTTTTACTTTAGTCCATGACGCGCTTACCTTCAGGGTCATACGTCACATGAAAACCAAAATAATTCCAAACGCCAGATCTGAATGAGGGTGGGGGAGGTTCAATTTGCCATGTTGCAAGGAGAGCTTAACTTCTGTCTCGCTAGCTTGCCCTGCGCTCTTCCTTCTGACGATATTGTCTGTGTTGAACGCTCAGTGGATCTGCGCTCAACAGTGCAGCCTAGGCGGAGTAGTCGAACGCAGATTCACTGAGCGCTCAACACAGACAGCATCGTCAGAAGGAAAGTTGATAAAATAAATTACAAATTTTGTATTGTTCGATACATATGCGTACCGAACCGAAAGCACTGTATCGAACGGCTCAATATCGATACGAGTATCGTTGCACCCCTAATATATATGTATATATATATATATATATATATATACTCTTTTGTACAGTTGGGCTAACGATTCATTACACAACTTCTCTTCATATTAAGTGAGTAAAATGAAACCTGGGTTCTATTTTAGTAATCTATTTTAATGTTGCGAACTCAGCTAGAAGGCACAGACATGATTTTTAAAGTTTGGTCAACCTTTATAATGTCTATGTCAGCATTTCTTACTTTAGCATCTGCTTGTTACAGTTTTTTAATTAGGAAGCAGTTTTCTTGGTCAGTCTTTGTTTATTTTGTTTTTTTTTTCTTCTTTTTTTTTAGGCATGTCAGTGTGTTTTAGCAGTGTGAATGTGTGTGCTATCTCTCTCCAAAGCTTCATGAATTGCAGCCAGGAGAATGTGACAGTGTGAAGTAGAGAAAGTCAGTAGTTGGCAACGGATAAGAGAGAAGAACAATACCTAGCAAAGTAGTATTTTCTGCTTTAAACTCAGGTTTGAAGAATACATACTGTACAGAGATTTTTTTTTATTTATAATGCCTTACAATTTTTTTCTTTGTTTAAATTCTGTTTACATTTGAGCAGCCCCATCAAAACTAAACTTAAGAGCAGCTTCTTTTATTTTCTATTTTTTGAAGAAAACAACTGTCAAGTGACATTCGGAGCAGGAGAAATGGTTTCACTTTGTTTCCTCTTGTAAATCTTCTCCATATTCTTAGTCAAACCTGTCAAAGCACACCTGCTCGACATTTAAAACTTTAAATAAAATCACAGTCATTTTATCGTTTTTTTAATTTCATGTAATCTATCAGTGTAAAACACTGATTAAGTGATGTCATTAAAAATACTCAAAACTGAACTCAAGAGGTAATTGTGCTTTTGATAACTACGTCCAAATCAATTTTACTGGACTTCTTGAAAATTGTTGAAATGACTCTTTACATCCTCACAAAGAATTATTTTTCAAAATGCATGCAGGCCAGTCAACTATAAATGCTCAGTACTGTATGTGTTGCCGAAGGCAAGGGAATGAAATTGCAGAGAAATGCACAACAGCACTGCTTGTGAAATTAAATCACTCCTTCAAAAAATGTCTCTAGTTTTATCTCAGATATTTTCCTGTAAAGTGGAAAGTTGTTGCACCCTATGGTAATCTAATTTCAGTCTCTCTTTTTTTCCCCCTCTCGTCTCCCCTCTTGTCCCTCCCTCTCTCCTTCTGCCTCTCCCCTGTTTTGCTCCTTTTCTTTGCAGTTTGAAGTGCTGAAGTGCTTCTTAAGGTAAGAGTGTCTCATTTCATGTTTTCCTTTTCTTGTTCAGTACTTTTCTTCGTCTGATTTTCTACCCATAAAACACAGCATGCCATCAGCACTTGGCACAGTGTGTGTTTCACGGAACAGTCTGCGTCCTCAAAATTTATTTGGCTCAGTATTCTGCTCACTGAAACACAATGAAATTGTGTTAAGATAACAAAGAGACACTCTGGGTAGCACTCCCACTGCACTCAGCTGGTATAGCCATGGTCTGAAATGTACAGAGCAGAATCAGCAGCCAGTATTACACTTTCCATTGGGATTTTATAGCACGTGTGATATATTTTCATCCTTGTATTAGGCAATAAATATTTTTAAATCAACATATAAGGAGAAGCTGTTTGGCAATTCCGTACACAAACTATAATAAAACACAGTAAGTCCTCTTCTGTGGCATCTTACGACTGAATCTGAACCCGTCTGCAAATCAACAAGAGCAAAAAAAATAAAAATACCTTACAGTTTTTAAAAAGCAATGCCAATATTGTTGTTTATTTGTAGACTACAGGTTTCAGCTTTAGTAAATCTCAAACGTATTACTTTCAGGCTGCAATGTTCTGTAATAATATCAGCAGACTCACAATACTTTCAAAAGAAAATTAAATGTGCTTCAATGCCATACAGCTGGGTTTGACCTTGTGTTTGGGCATAAAAGATGTCTCTGTAATATCTGCAATGTCACTGTTATGTGGAGTTCTGGTAAGAGGACACCAAGCACAGGCACTCAGGCAGCATGAATAGGAAAAGTAACTTTAATAAACTAACTAGCAAAAGCAACAAAAGCTGTAAAGTCCAGACAACGCTGATAAAAAAGGCAAATGGCAAAGTAATCAGAAGAGTAGAGATGCAACGCTCAACTGGGATGCAACTGGAATCAGACAGTTTCCAGTGTTCTTGGCCTGGAAGGTCACATTACATTACCTTTTCATGTATGCACAACACGGGAACAGCAGCGCCACAGCTACATGCTAACATGTTGTTAGAGTAGAAGCCCCTCACTTTGAGTGGAGACCAGTGTTGGTCAAGTTACTTGAAAAAAGTAATCAGTAACTAATTACTGATTACTTCCCCCCAAAAGTAATCCCGTTACTTTACTGATTACTTATTTTCAAAAGTAATTAATTACTTAGTTACTTAGTTACTTTTTAAAAACACGATTTACAACCTGAATAGGTGATAAAGCGATAGATCTTTCTACTTTTACTGCATAATCCATCATACAAAATGTAATCAAATGGAAAAGTCTCTTTTTTTAAACTTGTTTTATCAGTTTTAATCTTTTAACTTTATGCATCAAGCAAAAATTTAATTATATGCAACATTCTCTGACTTGAATAAATTAGTTTAACATTTAAAGCTATTTTCTGCACATTCCAGCACATAAAATAAAATATCTTTGTGTTTACACTCACTCTTTCAAATAGATGCAAGTAAAACACAGCTGAAAATAAATAAAGTCAAACACTCAGCGGTGCTGTTGCTCTATTTTCACCTGTAAAGCAGGACTGCGGTAGGCGGAGGTTTACCCTGGTGCAGGTGTGCCGCGGTCAGTTGAAGAATCCGCAACTTTCTCTGTGAGTTTCCCATTACGTCATGGCGCACTCGGTGCTTGCTTGGAAGTTTAGGGTTTTTTTTCGCTGTAAAAAGAAGTTTTCTTCCCACGCACAATGGACGCTAATGTTTTTGTCACTTTTTATGGAATCAAACTCAAAGTAAGGTCAGTACTTCCACGCTTTAAACGCTGCACGCTCATACTCTCTCCCACAATCGATATGTGATCCATTGTTGATCTGCAGACAGCTGTTGTCACTAACGGCGCACTCGCTTACGTCACTGTCGTGAGACATTCTCGCAAAAAATCACGGTTTTAGTAACGCAGTAACGCAGCGTTCCTACGGGAAAGTAACGGTAATCTAATTACCGTTTTTGCAATAGTAATCCCTTACTTTACTCGTTACTTGAAAAAAGTAATCAGATTACAGTAACGCGTTACTGCCCATCTCTGGTGGAGACAGTATGGAATGTTTGCCAAATAAACCATTGGGGGACTACCATGAAAATGTTTGTAATAACAAACTTAATAAGACACTGAAATGACTATCATCCAGCTGAATATGTATATTTTAAAGATGCTAACAAAGGCAAAGTTGCTAAAGCTAAAGCTACCCAGAGCTCAGCCAGCAGCCTCAGTCTGAACAGTGAAAGGATGAAAGCAGAGATGATGGAACAGGTGAAAAAGACAAAATGGTTAATATTCTGTTATCTTTTGAACCTATAAGATAAGATAAGATAAGATAAGATAAGATAAGATAACCTTTATTAGTCCCACACGTGGGAAATTTGTTTTGTCACAGCAGGAAGTGGACAGTGCAAAAGTTATGAGGCAAAAATTAGAATACAATAAGAATAAATACAGTACACAACTGTACAGAATAGAATAAAATAAAATACTATATACAGTAGATAAAATAAAATAAATATACAATAAGATAAAAATAGAATACAAATACAAATACTATATACAACTGAGTAAAAATACAACGATGACAGAAAGGATTATTGCACTTATTATTGCACTATAACCATACTCATAACTCTAACTCATAACCATACCGAAAAATGATGCAAGTAAATGATGCTCCTGTTTGGTAGGATAAAATACAGGTAAAGATGATTGTACAACAACTCCAATATTTCTACCCCTGTTCTAAGAGCAGAAAACTTATTTTTCAGCTGTTTAAGTGAGAGAAGATCTAATGACTCACTAAAGTTCAGGGTAAAAGTTTAGTTATTTCTCCTTTTTTCACTCTGTTGAACAACATGGTAAAAATAGGTAATAATAGGTTAACTAAAATAAAGTCACGATGCATCAGTGCAGAGTTCTGTACAGAGTGCACATGTACATTCATATTCAGCTAAAGTAAGCAGCGTGTGTTGGGTAAACTACAGTTCACAGGTATTCTTTCTCTGTGATAAAGCAGAAATCATTTTTGGAAAGTTATTCATAGTTACAGAAAATGGACAAAGCAGCGTTTTACCAAAAAAAAAAACATTATTTGAAAGATGTTGAAAGAATTTTTAGATTTAACAGTGAAAGGAGCAAAAGGTTGTTAAAGGTTTAATCTTTGATTTTGAATGCTTAACACTGGAACGTGTCAGTAACAGTGGAATAAAATACTAATAATCATGGCAGGCTATGTCACATCTACTTCAGAAGGACAAGCTGAGAGGGATGCCGGTCCAACAAAGAATTTAAGAAGGTTTTTTTACCAAAGGTGCAATGTTAACCTTTGGTACAAACCTCAGTTATTTGTGTGTGTGTGTGTGTGTGTGTGTGTGTGTGTGTGTGTGTGTGTGTGTGTGTGTGTGTGTGTGTGTGTGTGTGCGTGCTTGCGTTTTATTGTTACCCGAGGTAGTGTGAAAAAGCATGTGTGTGTGTGTGCATGTGCGCTTGGGAGGGCATATGCCTACATCTTAGTCTCTGTGTCTTCCTTGTGTTTGTGTCTGGTTCAGTGTTTTGAGTGGGCTCTGCTGGGACTTTGTGTGGAGCCTCATTAGTGGCTAAGGTTTGGCTGGCGTGCTGCTACTGAAGATACTCGGGGCACAAAGTCATATGTTACTCTACTGCTGGCCCATCTGCCACATTGGCCCTCACTTGATACTCTTGAGGTTTGTTTAATTTTTTTGTGCACGTAAATCTTTGTAAGCAAAAATTCACCAGGCACTGTACTTAAGTACAGTTATGAGGTATTGGTGCTTTACATGTATTTTAAAAAAAATACAGTCCAAAAGGAAAAAGTGCTCCTTACGCAATATTAAATGTAAAAAATGTAATAAAATATGATTATTATGGAACAAATGTTTTGAACATTTGATACTGGGTTTCCTAAAACAAAACTGGAACAACAATGTACCCCTCTGCTATGTCAGCCCTTCTAGTTTAAAAAGTAAGATAATAAAAATCTGTGTTAATAATTCATTGTCCTGCTAGGAAGCATATTATAACACTGCTGTATTTCTTAAATCAGTGTTTGTTTTCGGTATTTTCAGTGACCTAGCACCTTTAAAATTAAACTATTAACTATTATATGCCATACATGCACTGAAGTGTAAATAATTATGATAGGATTACTTTGATGATAGACTAATAGACATCATGCAAATGATTTTTTCTTTTAAGTGTAGACATAATTATATAGATATTTGTTTGCATTTTTCATAAAGGTGTTTTTTTTACAGTATTTCTATTTAACATTGCTTTTATGTTCAAAATCAACGGCTTTGGGTCAGCTGAATACCCTGTCCTCCCTAATCAATAGGAAAGGTATTGCACTATATTCATAAGGATGACCCACAGCAAAATCGGGCCTAGTAAGCATCAACCATTTACCAAGACAAGAGAAAAGGAGGAGCTTAGCTAGACCATCAACATCAAGCTAAAGGAGAGAGTAGACTAAAGTTAGTGACATTCAATAATGGCATGTTGAGTGAAAAGAGAAGTGCTCAGTGTATCATGGGAAGTCCCCCCCCCCAGCCTGAGCCCACAGCAGCATAACTAAGGTTTATGCTAAGGTCATCTGATCCAAAAAGGAACATTTTTACCTATTCTTAAAAACAAAGGGTATTTGTGTCCTGAACCCAAAATGGGAGCTGGTTTCACAGGTGAGGAGCCTCTCATTCTACATGAGGAAACTCTAGGAACCATGAGTAAGCTTGCAGTTTGAAAATGACATGGTCTGCAGGGAACCTATGAAAATAAGTTAATATGAGTCAAATATAATCTCTCTTTCTGGATAGTACACTCGCTGCAGTATTTTGGATTAACTCAAGTTTTTTTCATCTTAGAAAAACCTCATAATAAGGAATTACAATAGTCCAGCCTAGAAGTAACAAATCCATGGAATAGTTTTCAGTATTATGCTGAAACAGGATTTTGACTTTTCTGTGAAATAGAGAAGGTTTGGTCTTTGGTCACTAGCAAATTACAGTAGTTACATAATTTGTGGAAGATGGTGACTTGTCTCCAAGCACTCACCAGCTAGAATCATTGTTAATGATGTAAATTGTGTTGTTTAAAATATATTTAAAGGGTTAAATGATCTGTAATACTAATGGAAAACCATTATTTAGTTTTTCTCAGTTGATCAGAACTGATACTGAATGGAAACAATTTGTCTATTGAGACAAAAGGTTACACTGCACGATAAGGGAAGTTGAATCATAATGAATTTATCCATGACTTCATGCATTAAAAAAATAATTAAAGGTGAAGTAGACAACATGTTTTGCCTCATTGGCTATAAAAAATATCTATGTTAACCTTTCAGTATATTAGAATTTAAGTGGTCCTCGAGAGAATGAGACTCCTGGCAGTTAATGAGGTTTTCATGAAATAATGAATGGCTTTTCATACATTAAGGCATTTTTGAATTTGTGATCGTTCATGTACCTACACACAACACCTGTTAAATATTCTATTTACAGCTTTTGTTTTTTTTTAAGGAAAAAAAATCTCTGAGGGCTACAATCAATTTGATCCAAATGAGTCTTTGCCTTTGTGTTAAATGATACAACCAATAAAAAAATTAATTTACAGTGACGTTGGGTAGGCGATCCAGATACTGTATTTGAGCCAAATCAATGATTTTGGAAGGTCACAGTCCTGGGTCAAAACCAGTGCTTAGACCTTAACCTCTAAGTTTTATGTGTCATGCCTAACCAACGCTTTTGAAGTGTGTTTTTGTCTCTTTCCTCCTTCCTCATTTATTTTCTCCATATTTCTCGATTTGTATCTCTGCTGTCATATCAAGTTTTCGCCTGTTTTTTTTTTCTCTGTCATCAGTAATTCATCGCTTCATAATCTCATTTGTGTTTTTATTCTTCAGACAGAAACTTGTACCCAGCAATATTCAACTGTAAAATCATCATATTAATGTAGAATTTATGGAGGCATAATGTTTTTTCTAGCACACTGAAATCATTTACAATTAGCATTAAATATAAAATAGACTACATCTAAGAACCTGACAGTTATGCGTATATACAGTTCTGGGTATACTGGGCAATCCAGATGCATCTCTGGATTGCCCAGTATACCCAGAATCAATAAAATCTATCCATTAATTTCCACCTGCATTTAGTTGCATAGAGTTGTAGCTAAACATTGGCAGAGACAGTGTACAATCAATATTTTGTTTCAAAATTATCTGTCTTTCAGGAGCACAATCATGTTGGTATATTGATTAAATTTAATTCAAATTCAAATTCAAATTCAAATTTTATTTGTCACGTACACAGTCATACACAGTACGATATGTAGTGAAATGCTTGGACAACTGCTCGTGACCTAAAGAAAACAAAAAATGGAAAGGCTATGAATAAGATAGGAAATAAATATGAAAAATTAAAAAGGGTAAATTTAACTAGGAAGGAATAAAATATAAATTAAGGTTAAAAATGAAATAACTGTACAACACAAATTAGAATGAAGGGTAAATTTAACTGGGAAGAATAAGATAAAATATATAAATTAAAGTTGAAAATAAAATAACTGTACAAAAAAATACACAATACACAATATAGAACTATATAAGAATGTATGAAGAAATCTAAATATAAATAAATATATACACAATAACAGCAGCTGTACAAGTATTAACTGGAAATGAAGAATATAGTGACCAGTGTTGTGCAAAAACAATGTCCAGAAAGTCCAGTGTGTGTGTAAGAACCATATGTGTGGGTCAGTACTGTGTGGTGGTGTGATTGAGAGACCGTATCGCCTGCGGGAAGAAGCTCCTCCTCAGTCTCTCTGTGTTGGTCTTCAGGGAGCGGAATCGCTTTCCTGACCTCAACAGAGAGAACAGTCTGTTGTTGGGATGGCTGAGGTCCTTCACGATCTTCCTGGCCTTGGTCCAGCACCGCCTGCTGTAGATTGAGTGCAGGTCAGGGAGCTCGGAGCGGATGGTACGCTCAGCTGACCGCACAACCCTCTGTAGAGCTCGTCTGTCCTGCATGGTGCTGTTCCCGAACCAGGTTAAGATGTTTCCCGCCAGGATGCTCTCTATGGTGCACGAGTAAAAGTTCCTGAGCACCTTGGAGGGCAGTTGGAAGTCTCTCAAGCGTCTGAGCGTCTAAATTAATTCACGCACAGGTTGTTAATATTATGCATGTGTTTGAGAACATACACAATATGGACAAATGTACAGCGCCACCTAAACATTACACCTGCAGGAGCTGTGCTGCCATGGAAACCCGTGCCATCAAGCTCCTGGTTCACAGTTTTATGAGTTTTATGCTGATGTTAATGCTAGAGGGGGTTAAAAACTCGGCAGAGCATTAGGAGCTCTGTAGAGCATTGGAGACTCTCCAGAGTCTCCACAATGTACTTTAATTCTGAAACTCTGCAACCTTACGTGGTTTGCCACTTTCCGACTTTGATTTGTGTCAGTTGTATGTAGTTTTCTGAGCACCAATCTATAAAACCCATGTTATATTTCACTGTCACTTATACTGTGACTTAAAGCTCTGGAAGTTTAAGTCAGATTCAGGGAAGCAAAGAGATCCACTTCCCAGCTAGACTAGCAAACCAGAAATATCAGAGAGGGCAAAATGCAAGCTAGCATTTTAACTTAAACCCACTGCTGTCTGCTGCCATTAAATCTGCTAAGGGAGGAAGAGTAGTGACCCTGTTATTTCCAAAAATCCCTCGTATTTAGTTTTCTTGTGTTGTGACCAGGAGGACTGTTCAACTCCCCTAACAGAAGTCGAAGGAGCTTGGAAAGAAAGCAACTGGTTTCTTGAAGATGTTTGACCTCTCATCCGAGAGGTCTTCACGAAACTCAAAGAAGTCTAGTCGCTTTCTTTCCAAGCTGCTTAGAATACCATGACCTGAATGACTGAGAACCTACACAGACATATTCCCCTAACTAAAGTTGTACGCACTGATAAAAATAATTATTTTCTACAGAAAAAAGTAATTTTGAAACTAATCAAAACATTTCTATATTAACTTTGACCACAGCAATTTAAATCTAAGCACATGATTGCGTTATGTTGTGAAACTGCTGCCAGTAAATCTAGTAGTTTTCATCCCTCCAAGCAGCAGGTAAGAGGGAAAAAAAGAAAGAAAAGCCAAATCATAAATTTGGATGTCAACAGATAATACAGAAATTTGAATAATTCTATTTGATTTTAAAGTAAAAGGTTTCTCCAGTGGGTCTGGCCATGAATTTGAAGTGACAGGTAAGTAAGCGCACATAAAGATAAGCACAGATAGACATGAGCAGACAGAATGGCCTCTGCATGAACCAGTCCAATTTACAATTTCACTCTGAATGTACAACAGCTCTAAACAAGTGAAGTTGTGTAATATGTTGTTTTCGTGATAAGATTCATTTACAGCCCTAGCTTTAATAGCAGCGCTCAGCAGGAGAAAGGTTAATTATCACATCCTGCTACAGACAGGACACCTCCTCCTGTCAAGCACACACACATAACACTCTGAACCACACAAACAAGCGAGCCATCAAACAAAACTCTCTCTCAGTGTGTAACTGCCATATAAAGATGTAATCCAGCATCTGTTTGTCCTCATTTCCTTCATCATTTAGTCGAGGCCCTTTTTTTTTGTATTTTTCTTTATTTTTCATCCTTTCTTCTAATCCCACCTCACGGACTCTATGCGTGGTGATATGCCTGGACTGATGGCACAAATTTCATTCATGTTGTTCATAAGGAAGAAACGGAGAAAAGTCCTCTTAGATCACGCTCCTTCGCTTTGATACAATGTGTGACTTGGGTAGGTTTCTCAGATCAAAAATGAAATTACAGATGGGTAGACAGAGGTGTTCAGTGGGTGTGAAGCAGTGAACCATAAAAAATGATTGCTGCTGTGTTGTCTGGAAGAAGCCAAACAATTTAGAATGAAAAGAAAAATCTGAAAGTGACAGCTGAAAAGAAACCACCGAGAAGTAGTAAATCTTTTTTCTTCTAAAAATGGACAACAATCAGTTCGGTTTAAATTTGCGAACCTATTTACAACATATCTGCATTCCTCATGACATCTACTCATTCTTCAAACCATTTTCTGTTTTTACTCAAACATTTTCGCCCCTTATATTCTCTCTCCATGCTTTTCCTGTCTTTTATCGTCCTATTTGTGCACACATGCACCACGTCCTCGCCCCTCTCTCCATCCTCATTTCATTCCTGGTCTAGACATCTTCAGCAGCAGGTGTTAGGGCTGGGAGGAAAAAAATGGGGTGAGAAAAGAGGGGGGCAGGGAAGAAAGGAGGCTAGGAGAAAGCAGGAGAGGAGTCAAGGGAATAGGGAAGAGTGATCGAGAGCAGAAAGGTAAGTAGATCAGCCACAGAGGTATATGATGGAAAGGAAAGGAATGGGTTAAGATAGGATTGGAGCAGGGAGGCAAGAGTGGAGGTGTAAAGGGAAAGAAGAGCTTTGACTAAATCAGGTAGGTGCCATGCTGAAGAAAGAGGTGCGGAAGAGGCTATTTTAATTCAGGGTAGAAATCAGGTGCTTGAGGTGGGATGCCAAAGAAAAGAGGTAGGAGGGGAGATGTGGAGCAAAAGAGTAAATGAGGTAAAGAGAAAATAAGAGCGGAGGAAGGGAGAATAGTAGAAAGAAAGCAGAATGTGAAGGCAAAAAAGTCCCAGGAAAACATTAGGGCAATGTTGAAAAGAGGAGGGAGCATGGATGGATGGATGGATGATGTGTAGGAGAGAGGATAGGAACACTGTTGTGCTTTTACGGGAGGACACCGGCTGCTAGGAAGTGAGGTGGGTAATAAGGCCATAGCTCATTCCTGTGGAGGTGTCTGCGAGTGTGAATGTCTCCAACAGTCTATGTGTGCTGAAGTTATGTGTCTGTGTGCTTATGTTGCGAAGAAGGAGCAGGCTCGATCCTATTAGTGACTACTTCTCACCAGATGACTTATATTCACCTCGTTTTTCACCAACTGGTTGACAGCAGATGCTTGAGAAGAGGAAAAAAAAAAACACATGTAAGCACATACACACAAGCAGAATTGTGCAGCTACAGGAGCAGTGACACGTGAAATCTGCTCCTCCTTGCTGATGCGAAGGCCATCAGTGCAGAGAAAAAACAGCTTATGCCGGTGGGCGGGGTGGGGGTGGGGGGATAAAAAGAATTATCTTAGATAACAGAAACAACTGCAATAACAATAATAATAATACATTTTATTTGTAGGCGTCTTTCAAGACCTGCAAGGTAACACTGCAAGCTAACAAATTTAGCCTGCACTACGCTGGACTGCAGTACCTAGTACTGCCGTAAAATAGACAATTTAAACAATACAACATGATTGACAGTTCTGTGCATGAAAATACCAGAGAACTCCAGGAACATGACATGATCAAATCCAATGTTTAATTTAAAAAGTTTAAAAAATGTCAATAAGGGAGACGCAAATGGCAATTAAGAAATATTTTATTATTTGTATTTATATAGTGCTTTTCTAGTCGATTTGATCCCTCAAAGTGATTTAGACTGTAAGTTGCATTTAATCATACATTCATACTGTGCTTCTCTGGAAGCCAGAGAAATCTAGGTGACCCATCTGGGCACGGGTCCACATAGAAACGTCCCAGCCACCCAGGAGATTCAAATCTGTAACCTTCTTCCTGTGAGGTGACAATACTAACTATTGCATAATCATTCCACTCAAGGGTGGGTGACGTTAGCAGGGTAAATGAACGTATGAGTGGAGAAGTGTTAAATGCAGTGTCGTGTAATGCAATAAATTGAAAACTGAAGCAGCAAATGCAGTCTAATTGGGTGCCTCATAAAGGAGAGGTGCACAGCAGCCGAGCTCCCAGGACTTTTTTAGAGCAGTGACACATTGGGCCCAGGTATTGCCAGTGTTGCTGTTTGGGAAAAAGCCACACCTCCTCTGCAGTGTCTACAACGCCAGCTGCCAGACATGTCACTTGCTGAGCAGTTCTTAAACTTGCGTTCTCTCGTGTCCTTTCTTTCTCTTATCTTGCTCCAAATCTGAGAGTGGAATTAACACACCTTAACATTGTCTTTCTTCCTGTAACATACAGTTTAAGCTACCAGACAGAATTACTATCAAGCTGCATAGAAACAGTTTGGTGCTACTTGGTGAGTTGTGTGAAAGGTTGCATTTGAAAAAAAAACCTTCTACTTAAAAAATAAATACATTTTTTTAAAATGGTTTTGTTCTCACAATTGTTTAGGCTCACTGTAGTGGTAACTAGCTCCTAAAGCACAACTTTATTGACATGAACCATCATCATCCATCATTATAGTTACATCATGGACGAGTGACAGGGATGAGAAAGTTCGTTGTTTTTTTTTAAAAAACAACAAAAAAAACAACAACAACAACTGTGCAGAGTGGCATTACTTATGATTATTTATGATTTGTAGATTTTGGATTACTCTGCCTAGTGTAATACAAAACTTAATTAGGTTGCTCATTGACTGAAGGGGTTTCGTATGATGTTCTGTGCTTTTTGTTTTGCTTTTTGAGTTCTTGTTTTTGTTTTTTGGGTTTTTTTTTTTTTGTCCTAATTCTTTCTGTAATTACCAATGTTATTATGTTATTATTATTGTTATTTTCATTATGTTATTACTTTTTGTGTTTGGTTTTCGGATGTCTGAGGTTATCCTTGAATGGCATGGATACAACAGTGTGCACCTAGGAGTGCTCCTGTGGTCACAATGGCCTGCCATGTTGTGGTTAGTTGTAGATGTTTGTGAGCTTTTTGTTTGTTTCTTTTTTTTGTTTGTTTGTTTTTCAATTTAAAAATGAAAATAAATCTTATGAAGAAAAAAAACACTAACCATTTCAGAAACATGAAAATGATTTAGGTAGTTATCAGTAATTTGGTACTAAACCTTACTGTATGTATAACATGTTTCCGTGATGACTAAACCTCAGTCACTCCTACTTACAGCATTAATGCACTGTGCAATACACTGTGGGCTGTAATCGAAAGTGTGACAAAAATATAGTATGCTCCTGGATAAGACAAATGAGTACAAGTGCTGAAGAAGTTATCATAAGAAAATAGGTACTAGCAAACCGTGGCTTAATTATTGAATTTTAAAATACAGTACCTTCAGTACTCATAACTGAAAAAGTAGTCGTATTACTGAACTTCATTGCTAAAAATACTTATAGGAGAAAAGGTAAACTATGTGAATCGAGCTGTGTTTTCCCTTTGGTTTGTTTATGTTTTAAATATGTGATTTTCTTTCCCTGTTCATTTCCCCCTGTTTGTATGTGTATGTTTTTTTTAAAAAGGGGCAGTTTTAAAGTGTTTATGAATCATTTCTTATCTGAGAAGGTGGGGAAATTATAAAACTAGTTAAAAACACCGTCCTCTTCATGCTATCCAAGCCCCTTGGTAGAGCACAGTCTAGCTCAAGCATGGAAATAGAGCATCTCTTATTGAACTAACAACCGTGTTCACTTACACTGGGTGTCTGAGTACTGTATAATCAGTTGCCCACGGGAATTTTGTAATTGCAAGATATTTAACAAAATCCCCATCTATCTTGCAATGGTTTGCAATTTGGACTAGTCCTCACACTTTTACTTCATAAACCCTCCAAAATCTGTTTCTTATTTCTAAAAGTTTTGCAGAAACCCATAAGGAAAAATCAATTCATTCATCCATACATAAAAAACACACATTTTCAATCCCATCTTGTCCTTTAAAGTGAAAGTTCATTTGTGTTATTGTAACTTACCATTTTCACTGTGACATTTTCTCCCAAGAAGGAGGACTGACCCCATCAGACTCCTCACCTGCCATAGTCCGAGCAAGCCCAAGAACTAATGGTTTAGAGGGAGGCTATACGAATCTCACCCAATAATTTTAATTAAATTTATGCATATTCTTCCCTCTGAAGAATTTGGGGCATCTGTATTAGCGAGAGAAGGAAGAAAAAGAGAGAGGAAGAGAAAATGGGTCATCTAAACAGAGGGACTGAGAGGCTTCATTAGGATACCCGCTGCAGTCATTCTGTGGTCATTCTAATTCTGCCTCAGCATTCCCATTCAGCGCTCGTGGGAATCCAATATCTGCCTAACATTTGTGACCTCGTCAAAACAAAGAAATAACCAGGAGTCAGGTCACGCCGGTCTCACCCACCACCACAGTTGTGACATCCTGCCACCGCTTTCTATTTATTCTGCCTAAATTAGCACTTCATCTCGCTCGCCTTGGAAAGAAAAATGTCAGGTTGTTTCTAATCCAAAACTTTGCAGGTTCTCGGTGAAATGAAAAAAAATGCAGCCTTTGTCTTTGTCAGTGAAAGAATTAGGATGTTAGCGCTGAGACAATTTGATGTTAACTGTGCAGGGGAATTAGATGTACCATGTAATTTTGCCTTTCAAATATGATAGCTGAGCAGATGGAATAGGGCAAAGCTCTGTCAAAGTTTCTGCACTTCAGAAGTTCCTCCTCCCTCTCACATACCATTTGCACTTTCTCATTAGCTATAATTCTCCGTATCACCCTCTCTCTTCTTCACCCGATAGACGCTTGTAGACGCTTCCTTTCACTTGTTTCACTCCCTCAGTCAGCGCTCTCTTGGCCCCGAGCGCAGTAGACTCTAATATGTCTTTAAAAGTAGGACACCACTGAGTAATTTGTTGCACCTAGCAAATGATAATTCACAATTGTCACCATATATCCATGACTACAGGGCCACCCCAAGCACACAATAGCCTCTGCTTCTCAGGAGAACAGCCATTGTGCTTTTTTTTTCCGTCATTGTATTACTGAATTGAATTTGAAAATATAGGATTATTTCACAAAGGCATGACACCATTTCACAGCAGGGATGTTTGTACCCTTTGTGTAAGCTGCGTCATTTCACTGACATTACATGGAATTTGCTGTGTTCTCGATTGCTTACAGCCACCTTCTGTTGTAGCTGCTCTTCCTGGCAGTAAGCGTGAAAATATATCTGCCTTAATTTTAAGCTTTTATGCTTTAATGTTGAAGGCTTAGTGAAAGCAGTTTCACAAGGTTTGGCCTCTCAAGAGACTGAATGCCAACATTAGTATTAGTATCAGCAATATGTAAGCAATAATGTTACTTATATTATTTAACTGTCAGTTTTATGGTTCCGGTGGTTCTTTGTTAGTGTACAGTTTAAAGGGGGTGAAAAAGACATTTACAAGTCAAATACAGATGCAGGTCAATAGCATTTGTGGTCGCCTTGACCCATAGTAGCAGTTGTAAAAGTAAAAGCTTTTCAGTCTGCCGTCTTAGTCTTATGGAAATCTATAAATGGAGTGTTCCTACTGTTACAGCTTCTGAAACACAGGATTGCACTTAAGCTCACATTCATACATTTAGATTTAAATACGTTTTTTCCAAGATGCAGCACAACAGGCTGTCAACATAAGGCTGGCATGTTCTCGCCCAACAAAAGTTGACACTGTCAATCCATTATTACCCAAAGAAAGCCATGTATTGCACATTTCCTACAGGTAATACAGTCTGTTATATAATATTTATTACTCCCCATATAAAGTATATATATATATATATGGTACTATGCTACTCGTTACATTATTTCTGCTTATTCCGTCATATGACCCACATTAAACTCATGGACTGACCCACAACCACCTACACACACACAATGGACAACTGTACCCTCAAACACACAATAATAACATGGACTGAACCACCACTCACAACCACTTACACTTTATATAGCCTCTGTAGAAACTATCCACATATCTCACTTATCTTGCACTACTGTATAGTTCTGTGTAAATAATCATTCTGTACATACAATAATTTTTAATCCAACAACTGTTTATAACCTGCATAGTTCACATTTCTGTATAACTGTATATCTCAGATTTCTGTATAGTTTTTTTTATTTCATATTCTGTATAGTTTTTCATATTTATATCCTGTACATAGCTTGTACTCACTACAGCCTGTGCATACTTATAGTTATAGAATATTCATAACATACTTCATACCGTGTACATTATAACATACCATAATAGACCCATTTCTGTAATATACTTACATATCTATATTATTGCTAATGTATATTGTAATATATCTATATCGTGGCTAAAGCACTTCTGGATGGATGCAAACTGCATTTCGTTGCCCTGTACCTGTGACATGTGCAATGACAAAAAAGTTGAATTCTAATTCTATTCTATTCTATATGAAATGAAATGCATTTACTGTAGTACAGTAACTGGAAAGTGTGTGATTATAGTAACACGCCATCACACCCAGCACTATTTATGATGTGCTTTGTTCCGTACCAGCTCTTTTCCCTAAATGGACATATCTTCATCTTTAATGGCTAAACACTCCACTGTGTTCAAGCTATTCTTGATCCCTTGTCTATACTGCTTTCTAGGAAGACCACATAATGTGGTGTGTTAAACAATCAAAGGCCTGTACTGTGAAGTAAGATTTTATCTCTTTGTGTGTGAGATAAAATTGTGTGTGATTGTGTGTACAGTGTCCATGTATGTCTATCCCTACGTTGGGTGAGTGCTGAGTATTTGTATATGTGTGCATGAGGGTGGGAATGCATGTTTGTGTCTGTGTCTATATGGTAAATAGCCTGCATTTGTATAGTGCTTTTCTAGTCCTTAAGGACCCCAAAGCGCTTTACACTACATTCAGACATTCACCCATTCACACACTGGCGATAGCAAGCTACATTGTAGCCACAGCTGCCCTGGGGCGCACTGACAGAGGCGAGGCTGCCGGACACTGGCGCCACCGGGCCCTCTGACCACCACCAGTAGGCAAACATGGGGTTAGTATCTTGCCCAAGGATATTTGGCATGCAGCCAGGAGGCAGCCTGGGATCGAACCACCGACCTTCAGATTAGTGACAGGTCGGGTCTTACCTCTCTGGGAACTCCCAGGCCCTCCAAAGGCCTATCTCCCCTCACCACACTCCCTGCTGGTAACTGATGCCCTCAGGGGTCGGTGCGTTGGTGGTTCTTGGTGTCCAGTGCTGGGCGCTCAGGTATGTACCAGCTCACTCCCGGTGACTACTTGGCGGGGCCTGGTGCCTGGTGCCTGTTGCTCGGTTAGGCCTCTTCCGGGGCAAAGGGGGCCCTCGGGCCTCTGGCCTCTGGCCTCTGGGCCTGTGGCTTAGTTCACTCTGGCACAGCTGGCTGCCGGCAGAGCCAGCGGGCACACCACTGCAGCCCCCTTTGGCTTCTGCTCAGTGGCTACTGGGTGACCCCTCATCTGGGGCTCTCCTCAGCTCTTCCCAGAAGGGTGGCACGGATGCCCCTCCGGTGGTCCTCCTTGGGCTCTCGCACTCTGGGGCCTCTGGATGTCTGGAGCCTGGATCTCCTCCATGCCTGCTTCATGCCCTGGAGGACAGAGCCATGGCTCTCTACATCCTCTAGCAGACCATTACATGGGGAAACCTTTTGAATACAAGCGCGCTGATCCACACAGGTGTGCACACGGGTGTTCACTGTTCATAGACACAAACCTTTATTGGCTGCTATATCCAAGCACATTGTGCGCTGTCGGTCCTGCTTGCTACACAACAACATTCAATATTTAGTATTTACTGCTGTTTACACTTAGCTAGATTAACGTGATGGTGCTGTGTTTAGTATGTTGCTCTGTTTTTTTTTTTTGGCTTGTTTTCTCTTCTTTTTCTCTCAACAGGTGATCCAGGAGATTTCTTTTTCTCTTCTTTCTCGTTTTAAGTGCCCTTTCTCACTGTCCCTCTTCCCTTCTGTTTTTCTTTTCCTTCATCTTTCTTTCTCCCTTTCCTATCCCTGAGTCATGTCTGTCCCGTCTGTAACAACTGAAAATAAAATAAAATAAATAATAACAACAAATGTCGATCAAATGGACCAATACGCCAAGGCCGTGATGATCCATTTGGCAAAGTAAATCCATTGGGTATCCTTGCTGGTCTTTAGACAACAATTCTGACGTCTAAAGAACCACATGGGACAGGCAAAAAAAAAAAAAAAGATTTTATCTCTCTTTCGCGTCTTTTTTAAGATCACCAGGTTTCAACTTGCTTGCATCACCCTGGTTACTGCTCTGAAGCACATTAGAGATCAACATGTGTGAAATTAACACCTATTTGCCAGTCAGTTCAATCAAAATATGATCAAAATTCATGAAAGATTGAACTTTTGCTGGTGGATAGTAGGACTGTCTAAAGTTTTTGTGTTTCCATGATGAGCTTCAGTAATAAATACAGATTCGTAGACGCGGCTTTATTTTTTCCCTGGTGGCTGCAAACAATTACTTTTAAACTATTTTACTTTTTGTATGCATTAATAAATGATGTACTTTCTGACCTTACATCAAATTGGAGACAGTCTGTGCTTGAATTGAAAAAATAAAAACTAAAACTGTATTTTAAACATTAATTTACTGTCAGATTCTCTTGCGTCTTTCAGATAAAGTTGTTGTTTTTTACTTGCAGTACAAAGTTTGCACTTTTGCCAGACTTCTTTCGAGGTTTCAAATAGGCTACATTTTATTGATCTGAGGTCTTTTCCAGTCTCACTAATCAAAAACTTTTCAACCACACACACAACGCTTCAGTTTTTGTTTTTTTTTATCATACTGTTTAGTGTTTGTGCTCTCAGACTTTACAGACTTTGTCTGCAGCAGCAGTGCTACTTTCAGTCTGTATTATGTGTTTGACCTCTTACTAGTTTTCCATAGCGTAGGCTGCCAGTGCACTTATTCATATATGTGATTGGGCTGATGCTTCCAGCGTCACCTCTTTTGTGTGAATGCGCAAAGGAAACCCCGGGTTAATTTAGGGAACTGATAATCAGCTTCATGTGCCTGCTTCTTCTGATTGCCAGTGTTGGTGTAACTGAATTCAGATAAGGGAAAGGTACCCAGCATATGTTCAGTTCACTTCACAGTAGTACAGGCCCCAGGTCAGGTATGTTTTTTGTTTTGTTCTTTGTTTTTTTCAGTCTGTTCATACCCACGTTGTAATACAACTGGACCAAAATCTGTGCAGTATAATCTTCTTTATTAATTTCCTGTATTGATGTTTTTTGTTGTAGGAGGTGGAAGTAAGATTTAACTTTTTGTATATAACTTTTTGAAGCATATGAACTAATTATTTTAGTTTGTGTGGCAGACAGCACACAGCTATTAATTACATTATTAATGAAAGCTACTGGTTTGAACCTAAAGCTTTTCGTTAAGTGGTCTTTGGGCATGTGAGTCTCTGGTTGGGTTCACGTAAGATCAGATCGCTTTTGAAGTTGTCTGGATGACAAACTTAGGCTTATGTGTGAAGGCTTGAACTGGACACTAATTTATACTAATCCTGATGATCTGAAAGAAGGTTGATGAACGTTGTGAGACGGAACCACAAACAAAGCCTAGTTTGTCTGCTTTTTTGTTGTTATTGGGTTTTTTTTTTCAGTTGTCAGGTGCATTTGATTGAAAGATGTGCTCCTGTTTCAGTCAATAAAAGTGTCCACACAGGCTGTGCAGCCTGACACGTGAAATGTAGATTGAGCTCTTGCTGGTCTTTTGATGGAACGCTTTAGTCACAAAATTTTACACAGGCTGTTTATAAAAGTCCCATGATTAATCTAAAACTGAAAATCTAAAAAGCAGAAAAATATAATAAAATATGCTGTAGAACTGAGAAAGGTTGGTTGCTGCTTAAGTACACAGGCACTACCACTTCTGTTAATTAAAAATAAATATTAGCACAGAAAATCCAGTTAAAATGGACAAAAAAAAACTTTCACCATATAATGAAAAGCTTTATATGTGGAACCCCTTTACTGTGATCTAACATAAAGGCAGCTGTATATCGTTTTTTTATTGTTTCTCTGTGTGCTTCACAATAACTTGTCATTTGTCTAAGGTTATTCTGCATCGTCTCTATTAAAGTGACAGTTTGAAATTGACCTCAAATTCCAAGCCATTTTTTGAGTGAAATACTAAACTACAATATCTGCATCCTGTTGAAGAAAATGAAGTAACAGAGCACTTTATAGAAGAAAAGGAAATCATTTGTATGCATTGAGCCGAGTGGAAAATTAAACAAGTATTGCGAAGGGGTGCTTATAACCCACAATGTAATGCTTGAACCAGATCATTTGCTGAAATAGAAATAGTCATACAGATATGAGATTTAAACTGGGTGAATAACAGCCAATGACAGTTTCATCTAAAGCGTATGGAAAGAGTTTATATAAGAAGAAAACTTAAGCTGGGCTTCTTGCATCAGCAAGGTCTCTGACAGGCAGAAAGCGTTGTTCAATGAAAGTGAGTATGGCAGATGAAAAATACAAAAAGCTGACTTACTGTTCTCTGAATCTAAAAGATGCCCGGCAGCACCATCAGCAAAGAACTGGCAGAAACAAGTGGGTACATCCATCTAATGTGTACAGTCTGGTCATAAGTAGACTTTACTGAATCAGTGCTTATTAAAGTTGTATTTATGGAAGTATCTATAAATGTGGAAACAAAGAAAAGTGATGCTTGAAAATATAAAAACTGGGTCTAACTGAAGGCAATTTAGAATAGAATAGAATAGAATAGAATTCAACTTTATTGTCATTGCACATGTCACAAGTACAAGGCAACAAAATGCAGTTTGCATCCATCCAGAAGTGCTTTAGCCATGATATAGATATATTACAAAATATATATTAGCAATAATATATATACATATTTTACAGAAATGGGTCTGTTATAGGTATGAGGGTACAAAAATGGGTCTATTATGGGTATGTTACAATGTACATGGTATGAAGGTATGTTATGAATATGCTATAAGTATGTACAGGCTGTAGTGGGTATACAAGCCATGTACAGGCTATGAACAGGATATACATATGAAACTATACAGAAATATGAAATATAGAGCTATACAGAAATATGCAAGTTATAAACAGTTGTAGAATTATAATTATCTTATTGTGCAGAATGATTGTTTATACAGAATCATACAGTAGTGCAGTTAAGAGAAGAGAAATATGTGGCTACTTTCTACAGAGGCTATATAAAGTGCTAGTGGTTGTGGATGTCTGTATGTTCAGTCCATGAGTTTAACGTGGGTCAGATGTCAGGAGGCAGAGTTCAGGAGTCTGACAGCTGTGGGGAAGAAGCTGTTCCGGTACCTGGTGGTCTTAGTCCGGAGGCTCCTGTAGCGCCTCCCAGAACGCAGGAGGGTGAAGAGTCCATGTGATGGGTGACTGGGGTCTTTGATGATTTTCCCAGCCCTTTTCAGACACTGCTTCCTGTAGATGTCATTTATGGCAGGAAGTGGTGCTCCGGCGATGCGCTGGGCAGTTTTCACGACCCTCTGCAACGCCTTCCGGTCCGAGGCAGAGCAGTTCTCGTACTAGACTGTTATACAGTTGGTCAGGATGCTCTCGATGGTGCAGCGATAGAAGTTCACCAGGATGTCTGAGGACAGGAGTCCTCAGGAAGAAGAGGTGCTGGTGAGCCTTCTTGACCAGCTTGGAGAAGTCGGTCGTCCAGATGAGATCCTTGGAGATGAGGACACCCAGGAACTTGAAGCTGCTCACAGCAGGTTGTTTCTGTCGCACCACTCAGCCAGACGATCCACCTCCTCCTTGTAGGCGGCCTCATCGTTGTCATGGATGAGGCCAATCACCGTGGTGTCATCTGCAAACTTAATGATGGTGTTGGAACCATCGGTAGGTCTGCAGTCGTGGGTGAAGAGGGAGTAGAGGAAAGGGCTCATCACACAGCCTTGTGGTACACCAGTGTTCATTGTGATTGTAGATGAGCAGTGGTTATCCAGCCGGACATGTTGGGGCCGGTTGGTCAGGAAGTCCAGTAACCATTTACACATGAGGGAACTGATGCCTAGGTCTGTCAATTTCCTGATGAGTTGTGAGGGGAGGATTGTATTGAACGCTGAACTGAAGTCTTTAAACAGCATTCTGGCATAGGTGTTGTTATTCGTTGGCAAAGTGCAAATTTTGGTGGCAAAGTGCAAATTTCGTTGGCAAAGTGCTGAAGAATCATGCTTTAACCAGGAAACACAGTAGAGGTTCTCTGCTGCTTTAGGACTGCATTGCTGCAAATGGAGCGAGGGGCTTGGTCAGAATTAGTGACCTTCTCATTAATAAGAAATATAGACAAAATCTCATTTGTCGTCCAATACCACCAAAGAGGCATCTGTTTGTCCCCAACCTTAAAAATGAGTCATAAAGAATTATTTTAGTGGCATGAAAAAGAGCCAAGTCGTGTAACAGATTGTTTGCCCAACACAGAACCCTTCAGTCAACATCAGTGAGTCAGTCTGGGGATTCACAAAGAGGAAGAAGTGACTTAGAGTCCCTAAACAGATGCAAAAACTGTAGCAGGTTCACAGGGATGCTAAAAAACTGTACCCTGATGGACCTGGGGAAAAATCGTGTTTTTTTGTTTTTTTTTTAAAAACCATGGTCACAAAAGAATTGATTGCAGTTGATAGAGATTATGTTTTTCCCTTTCTGCATTTTTATTGAATAATGATCAGCTCTTACTAAAAATATCCTCACTTTAAAGCAAATGCTTAAAGATTTTACTCATTGTTCTGGATGTACGGTGGGGATAAATGTCTGAGAATGCCAATAGAGGAATCAAATTTTAACTCACTGTTTTGAATCAAATCCCAAGAGACCCAGCTGCATTTGCTATAATAAACCGAGACGTGAAGGAACACCAGAGCTCTGTAATCCGATCAAACTTGAAACGCCAGACAGCTGTACTTACTTTTGATTTTTCAGAAGTGGTAATTTTATGTAGTTTAGGATTAAAGTGAGTGTGTGTCTGAACTGCCTACCTGTCAACTTGCTTCTTCTTATACAGCTTTTTCAATGGGTGGAGGAACAATTGGGTTTTGAATGTAGCTGTATTATTATACTGTATATCTTTTCAGCTTAAAAGGTTCAAGAGCAGCAGGTCAGTTTTGAAGTTTCATTTGAATTATGCAGGCATCTTGAATCCTCTCAAGATGTTTGATCATCCTTGTGGGGTCAGATTTAATCCTCACCCAGTTTATTCCCTTTGTGTAAACTCTTAAACGCTAGAGATGCACACACACACACACACACACACACACACACACACACACACACACACACACAAGTATGCAAGTTGTAAACAAGTTGGAGAAGTTGTTGAAGCAAGACTGTGCCATTCCACTCTGAGAGTCCCTGTTGCCAGCTTGACCTGCAACAACCTCCTTAACGTTCTGGGCCAATTTTGATCAGTGCCGCACATACACTTCGAAAGAGTAAACATGTTTACAAACTGAAATATGCTGCTGAAATATATTTCTCTAAAAGGGAATGACACTTCTGGTGAACATATGATCTTGAAACATTTCACACTTTACTGACACTGTAAAAAGATGGTGCAGCTTGAGGACGGTTGCGTCTGCAGATAAAGTTTGTAGGTAATCATGTCAGTGTTGTCCGTGGCTTAACTGTGACACTGCATTTAAAATAGGCTTAAGAGACATCTGATGCCCACTCTGCTGCCCCGCTTCCCCACTTGCCTTGATTTTGAGTCTGAGTGACAGAAGCCTATGAAGAGTGTTTCATACATGCTGAGTGAAGCCAAACCAAAGTAAGCGGAGTTCCACTGAGCTGCCCTGGTTAGGGTTAGACATCAAAAAATTATCTGGGCCATTGCTGTGCAGATCAGTGCAGAAATAGTTTGGTTCATGGTGTGAAAGGGCCATGTGAAAGCACTTCAGTGACCTAAATAATATGCTACCATGCCCAGAACCATTTCCACCACCAGCAGAAACCTTTAAGGTGACGTCCAGACGTAGCACCTAGAGATGAATTCCCTTCAAATTACTATCAACATTTTCACTCTCTCTGAATAATCACTTTCAGCCATTAACATAAAAGGGCTTCAAAGGCTGCTCTGAAGGGTTCCCATGGGAGTCCTCTCAGAGTTTCAAAGCAGCAAAAAAGGTTTGCAGACAGGCTTTCACCAGTGGGTGCCACTTTATTGCATAAAAGTCACAGAAGAATCTAAAGTAACGCCGTGTCCACCAATGCAGGACAAACATAACTTGTCCTATGTCGCTATGCAAGATCTGTAAACTGAATTGCTTGCACCAACACGAGCTTTCTCACTGATCTAGTTTCCAGACTCTCCCTTTCCTGCACAAAGCTGCTGAGGCTTTAATTACTTCTGCTGGGCCAGCACAGGTGAAGCACATTCTCACTAACAAGGTGGTTTCCAACCAGGGAGTACTGAAACCCAACAGGAAAACAACATGATTGAGGGGGAAACCAGTTCCCGCAATAGAGGGTAACCGATGCTTATAATAATCCTCTGCACAACTCATTTCACCAGCACTGTAAGATCATTACAGAGGAAACATGTTGCGAGTGGATGGGAATCGAGGGAGGAATGTGTCATCGACTGAAAATAAAATGTTAGCTTGCCTCCACACGTGATGCACGGTCATTTGCAATTGTGCGAACACAAGCCTGAACTCAGATCACACGCTTAGGTTGTCAAAGTCAGACAAAGAAACACATTCTTTGAATTTTGCATCATTGAAGATCTCACCTTTATAACCTAAAAACAACAGGTGATTACAGGCCAAGGAACGCACAGCATGACCTGGTTATGATTTGCAAACAAATCAATCTTGATATTTACATCACCAGATTCTGCAGTTAATGTATGCTGCCATCACCGTCTTTGCCCTTGTTTGGTAAGTCGGTCAGCAGCACAAACACAGGAGTGGTATAATAGCACAGACCAGTGGTGACTCTTTGTTATGGCATCTTTTGGCAGGGACTGATTTATTCTAATCATCTTGATATTATTAATAGGCTTTTCTATTACATTCTTTCAATTTGATTTTAATATACTTACTGCACATTATATTATTTATTTGGTGATATAAAAAATTTATAGGCTAGCCACCACAGTGCTTAGAGTGGCCATCCCATCAGATACACCAGAAGTAGTAGAAAATAATAAAAAGAAGAAGAAGAAGAAGAAGAAGAAGAAGAAGAATTATAGATTTAAGTTGAAAATGTTCAAAATGTTCTTTTTTTTAAGTGGCTGATTCACAGCATGTGTGTAGAGGACTTTTGGTCAAAATATATAACTTCAATAAAAGACAAATATCATCATCAACGCAAGCAGTTCTGGAAACAACCCTGTAATCCTTTCAGATCCACACTGATTTCCCTCCACCAGTGATTGCTTCTTTGCTACATCTTGATGTCACTGGAGTCACAAAACATAGAAGAGTGACATCTGTATATCTGTGTGCAGGTCTGTGTGTGCACATGCATGTATGGTCTGTTACATTAAACATGCCTCCTTGCTAGTATTCTCACATGAACCTTTGATCTGCGAGTGTGTACTTTTCATGCCGAGGTGCTGCATGCTTTTCCCACTTGGGCATTTCAGCCCCTGTTCCACTCACAAGCCTGTACATCTTGCTGGCATGGAAGCCTTAAAAGCCTTAAAAGCTCCCAGTGTAGAAGTTGAGCCGCGGCTGTCCATTTGACCCAGACTGCTTTTGGAACGACTGAGCTGCACTAGCTGAACTCGGGTTTCAGATTGGAAGCTTTGATCTGAATGCAATGATATAAACAAATGAGTGCAAGAAGAACATGGAGAACTTAGCTGAAAGTCAAAGTTGTCTTTATGATCAGTGACTTCTATAAAGCTAAAGCTCTGCTCTTAATTCCTTTCCTTCTCCTTCTTTTTCTTCTCTTTCCTTCCCCAACCTCTTTGCTTTCTCACTGTATCCTCTCTTCTCTCTTGCAGGAGAATTCTGGGGAGATTTCTTACTCTTTCATTCCTCAAGGATGAAGCAGCGCAGTGTGTCTGTGCACTGAAACAGGTAGGCAATGATTACCACAGTGAACGTCAGACAGACACATGCACGCACATGAACATTTACCGTCAGAAGCCCCCTTTTCCCCAGGTGTTTTGTGTATGATCTATTTTGCTAAAAGGCTGCACCATGACCACTAAGGAAGAAACAGCAAGGGAGCACACAAAGAAAGGAATGGAACCTTTCTTCTGAGAGAGTGAAGAAAACTCAGATGGAGATTCATCATAAGGCCCAGAGAAAAATCAAGTGAAGGCGTTGATAGGATGAAAGTTTAACCAAACATCAGCTCCCCACAGGAGTAGCAAATCTGCTGCCGTCGCAGTGGACGGACCGGGAGAAAGACATGCAAAGAGACAGACTGACAGACAGGACAAGACAGAGCGGCGATCCCCAGCTGTTTTTAAAATCCTGCCTCTGATACATTATTGAATATGCGGCTCTCTAACGCATCGCTGAGCTTTCCTCTCATGTTAGTGCTCAAGTTTGTATAGCGTCACCATTCTAAATATAAAGCATTCGCTCACCCCCTTTTATTTTTTGCTAAAAGATGCAGAGGCTGCACGTAGGCTGTGTGTTGCTCTGAGAGCCACTTTCCTTTTCTGAGGCTATAGCTGGAGTTTGAGTTGAGTTTGTGTGTGACTCATTTTGGTACCAAGCCTCAGCAAACTTTACAAAAACCAAAATAGATATCATCAAACTCCTTGAAAGCTGGCTAGATGGTGCATAGAGTATGCTGAAGCACGATGAGTGCTTCACTGGGACTCGTATGTACTGTTTGCTGAAGGAAGGGGATTGATTTTGCTGCTTAACAGCAGGTGGAATACGGCAGATCTAAGACACCTCATTTTTCTTAGTTCCTTTTTTTCTAATTTTTAATATGGTGAATTTCCGTGGATGTTGCAAGGCCAGAGTCCTGAGACTTATATGTTTATATTGTGGAGTACCAGGTGTAATCTACAGGTGGCAGCAGAGCAGCATACCCAGCAGAAATGTTTCTGGAGCAGACTTTATTTGCTCATTTTAAGCGGCTAAGGCTTTTGTACAGTAGGGCCTTCATAAACCTCTGTGGCATCATTGCAAGTTTTCAAACAGATCATTCTTCCGGTCCTAGAAAACCAATATTCTTCAATAATCTTCTCTTGCAGCTCCCACTTTCAAACTTCATGTGACAGGATGAACCATGAGCAAAGGTAATAAAGTTTGCTTTCTTTAACTGTTTCTGTGCTTGTGTGCTTCATTAGTGTATGCAGTGGCATGCACATTTTAAGGGCGTGTGTCTCCGTTGTCTGACAGATGTTGCAATGGCATGATTAGTCCTCTGTGTGTGAGGTTGCTATAGTGACTGTGGGTTGAGTGTTGGGGAGGCCAGAGTGGAATAGAAGGGGTGCTGAGGATGAGAAGAGGGGGTGGAATAGGAAATGAAGTGCTTGTTGCCTCTGGCCTGCGTGTGTTTCTTTTTCTTGTTTTGTATGTGAGAGTGGGCGTGTTTGTGTGATGTTTATGTCTGTTTGTTTGTGTATCTGTATAAAGAGCACAGCATTGAAGAGACACTCGTCTGTGTAATTGGGAATTTGATCAAGATAACTCACTCGAATACACAGTCGATCATGTGCGCACACACATTTTCTTTCTGCGTAGGAGCGACAGAGACAGGGATCCTGTGATGGCTGGAGCGTGGGCTTGGGGTAACCTGTTCTGCCTCACAGACCAACACTATGAGTGGGTCATACTTATCACTTAAACTGCCACGTCAATGAAGCTGTTTAGCTAACTGGTACAAGCAAAAGAAATGCCCTCTGCTTCTGTGAGCACAGAGATTGTACAACACTAGTCTGAAGCACTTAAATGTAAGGCTCCAGAGTAGGACAGTATCAACAGTATTACCCTGAGGGTATCATCTTCCATGAGGCTTTGTCAGACCAAAGTGGGGATCCCTGAGATTGACTTTTAGATGTTTTGTAACCTTTTCGTTTCCTTTTGTGAAGTAAGAGACAGTTTGGGAGTTCTGAAACATATCTTGTTGGTTGAACTGCATAAAACTCAGACATGATTTACAGGTTTGTTTTAAGGGGAGCTCAAAAGCCACCTATAGACATAGAGATGATTGTGAACTCTTTCATTAATTTTGTGTTTCTATTGTTATCTGTAGGGATAACAATAGCGAGATCAACTTTTTATTACTTGATACACTTTCAAGTACTTGAGCTCTCGCTGTGTTTGATGTTGATTCTGAGTACTGACCCACAACCTGTGCATTCCTAACCCTTGTTTGAGGTTCACGGTTTTGTTGCGCTCCTGTTTACTGATCTGGTGGAGAAGCAATAATTTACAGAGTATATTTAAAGGTTGAGTAATGTTATCTTATCTTCAATTACAACATATGAAGAAAGAATTCATGATTAGTTTCTTCTTTTTTCTGCATTGGTAATTTTTCGTCTTATTTTGAAATTGCCATTTGTTAGGGAATTGTCATGGCTACTGAACAGACCCACGCGCAGACAGTTCTTTCAAGGAAACAAAAAGGGGATTTATTTACAATAGGGATCACCTTAGTGCAAAATATATGTACAGTGAGTTGGGAGGGGGTCCAGGGCTCCAGGGAGAGAAGGGGGGGGGGGGGGGGGATCCACACACACGCTTCCTCTTCCACTCAGTCACCACCACCGCTCCTCCGCACACGTGCACTCCTCTTCAGCCGCACTCGCTCCAACACTCCACACACTGCCCCACTTGGACAGGTCCGGTGATTCGGTCCAGAATCTACAGACAGAAGGTCAAGGTTAGTTCCACAACATAAAACACGTGTAAGCGATTCTTCTTTGAATATGCCGCGAGCACGAACTCAGGTGGTTCGACGTTCCAGCGGTGAGCTGCTCTGTGCCACTGCCTTAAATAGCAGCTGGGGAAATCAGCCAGATCAGCCGCAGGTGGACACCATCCACAGGGGTGTGTGGGCCAAGAGTGAGAGCCCGTAATGAGCTCCACCCAGGCAGAGAGGAGGAGGAGAGACAAAAAACTAAAACTAACAACAACAAAACCTGTAGCCAGCGTGGGCCAACCAGAGAGACACGGGGACCGTGACAGGAATTCTTAGAAAAAGCTATAGAAAGTCTATTCAGATCCTTATTATGCTAATTACATTTTTCCCAACCTATTACAGTCTAGCTTTCAAAAGCAGCATCACGCTGAGACTGCGCTTTTGAAATTCTATAACAGTCTTTTGATGGCTTCTAAGATAAGATAAGATAAGATAACCTTTATTAGTCCCACACGTGGGAAATTTGTTTTGTCACAGCAGGAAGTGGACAGTGCAAAAGTTATGACGCAAAAATGCAGGGATTTGTTCTGTACTCATTCTACTTGACCTCAGTTCAGCCTTTGATACTGTTGATCATAAAATTTTACTTAATAGGCTTAAGTTTCTGGCTGGTCTCTCTGGCTCTGTGTTACATTGGTTTTCTTCCTATTTATATATTCCTCTGACAAGACTTTCTCTGTTAGGGTGAACAAGTTCTTCTCTGATTATGCCTCCCTAACCTGTGGGGGTTCCACAAGGTTCAGTAATGGGTCCATTATTATTTTCTTTCTACATTCTTCTCCTAGCTGGCACCATTAAGTATTTTTCTGATGTTTCTTAACATTTCTATGCAGATGACGTTTAGCTGGATATGTCTTTAAAACCTCACCAGCTGAATTGTCTGTTCGCTCTAGTCTCCTCTTTAACCCCCATTAGTGTCTGGCTCTCAAGCTATTATTTTGTTCTAAACAGCGCAAGACTGAGGCTATGATTGTAGCTTCTCCTCTATTATATATGAAAATCAGTCAGGCTCATGCTTCTATTTGTTCATCTGCTAGGTCCGGCATTTGAAATATTGGCATAATATTTGATTCCTCTCTATTTATTGTTCCTGTTTCTTTCATATCAGGAACATTTTAAAATGTAACATATGGTCTCTTTGGCCAAACCACACATAATTGTTCATGCGTTTGTGTTATCATGCTTAGATTATTGTAATTCCCCGTTTACTGACTCAGATAAATTATGTTTTGGGGGCCTCAAACAGGCACAAAACGCTGCAGTCAGACTATTAATGTTTATAATATATATAATATAATATTTATTATTTATTTATTATTTTATTTTATTTCTTTACCAGTAGATTTTAAGATCTGTTTTAAAATTCTTGTACTTAGATACAGAGCACTAAATGGCCAGGATCCATAGTATTTATATAAACTTTTTACTAAACAAACCTGTCCTCGCAGTATTCGATCACAGGCTCAGAATTTGTTAGTTGTTTCTTGTATAAGATTAAAAACTAGGGCAATAGACAGCCTGTGGCACCAAGTCTCCCGTTTTGTATTGCTATTACAGCTCTTGATTTTCTTGTTTATTTTACTCTGTCTTGTTGTACAGCGCTTTGTGATTGCTTGTCTGTGAAAGCGCTTTATAAATAAACTGTTGTGGTGGTACATATGAAGGTTCCCCCGTTTGATTCCAGAAGGACACACAAACTCAGCCTCAGCTAGTGTCCTATTAGTGCCAGTCCCAAGACAGTTGAGAGGGTTGTGTTAGGAAGGGCATCTGGCATAAAATCTGTGCCAAATTAAACATGTGGATCCATCCGCTGTGGCGACCACTTGGGAAATAAGGGAGCAACCAAAAGAAATTAGTGGTATTTCTGTCAGCTACAGTGCACTTATCAATACAAATACAGTTCTGGTTTGGAATAAACCACTAAATCTTTGCCCTTTTTAAAATGCACTCTAGGTTTATGGGGTGCACAATCTCTGATCCCAGATTTCTTGATTTTGAAAATAAATAAAGAGTAAGTGAATAATTTAACATCTGATATTCAAAACCAAACATACTCCCATATAGGAGATTTGTCTAAAATATGAGTAGGGAAGCATGTTAAAATATCTTAAAATCTGTATTCCTGTATGTAAGGTGTCATGACATGAGGGATTTCTCTGGTAATAAAAACTGACTCAGCTGCTCACTACTCGAGCAGTAGATGAATACAAAATGTTTTTATCTGTACATCACTACTTCCATACTTTGTAGCATTCATCATGACTTTAATCAAAGGATGAACGGATTAGAAATTTGTAGTCAAAGATCAAGGTCACTATGACCTTACAGAGCTGAGTTTGGGGATAACTCAAGACAATTCCACACCATTGTCTAATATAATAAACTGCTGATGTTTATCTTCAAGGTCAAAGGTCATTGTCACATCATAAAGCATTTTCTCACCTGTACTCCAGTCTGACATTACCCAGGGGAATTCGCATACCCTCCACTGTCAGAGCAGATTTTTGATGGTTACCACTGTCTCCTCACAGAAAGAAGGTTCTGTCTTGTTTCTTTTATGAGTTTGCACATTCTCCTCTTACCTCAATAGACTTCCTTTGGTTGGTGATAACCCCTTATGAAGGAAGGGTGATCATGTTGTTCCCCAACCCTCACCCTAGGACACCTGGGATAAGCTATCATTATATTTAACTACTTAATGCAATTTAATTCATATATAGATGGAATTTGGCTTATACATATTAGTTCCTTCTATAAATATCTGATTGTCTGTAAAGTTTGTCATTATTTCTGTTATTCAACTGTTTGTTTTTGATTTATAGGCACATTCGGTTTATTTGCCCTTATTACTTTATTTCTTTCTTGATTTTTTTTTCTCCCTGCACATTCAACAGAAAGGGAAATGGAAAAATGCAAATGTTAAATGTTCATGCAAATGTAGAAAATGGGAGACAGGATTACTAAAGAAATATGTGACAGAGTGTATTAAAATGTTAATATTTTAATCACCTAGGTGTGGAAAAACAACTTGCCAGAGTTAGCCCTCTTCCCAGGAGGGCCCACCTTAAGTGAGCCAATCTCACTTCACATAACAAACCCTTAAGGTCCCTTGCCTATGCACAGCAAACCGCCCTTCTGCTTGTCTCCAGAATCTCCAGAGTGCACAGCCTGATGTGAATAATAGTCATTGTGAGAGATATAATGTGCTGTACCATACAGGGCTGGCTTCACACAGGGATTACACCTAGATGATTCTTCAATAGAGAATTTAGTCTCGGGTAGCCGAGCTTAATCCGCGGCTGTGGAAGCAGACCACAGTGCTGTGGAGCCATGGCCAGATATGACAAAGAACAGAGAGCAGCCAGATTAGTTCATACTAGGAAAAGGGCTGAGCTTGAAGCTGCCTGACAGAGCATCTCTTGACAGCTCCTCCCAAATCTCTCTGCTCTCTCTAATGCAGGCTGAGGGAAACATTGTTCCCCTTTCTGTCTTTTGGCTTTCTCTCTTTCTTTTGCTCTGTCCTTGTGTCTCTATGTGAGGTAATACCAACACATAGAGAGAAACAGTGTGTGTGTGTGTGTGTGTGTGTGTGTGTGTGTGTGTGTGTGTGTGTGTGTGTGTGTGTGTGTGTGTGTGTGTGTGTGTGTGTGTGTCTTATCGCTTCATTAGCCTGTGGATTTCTGGGTCAGTCATAGCCTTGTTCCCACTGTCTCAGATGCGGTAATTACCCTCACGTGAGCCTCGTCTGATAATTAGGATGGTCCAAGCGGGACTCGGCCATACATGCGCATACACACCCTTCATGCTCATACGTGTGAGTTATTAGTGGAGAGCTTAACATGCAGTACAGTACTAATGGGATTATCATTGCTAAGGGTTCCACTCATCAAGCTCTCACTCCTCTCTCTACTCATCATCAAGCAGGATTCTCAAAAAATGAGAAGACTCAGTGCTTTCTATGCAATGTAATTCTTTCTCTTTTTCGTGTTTCTTTCTTCATTACCTTTAAGGACATTTTAATGAAAGTTCATTCAATGGATTCTATGGATGGATGGCAGCACAGGGGCCTTCACAGATGTGCACGCTACTCATGCCAAGAGCACTAATGCACATCCACAGCATCACAAATACTGGCTTTTCAATTGCGCACTGGAAAAAAATTTATGGTCCCTCTCCTCTTTAGCCTGAAGGACGCAGCCTTCATAATTTCCAAAAAGAATCTCAAGTCGTGATTTGTCAGGGAACAAAATCATTTTCTAATTCACTCTGGTCTCCATCTTAAATGAACTTGAGCCCAGACCATGCCCTTTTCATTTTTATGCATGGATTTTCTTTGAATAGCAGTTTTAACTTGTATTTGTTATTGCAGGGACAGTTTTTGTTCATAAGGATTTTCTAAAGCTATTGACCCCATTCTCTGGTTTCCACAACAGAATTTCATCTGGTTTTAGTTGAAATATTAAAAATCACAGCCACCTAAATATTGTTTTTCAGCCGTGTCCAAGATTTATCCAGCTCATAATCATTCAATAATATTGTGACATCATTCCCAGTGTCTTTGGCAGCCTTGGCCTACTTTGAAGGGCAGCTGGCTGACATGAATCACAAACAGTGTGTGCATGTTCAAATTCCCTCTGGCTTCCATCCACCTAAATCTCACCTTTTTATTTTTTGTTTGTACCATCAACAGGTTCGCAGGAAGTATGACACACAATCGATGCTTGTATCACTGATGTTACTGACTTCTTCTGAGATTAATTCCTATTGACTTAACCAAATCTATTGCATTGACTTTCTACTAGGCACTTTATTACAGTCATTTTTTGCAAATGCCACGTGGCTCATTGGTAGTCACTATAAATCACTCATAACAGGAAGCTTCAACATAACCAGATAGGTTTGATTGTCCCGGACAAACCCCCATTTATCTAAAACTTGTACTAACAAACTGACAAGCAGGGAGTCCATGCAAGAGCTTTTCTTGGCCCACCAGAAGAGAGCGAGTGTTTGAGAGAGAAATAGAAGCGCTTTTACAGCCTGCATTAGCTGATTGTCTGTGTTACTGTTTAATGTACAGCATATACTGAAGTCTCCAAGTCGTAATAATTTTATTTTAAATTTTTGAACTGCTTTTCCATGCACCCATCTTTAATTCTTATTTTGAAAGGCTGAGCTTCTCTGAGATGATCTTTTAAGCTGATGCACCATTACTGAATTGTGATCAAGTAGGTTTTTTTGTTTATTTATTTTTTTATTGTTAGAGTTACACAACTTTTTCAGTCTTTTTTTACCCCATCTCTGCTTTTTGAAAAGTGTTCCTGGGATCAGATTAAAATGACCTTACATTTTTTAAAGAAATATGGTTCTCAATGATTGAATTCTGTTTTTTCCATTATTTTTCTCATTATTCCCTGTCTGTTTCTGCTGTTGGGTTTAAACAAAATATCTAAAACACCAAAATAAGATCTAAATTAGTTTCTATCTATGACTATATAGTAGTATTTTCCAAGCATTTTGGTCAGTGACTCCATGCAAACAAAGAGTCTTTTGTACAAACCCTTATCTCAGATTGCATATGCAGTTCTGACCACTTAAACCAGACTGTTTTGTTTGTTTTTTCTGTGTATCTGAATCTGTTTAGAGGCACTGAGAATTGAAACAATCCAGTATTTTACCAGAAAACATAGGAAGAGGAAAGTGTTTTGTGCAAGAAATAGTTTTATGCTTTATTGCCATAAACCCACCTGGACAGTCTGAACACCAGACTAGGAATTACTGGTTTATAGTCATGTGTGTCATAATGAAATTAATTAAACTTAGAGTAAGCTTGCATAATATAGTCTGTGCAAAAGTGTACAGGCACTTGAACAGGTTGTCCTACTCAAAGTGATGCATGAAAAAAATCCTTACATTTGAATAAGAATATGAAACCAAAACAGAAAAGATATGACTGTGAGGAAAAGTAATACTGATTTGTTGGTCTGTTCATGTATCTTTTAGTTAAAATGACATATTAACCTCTCCTCATCTGAGCCACTCTCGGCCCTCTCTCCCATCGCCACTGCACCCATTTCATCAGCTCATTTAAAAGTAATATAACCCATAACCATTCAATTTCCACTGTGTTTATTCTGTTGACAGAAATGGTAATGGAGATATTGACTGCAGAGCGATTGTGTCTAGGCCATTGTGCTGAGTGGTTCGATGGAGTGGAGTGGATGACTGGAGGGCTATCTATCTGTGATGTTACATATAGTGTTGAAGTCATGGGAAAGAGAGACCCTCTGAAAGCCACGAGCTTAAATACCATGCATAACATGCACAAACATAAAAGGACAGCACAGACACACACACACAGGCAGACACACAGGCAGTGGATTAGGATGGGGATTATCAAAGCATAGCTGTAAAACAGGCAGAGACAGATCAGTGTCATACTTCATAAGCACTCGCACACACACATTGAGTGTGTATTAAGAGTGTACAGTAAGATGGATTTATTTTGAGGTGGATGGTATGATGACTTTGGTTCACGCATCATGACTGAGCACCATTCAAGCTTAAATAGGAGGACAGTTCAGTTTAACAGTAGAGAAGCTTTAGCAATCAATTATGGAGCTATAGAGCTCGAATGGAAGGAACATAAAGCTGCAGATATTTCCTGTCTGGGTCTTGAAGCATTTTACAATGTGTTTTTACTTTCTACTAAATGACCAAAGTGAAAAATTACAGTGAAGCACACATTTGAGAGCTTTATATGTTTCTATTACATCCATAAAAAGAAAAAGATAAAACCTCAGATGATGAGCTGTGATGCAGCTAAAGTCTGACAAAAAGTCAATGAATGCCAAGCAGATAATATTTGACCCTCTGGGTAGAAAGGATCATGGTTACCTTTAAACTGGAATGTCAAAACGAGATATGTCTTCTTCAAGTCCCTAATCACTACCTTTATAGCTGTACAGGCTATTACGATTGTCATCTAATTAGTCACTTTGTTAATTCTTAGTAGAAAAAAATCTTTTCCCTATATCTAAAGACATAAATGCTTTCTGTGTCACTGTGGTCTGATTAACATCTATAACAGCTAGACATACAATCATTGTCATTTTCATGGTTGATTTTGATTTTTCTGAGAGCCTGACCTGCTTTTCTTCCAAAGAACTATAACTGCCATAATGTACAAACAAAAATGAAATTTTCTCCTCTTACTAAAATAACAGAAAGCAAAGTTCTCTGCTTCTCGAAAGAGGTACAGATAAAAGAGCTGCTGTACTTATCTGATGATTTCACCTTACTAAACAAAAGCGGGTGCAGCCGATTTATGCAACAAAACAAGCCTCAGTCACTTACATAATTTTAGAGTACGTTTTATACTTCACCAGATAACAGGACATCAACCTTTTTCTCTTGTCTCCATAATTTTGCTTATATCTGCTTTTGTCCTTTCACTGCTGATACCCAGGCTCATGATGAAGCTGTTGACTTTAGCTTTAGCGTCTTCAAACGAGGCATGTTGAGCTGGCTGATGGTGATGTTCACCTACAGTTTACTAAAGCTAAATGTGTGGCTTGCTCACTAACAGGGAAAACTTTGCTAATAGCCAATGGCTGCATTCAAACCACATGACAGCATATTGGGACTGTTTGCCTGCGCCACTGTGCGTGTATTGCATATGCATAAAACAGACTGGCGCATTATTGGATATAGGTGAGAGCGACCACGGTCTGAGCTTAGTTCACTGAAAATGTGTTCAATTCTGGTCTTCAGCAGGCTGATTGCTGCATCTTTAATGGTGGCTGGTGGACTTTGTAACCAATCTTGACCTAAGTTGTCATGCTGAGCGTGGAAGACACAAACTCACATTATCAGAAAATGAGAGCTCTCAACCACTCACCTTGTTAGTTTGTAACAGTCTCTGATTCTGTGCACTGATGTGAATCAGAGTGCATATGAGCTTTATACTTTGTGCTGTTTCTGATGAATTTCAAAGTAAATGGTAAATGGGCTGCATTTATCTTTTCTAGTCTTATCGACTACTGAAAGTGCTTTTCACTTTAAGCCACATTCAACAAATACCACACACTTTCATACAGCGCTTTATTGAATACATACAAAGCTTTGTCACACACAGTGACATATCAAGGGCAGTTTTGGGGTTCAGGATCTTGCCCAAGGGCACTCTGATATGGTGATTGAAGCATAGAGCTTCCAGTTAGGCAGGTCTGTACTCATCCTAATATTGCGATGGTACCTTCTGTCCGCACTAGTCAGAGCTCAGTCACACACTTCATATATGATGAAGCACCAGTCATATGCTGACTGAGAGCCTCAATCTGCGGCCATCTAAACTTTAGCCCTGCCGCATCAGGCATGTCGGTCACCAGACATCTGTCATCAGCATGCAGCTCAGCGGAGGTCTGTGGCTCCTCCGTGATCCCATCTTCTCTACTACTGTCAAATATAATAATCAATCTCTTCTTTGCTTCCTTTTATATTCACTCTGCATATTTCTGCCTGGTCTACTCAAACTCTCCCCTCTTACCCTCCTCCTCTTTCTCCTCCTCCACATTTCTCCTCTCTTCTTTCAGCATGCTGAAATATATAACTAGCAATTTGCCAATCTCTCCCCCTATGACACACATGCACGCTCGCGCAGACGCTCATGCACACACAGACACATGCAGAGTTATCCAGACCGCAAGAGCTTCTGTGGTGTATAATGACAGATAATTGGCTATTGTGGGTTTGCCCTCGGCAGCAGGAACCAATCACAGTGACAGCCACTTCTCTGTGACCCGTGCATGCGCGAGTGAGCGTGTGCGTTCATGCAAGTGTGAGTCTCTGTGTGTGCGAAGTGCTGATAGTATTTTATTTTGCTGTCTGCTTTTGTTGCTCCGTGCATAGAAGTAATTGCTTGTCGAGTGTGTACAGCAAGTAACTGACAGCTCTCTTTATAGTTCACAGTAATGCATTTATGTAAACATAAATAAGCTGTTCGGCGGCAGCAGTTTGTGTGACAGTGTGAGTGTGTGTGTGCGGGAGCGCGATTGTGCGAGTGTGAATATGCAGGTACAGCCTCCTTATATAGCACAAATTTCTTTTGCTCCTCGTTTTACATTTTCAGGGTTTATACACCCAACTTGAGAATCTACAGCCTAACACAGTGCAGCCTTGCCAACAACCATCAGTACTGTGATCATTTGCCACTCATTTTGAGTCAGCATCCATGGGTAATGGTCTGTCTGCTTGACATTTGTATAGAACCTGTTGAATCCAGCTGTTCCTAACAATAGAATAATGATTTTCTTTTTTCTTTTTCGTTTTTTTTTTGGGGGGGGGGGGTGAAAAACAATTCTGATGTGTTGAATTGTCACCACATCAACAGCAACACTTTTAGCTCCTACAGTGGTGCTGATGAAGGATATCTTGCTCTTTTTTCGTGATTCGCTCATCTATTCCTCAAACCTGCTTTCTGTCTCTCTTTCTCTACCACTTCCTCTTCTCTTGCTGTCTCTTCACTCTTTTATCTCTCTCCCTGTTTGCACCGATTCTCATTTCCGCTCATTCAATAGTGGGAAGTGCTGATCCAACCCATGCACACAGACTAAATGAGATCCTGTGTGCGTGTGCGCGTGCAACGTGTGCATGTAGCTCTGTGAGCATGATTGTTTCTGTATTGCTAATACACTGTACCATAAAAATGTGAGCATTTGTGTGCGCGTGTGGGGGAGGAGTTGTGTACTTCATCATGCCAGCCAGTTCAATATTCCCAAATGCAATTTCCTCAATGTGAAAAGCTCAGGCTGGGTGTTCATCATTCTATACTCCCTTCTTAGTGTTCAATAAAAGCTTCTTTAGAACTGCCAGGCTGCTCGCTCTGTGGCTCTTCCTATTTTGTCACGCCTTCATTTTCAGTCTTTCTCACCATGCACAGTCAAGCACATGTGCACGCACACACACTTTGAAGTGTCATACCTTTGTGGCCTTTGTTAAACAGATCTGTCTCAGGTGCACGGTTACAATGTGTATCATAGCATGTTGCCTGAATGCTTCTTTGTAATTCTGCTCAACATTCTGAGCCTGTAACATGTCATTGAGACCACCTAAGCTCATCTGCAATGTGTTTGCAAAAATCAATTCTAGTTATGGAGGTTTTAACATTTATATATAAATGAAAACACATTTCAGAAATCGATCAATTCCCGTTGCGAAAGCTCTGAAATGCCTTTTCCAGCAGCTATTTCAGAGGGGATTGACATCGTCAGAGCTAAATCAACATGTTTACAGTAGTGAAAAAGAAAAAATACTCAATCCCTTTAAGACTGATAACAAAGAATTCATAAAAGAAAATGGTAGGTGTAGAGTGAATTGGACAATACAAATGTGTTGTTATCCTTGTTTATCCTTTTAGCGTGATTCCGATATATGACTGCAGAAAAGAATACAGCTTTCATACACTACAATAAACAAGTCAACAGCTTTTCCCCTGACATCCCCCTGACTGTTTATGCCTGCCTTATTAGTTGCATTAGTGTCTCCCGCTATGAAATTATAGTCGTAATTGTCCAGGTGCAACTAGAGAAGGTGCCATCTCCAATACCAGCCAAAGTCGCTAACGGTTAGCAACTGCAGCCTCTAATGTCTGTGCAGAAAACAAATGACGGGAGCACTAGCAAATGTCAAGTTGGTGCCTAAAGGAAGGAAGAGATAATGATGTGTTATGCAGTCATAGATGTGCAAATTATACAAAACAAATTTTTCACGTGCACTAAGAGAAAGATGCCCGTGCGTGTCACTGACTTGTCAGTGTTTAGCTTCTGATCCATCTGGCAATCCCACCGTACTAAAAACGACCTAAAACACGCAGCTGGAGTCATAAAAACACAATCTTAAGCTACAAGGACTGGGATTCCTGCAACAGATAATAAATATCCTGAGCACAGAGCTCTGATCTCAACATCACAGAGTGAATCTGGGAGTACAGAAAGAGACAGGAGCGACCAAGAATCCACTACACAAGTGGAAGGCTTTCCTTGAGCAAGTTCAAGCCTGAACCTTGTAACATTTTCCTGTGTTTAGTGAACCTCCATGAAATTAAAGAAATAATCAATTAAATATAAATTTGCATATATCATCAGGCATTTTCTTGCAGATCACTCCTTTAAAATGTATCAAGCAATTTTGAAAAATTGAAAAAAATCAACCTGATGATGTAAAAGTGTCAAAATCTCAATTTTTGAAAACTATTCTTCTCAGTATCTAGAGTCGTCCAGTTTGCATAGCATGTACACGCTGTGCAGCGTGTGTGTGTGTGTATGTGGGAGTCGAGTGTGTTGGGAGGGGGACATTAATCATTAAGATCATTAAGGTTAAAGAATGTGTGAGTGTGTGTCTGTGCGAGTAGTGCAAGTGGGTGGTACTGTGACTCTCTGTGATGCTGAGATTGGAGGCAATTATTCGAAATGTCATGGCTTTAATGGGCTTCTGCTCTGTTCCCCTCTCATAAGTCATGACTTGAACTCTCAAAGTGATGAAACAAGAGCCCGTATGCTGCGACGCTGTGTGTTTATTAAATGCTTTTTTGTTTAGCATACTCTATCGTTCCTTTGTAGCCTCCTTTTACCTTCATTTATGTGGTTTTCTTTCTCTCGCAGGCTGTGTTCTGGCAAAACTTTTCAACCCGTCAAGCGTGCGTGTCAGCAACAGAATTAATGATGACTGCTTTCTAAATATAATTAATGAAATAATCCCATTTATGTTATCTTTTAGAAGATGAAAGCACCACATGCCGCAGGTGGCGTGATGCAATCGGCTTCTTTAGATTGATACTTTTTCTCATTTTGCCTCTTTAGCTTGGACTTGAAACGAAGTAGTCAAGGAATTATTAAAGTGTGGACCACATTGTTGTTTTGACCAGTCCTAAAGCTCCTGTTATCTTTCTGATAGGTTTTTTTTGTTGTTGTTATTTTTACAGCCTAATTACGCCCACTTGCACTTGCTATTCTTTGTACAGCTTATTGAGATTTCTCATTAAGCTGCTACCAAATGCAAATTACACAATAATAATGAACTCGAGACCTTTATCGGCTTAATTTGTCATGAAGTAATGAGGCAGCAGGCCGCACCTGACCATGAGACTTTTTGTCAGTGAACTTATTATTAATAAGCTTGTGAAAATGGAGGGATGATGTTAAAAGGAAAACATGGCTTTAATTCTTGAATGGCAAAAGAAATATTTCTGTTAAACATCTTGAATTAAAGCTGAAAGTCTCACACTTCTTTTGAATTACTTTGTTTTAAATCCCATGGCGTCGCACAGAGTGAAACGTACAAAAATTGTGCTACCATCCCGATATTTATGGACCTCGCTACTATCTCTACACCACAGGAGTAAATCCATAAGTGAGCAGGACACTTTGTATTACAATCACTTATTTAAAAAAGAAAATTTGCCGCCCTTACAGCCTGGAGTACAACCAGCTTTCCCAGAACTGTCGGGACTTTTCGTAAAACATATTGGAACAATTTGCACATCATTTAAGCCCCATATTTATTTGGAAATGGTACAGAGACAAGATATGAAATGTCGGAAACTAAACTATTATTGTTCTTATCCTCACTTTGAATTTTGTTCTTATTTGCATTTCACAGTCCCCAATTTTTGGAAAATGGGATTTTAATTTGTTCTATCTGCTTGTTAACAGTTTCGCAGAGAATATTATTGTTCCAGCTTTTGCCACAGTGGAGCACTGATATGTTCATAGGGGTTAATAAGTGCATTTAAACAGTACTCAAGTTCATGCATGGCTTTAAAGCTGATAGATAAATTGGCTCAAAGTGTGCACAGTGCCTGCGGGGATCATGTGAACCACAGTGCATGTGTGTGTGTGTGTGTACACAATCTTGCGTTTTCACATACAGAAAGCATCCATGCATAAACACACACTGAACGTTGAGCGCACAAATCCATACATATTTATTAGAGGATCAGCTGACTATTTTATCAAGAGCTGTTTGTACTGTGGACTTGATAGAGAGCGCGGGGTGAAATGAAGCAAAACAATAGCAACAATAGTTGCAAAGAATAGTATAGGAAACAAACTGACACATTAGCACATGTGTATTGTGCAAACGTGGTGCTGTGTCTTGAAGCTTATCAAAACAGAGCTCTGAATTCTATTTTAGCCAGTGACGCTATCTTGATGGCAAACCCCTTATCTCCTATGTGCTGAGTGGTTATCTTTTGAGTGTCCTTGCATGTGCATCATCATGCACGTATGGGCATTCACATCGTTCTCCCGTGTGCGTCTGCGAGAGAAACAGAGCTTTGCATCTGTGTGGGTGTGTGTCCGTGTATGTCCCAGCCCTGCCTGAGGTTGTGTTTTCTTTCACCCAGTGAGCTGAGGAGTTTCTGCAACAAAAGCACGTTTACGGCTCTCCATCTCATTTACATTGTGCTGATGGGAATCTGCTGAACGACTGATTGTGTTTGGTGTTCTAGGTCAGCACACACAGATAAGTCTGTGTGCATCTAAGTGTTTCCCTATGTGGAGTGGCGCACGCGTGTCTTAAGGCCCGTCTCGCCGGCTGACTTTGCTGACTTTCTTTATCTTTGTCAGCCCTGACACTGTTAGCTTTTTACACGCCATCTATATTTATTTTCACACAAAACTTGCTCTGCAGCTCATCATAAAAATGAAATGTAGAAACACTGTAAGCCACACTGTGTTTAACCTCACACGCTGTTATAGGCCTATACGTAATTATTGATTTGATCTCCTTATTAGAGTGAATTGTTGAAGCTGCTCAGAACACGTTGTTGCCTGCGAGGATGACTTCTTTTATGACCATTCTGGCATATGAATAAACAGCAATGCATTAAATTAACACCAAACTAAATCACTAACATCCATACTGGCATAATCTTGTTAGAAGCATGTAATCGCTGTAAGCAGTTCCATCTGGTAAGATTTTGGATTTGATCTTGCACTCATCATACAGTTAACTAAGCTGTAGTCAGAGCAGTTCATCTGTTTGGCAAAATTAAGGTGAAAATGATTTTGTTTCTGCTATCACCCTGTTGGACTCCCTTTTCTGTGTCTGTATAATAGCACAATTTGACGACTGTTGGCCTAATACCATGAAATGTTCAGGCAATAGCCCGAGTTTATCTGGGAACTGCTCCTAGCTGCAGATAAGATCAACACCACTTGTCCACAGATAAATTGCTCCTGTGATTGCACCCCTCCCTCTAAAATTCTGCATTTTATCCCAGAGAGCCTTTTGACAAAAGAAGAAAAAAAAATTAAATCTAAACATGAAGTTTTAATTTTCCCAAAATAATTGAGAAGACTGACATTGTCAGTGTTTGACCCCCCCCCCCCCCTCCACCCCCAGGCAGAGGAGATGATGGATGCCATATCTCTTCATTCTGTTGTGATATAACACGTAACGCACAAACTGCATTAAAAGTCAGCTCACTGCTTATTTCACTCCTGTCAATTTGATAAGACACCGAAACTGAATATGTGACTACTGCCGAGCTCCTTATCCACCAGCCCTTTCTCGCCACTCGTTTGCCTGGACGATCTCATCTCTTGCCGGGGGAGGGAGTGACGATAACGGGAGTTGAAGCCTTTTGGCGATTCCAAATCGCTGTATGGAACTATGCAACGGACTCCCCAGAAATAGCGTCGCAAACATTATGAGCGGCGCCTGCGGCTTTAAATATGCCCCAACTTCACTCCAGCCACCACACCGGGGGACTTAAGCAGCTACCTTACCGAGTCACACACACCGGGTAGGAAATTATTGGAGCGAGAGAGAGAGAGAGAGAGAGAGAGAGAGAGCAGACGCACGGCGCTGGATTATTTGGGCAAAGCGGCTGCAGCCACGGTGGATGTTACACAGGGAGACGAGTGACGGAGAGCTTCAATCTATTCAGACTGTGAGTTTTTCCCAACGACGGCGCCTGGCAGGACGCTGATATGGTGAGCGCGCCTCTCGTCATTTTGCCCGTAGTTGCTTTTTCTTGTTGTTCTTTTTGTTGTGCACAGCCGAGCCTTAACTTCTTGTCATTAAGCCTTCCCTTTGCAAAGCGTCCATTCGCATCTTTCCGCTCGTGGTGTGTGCGCGTGTGGATGCATGCGTGCGCGTCCGTCCTCCGGCGTTAAACACGTATGACCGGCGATATAATCAGACTATTTTGGCGGATCCGTCCTGTCCAGCATGAGCAGGTACTTGTTTTATGGGTGTTTCAGGTGCAAGCCCTGGCTTTGAATTCACACCATTTGGGAAATCATTGTGATATTTCTGTTATATTTAGGACTTGGAGCTTGTCGTGGAGAGTCAATGGAGAGTTAGTGCTCATCTTAATTTGTCCTGATCAATTTTATTAATTGTGATCGGTTTATTAGAGCCTGTCCTTTTCTGTGGGAGGCTATTCTCTCGTTGTGTTATTCCTACTGGGGCTTTACAGGACAAGATGACTGTTGCCCATTGATCTTTGTGCTCTTTATTTTATGTCACAGCCATATAAATATACACTTAATAGATTGTTAATCAGAATTGCATTTCTGTCTGTTTTGCTGCGAGATGACCACAGTTCTTTTCGCTTTAGAGCGGCCCATGAAATGAGGTTTTTAATGCTGATTAGAGATTAAGGAGGCTGTAAACCGCTTGGTTTCCACCGGGGTTGATGCTGCCTGGGGTTTGGTGCTCCCCCTCTAAACATGCTCAGAGGTATTTTCCCATGACTGGACCGATGCCACCGGCACAGAGGAGACTGGATGGACTGCTAATGGTGTAAACTCAAAGCAACAGGACTTGTTAATGGCTGTCAGTCACCTCAACCTGTATTGAGTTGGCTCCTTGCGAATTTATGCAAAATTGCGTGAACATTTTAGACTCTAGCAGGCTACAGTGGATTATAGAGGGCGAATTTCTGCCTGTGGATTTCACTGCCAGCCTGCATCCAGTCCATTGGACACATATAAGAGGTAATTCGAAACACAGCTGATCTTCGTGAAGCATGTCCAGGTTATCAAGTCTGCAATATGCTCTTACCTGTGAGAGATGTAATGACCGCATACAGTTTTGCTGCTATATTCCTGTATTTATGCCATAACTCAAAGACTCTAATGTGCTGTAATGTGCTGATGGCTGTGTGTTTTTGTGTATGCGTGTTTGACAGCAGTCAGCAGTCTTGCTCAAACACTGTCTATGGCAGCATTACAGACCTCACTAGCTTACAAATCAATCATGCAAGTACTTTTACAGCAATTAGGTTTGAGGATGTGAGAGAGAGATGTACATAGAGAAGGTAAGTAGGAGAGGTGCCTGCATGTGCTTGACGGATATCACATATGCAGTTGTTTCTCTAACCCCACTATGCTTGAATCTACATTTAGCATGCTATGAAAAAAAAAACTACACTTACTTTTTTTTTAACTATTCATCCAAGTTATATTTAATTTAATGACCAGGTGTTCATCGCATTAATATTCTATGCAAAGAACTTGTGAAAGGTTTTTTTAACACTAAGTGTGAGCACTTCCTAATGTGTATCTTAAAACTGAAAGCTGAAACCAAATAATTCCCTTCCCGAAACACTGATGAACACTGTGATGCCTATGATTAGCTGCCTGTTTGATTTGAACTGTTAAAAAGAAAAGGAATACACACATACATGCATCACAAGACCTGCTTTCGCTGCTCTCTGCAGATACTTTTCGGGCACATTAAGCAGTGACTGCTACCGCTTTTACGACCACAGGCTGCTACTGACGGGTCAGAGGTGCCCTGTGACATGCCAGTCTGCAGATGAACAAGTTTACTCCAGCTGATCTTCTGCTGTTTTCCTGAGCTGTGTGTGATTGTGCGCACATGTGGGCACGCGTGCACGTGTACATGCGTGGCTCTGCAGCTGTTCCACCTTGTGGAGAGATTAAGTTTCACAAGATGTGATGGATGCCAGTGTCTGCAGAGCCAGGTGTGTGTGTGCATGTGTTTGCGTGTGTATCTTGCATGCTTGTCAGCACTTTTCTGTGTACACATATGCACTAAGCTGTGACATGATTGCCTATACATGCAGTAAATGTTTGGCCAGATTGGGTGACGTTAAGGTCAGGGAACTCATGAGTTGGGCTGGTAATTATAGTGGCTGTGCTATTGGTCCCCACACCCCAGCCTACACAGTTTAAACCAGGAAAACATGAGCGGGTCAACAGTGCCAGATTGCTGCTCGAGTCAAGCTGTTCTGCTGATAACAAAAGACAGAGTCAAGAAAAAAAAAGTTATACAAAGGAAGAAGACGACAGGCTGGCCTTATTATAAGGAAAAAATGGTTCTTGTTAAAAATATCTGCCTAGATATTTCTTATATTTATTGCCTGGTGTGGTGGAAGAGTGAAAAAGTAAGCGTGCCTACAATTATATTCCCCTTCACTCATGATCTGTAAATGTTTTAGAAGAGGCTATTTTGAGAGACACGCTTGTGGTGAAAGGAAGCCGTAAGTCTAAAGGGATGAGCAGGAGGCACTCGCTTCAGCTACAGTTAGTCAGCATCCAGCTGTGCCGCTGCTTGCAACAGTGATAAGATGACGAGCCGAGAGGAGTGGAATAGGTGGACGAGCAGCTGAGACAAGTGGAAGAGGCATAGCGATGCTATTGATTTACTTTGCAGTTGGAGGGGACAGCTTCCAATCTATATCGGCTTTCCCTATCATCTGTCCATCGGTTCACCCCTCTGTCTCAGCCTTCCCTTCTTTTTCTATGTCTGATATCTAGATTGCCCCCTGCTTTCACTTTCCCACACTCCTCCCAGCATCTGAGGCTAATCGATACTCTACGTGTCATGTCTCTGTTTAATTGGTTTGTTCTCTGCTTGATCTGCTTGTTCATGTTACACCTAATTTTTGTCTTTTCATCGCCCCTTTTCTTTTCCATGCTCACTCATCCTTCACTTTGCCTCGTTATTTTTGTGTTTATCCGTCCATCACGCAATCACACCCACATACAGGCTGTGAATTGTTAATTAATAGCGAAGATGTCTTCACCTGTGGAGATGAGCATATGGCAAGGTATTAAAAATTTAACTTAAGACTTTCCTAGCTTCATCTGTTCTCCACTCAGGTGGGCGTGTTCTTCATGTCTCTTCTTTTCGTGCTTCTGTATTACTGAAAAACAAAACTGTTTGGTTGTATCCTGTTTTTACTTGGATTTTTTTTTTTTAAATCAAAGCAAGCAAAGATTTTTTTTCTGCTCATGGACATTTTTAGCAGTGTTCTGCTTATTATTCCATAATAGAGAAGCACTGGCATCAGATTTCCATATTTATTACATGGATTGTGTATTCCCTATGTGTGTGTGTCTGTGAGCGAGAGAGAGAGGGAGGCTGAGTATCTGTGTTGGATTTTCCAGGAGGAAAGGGGTATGAGATATGGAGTGCATGGAATAAAGAAAAATAAAGGAGAGATTCAGAGTGTGTGAAAGAGACCGAAAGAGATTGTGTTTGGGGTTGTCCCTTTACAGATCCCCTTCATGTACCAATCCCAGGGAGGCAGGGAGACACCCTGAAGGAGCCAGGCACAACCACAACAATTCTGTTTTCCAACCACACTTGCACACACAAAATCACATGAGCGCACAATCCGAGCCAAACGGCCACAGTCACGACTTATGTGTTTCTTACGCACTCTTTTCAGGTTCACATTTATTTTTTCTGTCTTCTTTTCCCTGCCCTCTACTTCACTTATTGTCTCCTCCGTGTGTGTGTGTGTGTGTGTGTGTGTGTTGTGCTCTTTCTTCCTCATCTTCTATCCCTGTGGTGCGCATGATGGTTTAACATAGCAAACTGGTGCCAGACCACAAAGCTTTATTCTCTCTTTACAGTTCTTTCTCATTTTTGGCTCTCTCTTTATCTGTCTCTCCCCTCCTTTCCTTCCCTCCCCTGCTTACTACTGTACAGTTTAATCTGCAGTGGGGGCTTAGTGGCACGGCTGCAGGACTTCCACATCACTTCGTTTTTTTGCTGCCAGAGAATCTACTTCTGTTTTTTCCCTATTGCCCTCTTTGCCTTAGGTCCTCTAAAGCTATGAATTTATTTAATCATTTATTCATTTTTAGATTTCCTCAGAAATTGTCTTCACAGCAGTGCTTGAGTGACACGCATTTGCATTAGAACATTATTCTATCTTTAGCCACTATTCAGTTGACACAGCGGTAAAACTCAGGTGATGTCTGTGAAATCACTGCTATGAGTTTTTGCACCACATATAGCTGCAAAGACAGGGCTTCCAACCACTGCTTGATCCACTTTTGAATATATAACTTTGACGACTGATTGTCATCTAAACATTTGTTCTTTCTTCCTTTATTTTTCTTTGGCAGTCATCCATTACCGCTGTGGTATTTTCCCAGAGATTACTTGTCAGTCAGACAGTGTTGGCACCTCTCTGTCTTGGAATTTATCCACTGATTGTAAATAAAAGATGGGCACGGCCCTGAGTCTGAAAAGTGAAGTCAGCGATGGATTGCCTTAAACATACATTCTTTCTAATGGCCAGCAGGAGGCGCCGCATCTGGCTGGAGCAAACTAAAAACGAAAGTAGGGTAAACTTGGGTGTGACTATCATTGGTACTAACATGTTATCAGCACATGAGGCTACAGTGTCATGTCATGTTTAAAAAAATGCTCAAGTCAAGATTTCAGGATGGCACAAACCAATTTGTGAGGTGACAGTGGCTATGTCTATTTTACATTTTCTGTAAGTTACACACTTTTTTCTCATTTTTTTTCCCCTTGCAAGCAGATGTTTCCCATCATATGTTTTTAATGTCAACCCGATACACGTTACTGCTGTTTTATATAAATCAGAAATAGAGCTGCAAAGTCCACACTGGACACGAACGTCTCACAGATGACTATTCCATTCTACAGTGAGTAATTATCCAGGTCATTACAAATATGAAGGCGTAGTCTTTGCTCTGTCCTCTGGAGTCTGTTGTTCTAACCACAATGACAGGGTTTCAGTACTTTACCTACTTTCACAACCTCTCCATTCTCAAACAAAAGTCCAAACCGCAACTAGGAACCTAAAATTGGTTTCCACCAATCACCCACAGCTCATTAATTCTATTAGTCTCTCTTAGCTCCTAATTCTTCTGCCTGTCCAGGATTAGCCTTCATCGCTGCTTGTCTGTTGATTTATAATTAATAACTTTGATTGTCTTCGTTGTTTGTTTTTGCCAATTGAATCAGAAGAGGTCTTTTGAGTTGAGCTTTTTCTTTTGTTCTCATGATCATTCTTCATCCTGTTGTCTTTCATTTTCTCTCGGCTTCTCTCTGGGGGGCTGAAAGTCCAACACAAATCCTATTTCTTGTTGTTCATGTTCAGGAATTACGTTCAGCCGTGCTATTTCCCTCAGACTCCCTAAGGCACCTGGGATTAAATGATGCGTGATATGTGATGTGTGGGTTTTCTGTGTGTAACAGCCACAGTAAGACTCACCTTTGGTGCTCTAAAAGACTCGGGGTTTGTAGACTGTGGATTCGTTGAGTGTGTGGGAGCATGTGTAAGTCTGGGCGTGTGTGTGTGTGTGTGTGTGTGTGTGTGTGTGCATGGGGATGAATAATCTCTTTACATGCACCAAACATTTGAAATTACGTGGCATTTTTTGTCCTTAGAAGACCTTAGACACCAGGGAGCAAATGTTGCAGGCATGGCCTAAGATTTTGCCATATCAGATGGACTTAGTTCACAATAAGTGTTTCATTTATTTCAGAATGCATTTTTTATTATGCATATTATAGATAGTGACAATACCCATTTTTGATATTTGGATTAAAGAAACCAAGAAGCAGCCATATGTGTTTTTAATACGGGGCTCTATGCTGATCGACTCGCTTTATGAGCCTGCCTCTAGTGGAGACCTGAGGAACTGCAGTTTTTTGCACTTCCAAGTCAGTTCTCAGCCTCAGAGGTTACGGCTTGGATTATCTGAATGACACAGCATATGTACAAGTCTTCAAAATGTAGTGTCTATTGGATAACATAAAGTTAGCCGTGTGATACCTTAAATATATATAATAGCTATAACACTAATATCAATATCAACATTAGGAGATGCTATCTCTAAATATATTCTACGCTCAACAAAAATATAAACGCAACACCTTTGTTACTGCTCCCATTCCCCATGGGATGGACGTAGAGACCTAAAATTCATTCCAGATACACAATATAACCATCCCTCCCAAACAGTGGTCACAAATCAGTCCAAATGTGTGGTAGTGGGCACATCTGCTATATTGAGATAATCCATCCCACCTCACAGGTGTGCCACATCAGGATGCTGATCTGACATCATGAGTAGTGCACAGGTGTACCTCAGACTGCCCACAACAAAAGGCCACCCTGGAATGTGCAGTTTTTTGCGCTATTGGGGGTCTGGGGACCCAGAACCGGTCAGTATCTGGTGTGACCACCATTTGCCTCATGCAGTGCAACACATCGTCGCATGGAGTCTATCAGATTGTCAATTGTGGCCTGTGGAATGTTGGTCCACTCCACTTCAATGGCTGTGCGAGGTTGTTGGATATTCGTGGGAACTGGTACACGCTGTCGTATACACCGGTCAAGCACATCCCGAACATGCTCAATGGGTGACATGTCCGGTGAGTATGCTGGCCATGCAAGAACTGGGACATTCTCAGCTGCCATCTGCCCTGAACAATGTGAACCATGATTCATCCGTGAAGCGCACACCTCTCCAACGTGCCAGACGCCATCGAATGTGAGCATTTGCCCACACAAGTCTGTCACGGCGACGAGCTGGAGTCAGGTCAAGACCCCGATGAGGACGACGGGCATGCAGTTGAGCGTCCCTGAGACGGTTTCTGACAGTTTGTGCAGAAATTGTTTGGTTGTGCAAACCAATTGTTCCAGCAGCTGTCTGGGTGGCTGGTCTCAGACGATCTTGGAGGTGAACCTGCTGGATGTGGAGGTCCTGGGCTGGTGTGGTTACATGAGGTCTGCGGTTGTGAGGCCGGTTGGATGTGCTGCCATATTCTCTGAAACGCCTGTGGAGACGGCTTATGGTTGAGAAATGAACATTCAATGCACGGGCGACAGATCTGGTTGACATTCCTGCTGTCAGCATGCCAATTGCACGCTCCCTCATTGCTTGTGGCATCTGTGGCATTTTGCTGTGAGACAAAACTGCACATTCCAGGGTGGCCTTTTGTTGTGGGCAGTCTGAGGTACACCTGTGCACTACTCATGATGTCAGATCAGCATCCTGATGTGGCACACCTGTGAGGTGGGATGGATTATCTCAATATAGCAGATGTGCCCACTACCACACATTTGGACTGATTTGTGACCACTGTTTGGGAGGGATGGTTATATTGTGTATCTGGAATGAATTTTAGGTCTCTACGTCCATCCCATGGGGAATGGGAGCAGTAACAAAGGTGTTGCGTTTATATTTTTGTTGAGTGTAGATCAGGGGTTCTTAACCTTGTTGGAGGTACCGAACCCCACCAGTTTCATATGTGGAGTCATTGAACCCCTCTTTAGTGAAAAATAAAATGTGATTTTTTTTCAAATTCAAGACATTCATATGTTTTTTTCTGGTGCACAAAATGAGCCGTGCATGTCACGGCGGAGGCTCTGCCGAACCCCTGAGACTGACTCACCGAACCCCTAGGGTTCGATCGAACCCAGGTTAAGAACCACTGTTCTAGCTCAACACTGAACCAACAGAAAAGGTTTGCATACTGTGCTCATCATTCTTCTTATAAACATGTGCTATGAAATCATTGCCTTTCCTCTCTAATGTATCCCAAACCACCTACTCAGCAATCCCCAACTACTCCATTCCTGGATGCCCTTTAGACACAGGAAGTGCCTTAGCAGGTTTCTCAATATCTCGATATTAAATTAGACTGGTCATTTAATACATCCCTTGGTGTACAGATTGGCATCATTTTCCCTGTGCATACTCTGAATCTCTCGGCCAAAGCAAAGAGACACCTAACCTACTGCGGCCTTTCATAAAAAGCTCCTGTAATAGGTTTATTGAAAATAACAAGGTTGTCTTCTAGAGTTACAGACGGGGCTCTGCCGCTGTCTCGGCTCGAACATCAATAAACTGTAGAGCATTTTTTTTTTCAATGGAGTGATTTTTTTTTTAGGCGCGTTTCGACTGCTTACCAAGGTATCCAGCCTAATGCTGAGAAATGTGAGCGTCCTGAGATTGTTCATAAAAGGGCACGAAACAACCCATAGAACAAAGCACAAAGTTGAATGGGGAAGCAGTTTTATTCAGAGTTTTTCTTAATCGTTTGTGTATAAGAAGCTATGAAACATACCTCTCTATATGAATACCATCTATTTGTGTTGATACTCAAACTCTCAAAGCATTGGATAAGATAATTTATATATATCTACAAGCAGCTGCTGATCATCACATAGGTTAATTGCACAACTGGTCTTCAGTTGTTTCAGCAGTGTGGTTTTTTTAAAGCAACACAGGGACACTTCAGAAATCAGTCACGTCACAGATTGATCCCCTTCCTCCTGCACAGCTCTGTCACCGCCTGAGCCTGAGACTGTCTGTGCTCCCCAGCGGGTGTGTGCATGTCCAAGTGTGTGCGAGTCTCTGTGTCGGCATCTGTGTTGCCTCCCTTTTCACAGAAAGGCAGACATAATAGGCCAGTGTAAAAACTATGGCACAAACACACACGCAAATATATATGTGTATGGAGTTAAAGGCACTAAAACGCGGGATTATAATATAATCTGACATTTCTTGGCTGATATGCTGATTCACCGATTAGAAACCAGTCTGCCATGCCAGGGGTGAGTGTGTGTGTTTGTGTGTAAAAACAGAGACATAATAACAGATAAAGTGTGTGCATGGGTATGCGGTGTTTGTAGGCATGCTTTTTTGGCTAGATGATATGAAAGAGAGCGATCATCCAAAAGACAATTGTAAAACTACATCCCTCTTTGATTAGAACTAGAAACCTCTGTATTGTCATCAACTCACTCGGGCAAAACGCACTCTGTCATTCTCACACATGCTCACATACAAGCGAGCGAGTTATGATAAGCTTGCTTACCCCAAATGGGCTTCCCCGCCCATGCGCACACAACTCCATCTGCACAAGCAGCATACATTAAGCTTGCTCAAATTGGCTGCCTAACACAGACACACACTGCATCACAGAGATATTTTCTTTTCTTTTTTTTGTTTTGTTTTCCTGTTGTGACGTGTGCTCATTTTAAGCAGCCTAGCTATGCCGTTCTACTCTCCTCACAGACAATTTAGCTGCCTCTCTGCTGCCCTGGGTGGCAGCCAGTAAAATGGTGGCGCTCATTGTGGAAGGCTGCTGGCTGCTATTGATTTGGCCCAGCAGGTCTCTGTGGATGCACACTGTTGCCCTGCCGGCTAGGCCCAGGGAAGGGAACTCTAGTGTTTGTACGTGTGTGTGTGTGTGTGTGTGTGTGTGTGTGTGTGTGTGTGTGTGTGTGTGTGTGTGTGTGTGTGTGTGTGTGTGTGTGTGTGTGTGTGTGTGTGTGTGTGTCAGATATAAAGGGAAAAGGGATTTTCAAGTGTACATTGGTGCAGTTTGTGACGACAACTCTCCTAAATCCCATTCTGCAGCAAGGCTGCAGTAACTATATGGTCTGAACTGTTTAAATCCCTTTGGGAAACTATAGGAAAGTCCAAAGTGATCAATTAGCAGGAATATTTTTGATGTGATTTCTTGTGTTTACTCAGAGAACAGATTTACCCGAAAAGTGCTGCTTTCTGCAATATTTCACTGTCATCTCACCTCCCTTTTCCTCACTTTCTTCCACCACTTCAGCTCCTTATACAAGCTTTGAAAAACAAACAAAGGGAAGCTGGCTTCAGACTATAAATAATGCAGAAACAGAGATTGGGGTCAAATGCTTTGGATTCCACAACACATATCGCTGAATGGATGCTTATGCACATACGTGCGCACATTTCGCAGATCACATAAAGCATTGTGTTTTTCTTTGTTAAGGGCAAAATTTATTCCCCGGTGATCAGTCAGTGTAGTAATTAAGTGCACTTGCACAGTGTCACATATGTAGCAGAGCACTAGATGACCCTCTCGCACACAGTTACTACTGTATAGGTGCAGAAGCTGTTGACTGCCGTGACGTCCCTCGATGGCAACGCGTGACAAATGAGTCTGTTCAGAACACATTTAGGTCTCGTTGCATCCTATCCCCCCTCCGCCCGTACCTCTCCTTTTCATAACTTCGACAAGGGCAACTCAGCCATCCTCTCCATCCACAGCTCCTATCCATCAGCACACTGCCATAATCTGCCGCTGCCCCGTGATGAATTACTTTTCACGTGCTGATGTATGAGCCTATCAGCCTTTGAGGAAATGACAGATTAGATCATTATGCCTCTTTATGATTATATGAGCGTTGTTGTTATTGTTTTCTATATGTTGGTGTTTATCCAGTGCCAGTTTGCGTTGTGTTATATGAGATTCATTTTTTCACTGTAGACTTTTTAAGGAGGGTGAAAAGAAGGAGATGAGATGAGCTGGGTGTTTATGAAGGTGGACTGTAGTGGAAGAAGCCAGTGCACAAGAAACAGGATTTCTTCTAAAGAAAAGCCTTTCAAGGAAAACACCTTAAAGTCTTGCAGTCTATGCTCTGTGTGTGGACTCGAAATTTCACAACCAATCTAAGCAGTAGAGAAATTTGGTATCGGTGACTATTTCAAAGTGATTTCCCTCCAGCGCATTAGGCAGAAATCAGTGCAGAATGCTCGTTGTTCTAGAGGGAAGCTCTTCCTCTTTGAATCTTAAGGACAACATTGATTTTATATGGAAACAAAACATTCTGTAATAAACCTTGATTATGCTGTCGGTCCAATGCCAAGTAGTCTATATTTGGAAAACTTCTGTACCCTCAATTTGTGATTTGTAGTTCACATTTGAATAAGAAGAGTTAGTTGAGATTGAATGCATTGGATGTGTGTAGTTTATAACCACATTGTGAAAGGAGCAATATGTGCTCAAGTATGTACTTCTACCTGCTTTGTGCTCATATGGAACCAAAGTGTACAAAATCTTTTAATAAGCAGTGCTGAAGGTTCTACAACATCTTCTGACGACAACTTTATATAACCGTCACATCAGACAGCTTGCTCCCTTAACTTATGGTACAACATTCAGCAGCATAAAATATTATACATATATGGGGTTTTCTTTCAGCTCTAGCCCTGAAAAACTAGTGCTAGCAATAAAAAAAAGCACTCAGTGTCAGATTATTGTGCTCTCAGATTCAGCATTTGAACAGCATTCCCCATGAGCCCTGTTTTAGGTAAACCAACCCTGCAATTAATTCATCGAGTGATGCGTGTCTCCAGCAATCACAAGCAAAGGTTTTGTTTTACAGTTTATATAGTAGAGAGTATGTACTGTACATGTTTACTCTGTGAGTGTTCGTTTCATTCAGCCAAATGCTTTCTCCCTGACCCCTGACTTCTGAATCCTCTCCAGTTGTATGTCACTCTGAGCATCAATGGCTCATAGAAACTAGGACATGCCTTGACAGACAGCAGGCTTTTCACATTCATCTTTCCCTAGCATGTGGAGGTGTTAGGGTCCATTTAACAAGCCTGAAGCTGCAAGATTGCAACATGCAAGATTTTCCATTGCTGCCTTCATCGTTATCACCAAACAACCAAGAATATTGCTGTGTTAATGCCTGTGAGAAAGCACTGCAGGTCACATATCTGTGCACCTGCAGTATTCTCTTCATGGTGCCTAGTCTCCTCTGCTGTAAGACAACCTCTGCACTGCTGTCACTAGCCATTATAAAGTGTACACCACCTTACAGGTCTTTTCTCCTCACAGGCCAACACTCACACACACATAAACACACAGAAGGAAGCACATGCATATATTCTCCACATTTTATACGTGCACAGCATCACACGCATCATAGATTCTTGGTCTTGTTTGTGCTCACATCTTGCAGTTTTTATCCACTCTCACATACAAGCAGTAGTATCTTATTCTTTTTTCAGCTGCTCCATTTAGGGGTCACTACAGCAGCTCATCTTCCTCCCTGTATTCTTATCCCCAGCATCCTCCTCTGTCACACCAACCCTCTGCATGTCCTTTTCTAATTTTGCCTCCAAAACAATTGTTAAAAGTATCTAAGTACATTTTTTTCTAATGTTGTATAGATGTGTGCACAGTTTTGAGGACCTTTACTTGAGTATTTTTGCTTATGCTACATCATACAGATTTTTTTTTTAGTGATGCTGCTTGTTTTATGGGTGCATCATGGGTGCAGATTTCCTGCTTTGTGGAACAACACAGTCAGTCTGTATGTAAAAGGTGATGTTAATTAATACACTCAAGCACTTTATTACTGCTCACTATGACTCCCATGATAAGCTAGTTTATCGCTAAAGGTGAAAACAACAGTAAACAGTTCACCTGTCTCTGAAGAAAGATAACAAAATCGAGCTAACAGCACCCTTAAGGCCCCTCCTTCTTCTTCCCCTCCATCCAGTCGTATTGCTAAGCTAACTGGCCACTGGGTGTTACTTCATATTTAATGGTCAGATATGAGGGCGGTTTCAATCTTCTCAAAATGTCCACCAGAAAGCCAATAAGCAAACCTCCTAGTTCTTTTAGGAAAGTCTCCGAGTTCCACCACTGCTCCCTCTCTCCTGTCGCTCTCTCTAAAACAAAATATTCTTTTCTTTCTCTGAAAAGTCTCAATGAGTTTGGATAAACATGCATCACCGATAGATCTGGGACGCAAGTCATATTTTGAAGTCATGGCGCAATAAGATCCTTATCTGTTTAACACTCCACTGTATTCATCTTACTCTAGGAACTCAAACAAGCAAGCCTGCTGTTATATAAAACCCTGGATCCAGTTGAGACAAATGGAGCACTGATACTAACAAGCAGAACTTTTTAAGGGCTGGTTGGGAAATCATGTTAATCTCTCTGCCTCTTGGATTTCTTGCTCTTCAAACCACACACACACATACACACTGCAGGTCCAAACTTCCTTCCTTGGTGACATCATTGTGTTGCGGTGCCCCCAGCGGCAGCAGCCCAACGAAGGGCGGAGGTGCTGTGATGTCTGATTTGATTCACCCTGACAACCAAGGACCATTTGGGAACCCTGTAACCACGGCAACTCTCATCACAACATTCAGGGTGGTTGGTCGACAGGGCCAGTCAGGGTTCCTTGCATCCATTTTTAATGGCCAATGTGCTTAGTTGCTCTTCCCAGGCTTGTCTCCCCGCGGTCCCATCTCCAAGAAGGAGAGGCAGCCGCACTTGGTGGAAAAAGTCCCCATTACATATTTATTGTCCCCACTCTTAATTATTGAGCCAAAGGATATATAGCCAGGCTCTCTCTCTCTCTCTGTCTCGCTCTCCTGTCTTTCTTTTTAACTCGTAGCGATCAGATCTTCTTTCTCCTGTCTTTTTTTGCTCTCCCATCTCTCCATTTGTCAGACCTCTGTCCTTTCAAACTATGTAACTTCATATCCATATAAAGTAACCACCAATGGAAAATATGAGGTTTTGTGTAAACTGTAGTCTCAGCAGCTTGTGTTTTGGAAAGTTACCCAGCATGTTTGAATTTTCCTGCAGAAAACCAATGGAACTGGCACATGTGACAAGTGTGTGATGTTGCATGTGTCACAGCTCGAAGCAAAGCTATTTCTTATTTCTCAGTTTATACATACACCTCATTAAGCAATTTTGCATGTGTACAACTTGGTCTTTCTGCTCTTCTTTACCTTCTTTAAATTGGCAGCAGCATATGCAAGACATAATCAAGATTCTGGCACGTTTCCTTCCTAATTATAATAGTTATGGTTGATTATATAGTTGGAAAGAATCCTTCAAGATGCTGCCACGTGCTAAAAAAACACATTTAAAAATCCACGCATGGTGTTCACATCGTTGCTTTTCCCTGCATGTTATTTTGAGTCGTACCCATGTACTCCCACTACTCTGCTAGCCAAAATCAATCTGAGGAAAAAAGCTTTGGTAACCCCATCCTTCTCGTTCAGACGTTGTAACATGACATTGGAGAAGATTGATCTAGAAATGTATTTTTGGACTCCCTTTAACCTTGAGGGTAGTTACTCTTTACGACTTTTTAAAATCCCCTTTGTCTCTGTTTCGTTGTTGCTAGGAATATTTGTGTGTCTGTGTTTTTCCAGTAATCAGTAGGTTTCAGCCTTCTTCAAAGTTTTCCCTGAGCTTGTACAGATGAATAGTTGAAAAGGAGAGATTAGATTGATTTAATTTGCCCACTTTGCATGAAATCAGCCGGAGGGAAGCGTGGAAAAAGCATGACTTTTTACTTTCAAATGGAGCTCGCTTTTATCTAGTCAGCAGTCACTCCTCTCATTGACGAAGAAAGTGGTTTTCTCTCACAATAGGAAGGCCATCTCTTGACTTGTGGTGCACCGTGGAATTCAGTGAATGTGTGAAGTAGAGTTTATGAGCTGCTGCGTGGTTCCACTGCCGCCGCCTCGTCCTCCTCAGTGTCAAAAGAAAACAGGAGGTTCGCTCAGTTGTTGAGCACCACTGGACATGTGAGTGGCTGTTTCTGTGAATGGTTGCATGTTTTGAGACCACAGGTACTGTAAGTGCATTCAGTGGACTCTCAGGGAAAGTGAGCAGAATGCAAAGGACTGCGCTGAGTGAGCTCTCAGGTTGATGAACCTATTGAGCACCCAGGTTAGATAGTATATAAAAGAAGAGGATTTGGGAGATAGGTTATAGCTGTAGATAACAGGTCCAGTTACATAAGGGTTAGCCCGCTTCTGGAGGAAATCCATATTTTATTTGATGTGAGAGCCGTTCAAAGGGCTGTAAATTATTACTGCCATATTCCTGCTTTTAGAGGTCACCCTGGCAGCTAGATAGATATTTGTATGTGTGTTTGTGGATGTGTGCCTGTGTTAGCGCTCATGTTCCCCCTGATGTGTATCCAGTTCTGCTAGACATGTGTAGCATGTCACAGGGCTGCAGCAGCAGTCACACCATAACCATACTGCGGGCCCATCGATCCATAGATCTATCCTCTCTCCGTCCATCCATATACTAAAACACATTACAGAGATGACTGCCTCTGATGTGACACTTTACCTCCAGCGATAAAGGCTTTCCGCTGTACAGTGAATGCCGCCGGAGGAAGCACACTTGGAAGCACGAGAATACGAAAAATATGACATAACTAGATTTTGAAGTACTGTACACAAGTGCTGTTTCTACTGTTTCTGAGGCTCATTGCAGATTTATCACTGTCCAGTACACTGCGGCACAATTTTGTTGTTGTTTACCAGACTTGATTGAGAAAATGAGAAGTGGTGTAATTCAGAGATGGTGTGTGCAGTTTACACTATAACCGAGGTGACGGTGGTGCAGTGCCCTGGTAAGTTGCTACATTGCTGGGACGTTGCCAGTTCTTTCGGTTGATTAATGAGTTAATTGGCTTATAGTTTCTGCTCTAATGTGAATTTTAAATCACAAGATTTTTTCTTTTTTACAGCTCCTGCTGCGCTTTAAAAAAAAAAAAAAGACATTTAATGAAAACAGGATACGTGTAAAACATGGCTGAAAATGTTTCCACTGTGTTGCCGCTACTTAAAATAAGGCATCTGAGCTCCAGTTACACGGGCACAGACATAAAATTACCACAGCGAAGTAACCGCATTGCTGTACTTTCTCTGTCTCTTTCCAGCTCTTGGTTTGTGTGCCACTGAAATCCCTCTCTTTAACCTTCATGGCCCTCAGCTGGTGCTCATCTCTCATCTTCTTCCCAGTTCCTCCCTCCATCCCTCCCTGCTGCTATCTTTACAGCCCTCTTACTAATGCACCGCTCAATTAGCCTTCGATGAGGCTTCCACTAAAGGCTGGATAAATAGGTAATTACATGTTGTCATCCCCCCACCTCTTGCTAATCCACTCAACTTCACTCCACTCCTCTCTGTCTACTTCTCTTTCCCTCTTGCTCTCTCGATATCATGGGTGGCTGCCAGAGATGGTCCAATAGAAACTCAAGAGTGGGTCTGTTAGTCACAGCTGGCTTAACCAGTGAACTGGCCATATTCAGCAGTCTGCTTAGTGCACAGTTTCCCACCCTTTTTTTCCTCCCTGTTATTTGGTGAAATGTATAATCATAATGGGAAAACTGGAACCACCCACTGGCTAAATGATGACACTATCTTGCCTGCTAATAGACTGTATGCAGTCCGGGGTATTTTGGTCTGTCAGAAAGAGGTGCCATAAATGGTCAGCGGTGGAGAGCAATAGTTGCAGTTTTTGTGAGACTGACAATCAGAAAAGCACTCGCTTTGGCTCAGCACTCTAACGGCTATTAAAGCAATCAAATCGCCTGCCTGAAGGCAACAGTCCACAGGCAGTCGGTGAAGCTAGTGGGATGTATTATTGTGCCGAGGCCCAAAAAAAAATAGAAACAAACTATTCATCAGCTTCAGAGCGACTGAAATAAATAATTGCAACCATGTTGTCTTTGAGTTGTCATCTGTTACATCAGTGATAACAGTGTTTACCATAATACATAAATGGCTATTAAACAGTATTGAGCCAGTCAGGCTTGTGAAGTTTGCCATTCTCGAGGTTTCCACATTATTCAGCAATGTCACAGCAGTATGGATTTTCATCTTTCAGGTGTTAAGAACAGACTGCTTTCACGCAAGGAGCTGCTGAAAAGGGAGAACCAACTCAAAAGCTTTTATTCTAACATCAAGGAAACAGAACTGAGGAGGAAGGAAAAATGGGTAATGTCTGCAAATTAAAATAAAAATGTGTTCTGAAATGAAATAGGAGCCCGTCTCGCAATCTGAAATAGGTACTCTTTGCCTCTTTGAGTATGAAATTTGCTCTTATTTTTATTCAAGAAAATCCAAAATCCCCTGTTATCACCTGATAAGACACTTGATTGACATTGCAGTGCTCCTTAAGAGAGGTAAGATGTTGGTGAAACCATCTTACAAAGGCAAAAAAGAAAATGATAGTTTGCTTGAGAGTTTGGGATTGGATGAAAGTTCGGGGTAGCGAAGGGAGAGAGAAAAAACGAAAAGGGGAGGCAGAGAGAGAAGCAGCCAGGCTGAAGAAAGATATAAAGGGAGGCAGAAAGAAAGGATAAGAGGCATGTCGTGAGGGGAGGAGGACAGAGTGTTTGGTGAACCGGGGGAAGTGATAAGTTGAGTACAGCCAGATAGCCTAAATCCTCATCTCAATCAATCACATTTTCTCTTCCTCCCCTCTCAGTTTGTCTTATTGATTTCTTGTTGCTGCCAGTGTCCTGAAAGCCAGCTCAAATGACTTTTCAGAGTTTTGGGGGGCTCCATTTCCCAGTGAAAACTGGTATTTGGTCATTTGTTCTCATAGCTATATATAGCTATATGTGCAGCAGCTCACTGTTCCACATTGCACTCACATTAAAGTGCTTGACGTGTGTTATGGTGTGAACTGAGGAAATTGGGGCGTCTCTTTTTAACTTTAAGAGCAAGTAAATCATATGTCCTCTTAAACAAATGGAGATGTAAAGCTTGCTTATTTTGAAAATGTGGAGATTAATATCACAAATACATGTGATTTCAATTCATCATCTAAAATCTATTGCTCTTCACTTCTCCGTCATTGTACTCGGTGAGGTCAATAAGTCACGCAGCAGTCAAGTTTCAAGTGTATTGCTTCAATTTGGATTTACAGGTTTAAAATGTTGGTGCAAGAGGTGCAGCAAGTTCACAAATGTATGTGGTTTTTGATCTGTCATGCATGGCTAATGTGGAAAACATTGAAAAAAGTTGAGGCACAGATGGCCTTAATTTTTTGAAAATGTCATCAGTAATGAAAAACAATAATTGAATATAAGCATTTGAATCTTTGGGATATGCAGCTGATGTATACAGTTTACGTGCGTCTCAGCGCCCACACGATACCACCCTCTGAGTCACTTTTGAAAAGGCCAGCGAGGTGGCTCGGCAGAGCACTTTCTCTGTGTCTCTTGTCTTGTGTTTTTCTCACACTGACAAATAATAACACATGGGCATATGATGTATCTACCTGCATACAGCGGCTGCTCTTGAACGCTCAAAGGTGGGTGAGTTATCCTCTGCAGAGGCAATTAAAATGTGCCAGCGCAACGTTAAGTTTTGTGCCTTTAAAGATCATAATTTCTCTTAAATAAATGCTGAGGGCTTACTTCTGGAGTCTGTTTGAGTTTGTTTGTGTACACTTGGGAAGATGATGGATAACTGGTAATCAGCATGTGTATGAGTTTATGTGCACGCACATGCTCAGTAGTCATATACATCAAACAAACACTCTCCCTTCAAGCCATATCCAGCTGTGTTTTCTTTGTTGTGTTAGGAGACAGTTTGACAATTTGCTCCTTTTTCTTCTTTTTCTTATCGTATACTGCTTGTTATCTATCCGTTACGTCAGTGAGTGCTTTCAGATCGTGTGTTAGTGACAAGGCAGCATCTTCAACTTCGCCGTTAAGCCGTGGTATTAGTTTAAGGAGCTGTTAAATAATCAAACGACATGTTGCCGTCAAAACCACCTACACCGAGAAGGAGGAAAAGCTGAGAATTGAAGTCCTTTAGGAATTAAGTTAGTCATCTTGAGAAGAAGAAAAAAAGCCAGTTTTGCCACACGAGTGCTTTCAAGGAACCACCAGGTGTTACCGTGGTTACTAAATGATCTCATACAGGTCATTTGTAAGATGACTTTCTTCATAAAATAACAGCACCAGAGATGAGCTGACAGCTTTCACTCCAGAGTTCGTATGAGCTGATCCATAAAACTTGCTGCACGTGTGAAAGCGGCCCGAGATAATCAAAATATGGTCTTTGAGAAAACTTGAGCTCGCTGCTGAGGAGTGCAACAAAAACCTTGTTGTTGCCACTTAGCTTATCTTGTTTTTTCTCGTGCGGCGCTATGATGCAACAAACACAAATTGTCTCTTCATTGACATTTCTGTCAGTCTGCCACCATTTCAACAGGGCAAATAGAATAAGTTAATTAGTATGTCTAATTGCATTTGGTGGCTCAGCTTTTGGAATATCAAATCAAATTAGGATTCTCAGTGTTCTCTTCCATGGCACACGGTTTGCCTTAAGCTATGCTTTTTAGGATCTGTCTTTTGTCTTTGTCTCTATCTTTCTCAACATCCCTTCCAGCTGTAGTAGGCTCTCGCTTTGTAGTCTCCCCTCCTCTCTCTCATCATCCGCCCACACTTTCTTTTCCTTTTCTTTCCGTTTTTGGATCAGATTTTCACTTTCTTTTAATTTGTTTTTTTTTCCTTTTGACTTGTACTTCCTCAGCTCTCAACTTTTGATCTCTTAATGAATTGTTTCTGTTCTAAATTGACTGTAACAACTGGAAGAATGCAATAGATTAAAATAAATACTATAAATAGCACTTAAATGAATTTAACCTTGTTTTTTTCTATGTTTTCTTGATCATTATTATTATTATTATTATTATTATTATTATTATTATTATTATTATTATTATTATTATTACTGAAACAAGGCTCCGGACATATTTTCTAATCCTGTTCACTTTTCTACGTCCGTCTGTCTGTCCCGGACGTAGAAGCATAAGCTGGTCTCCCACTCTTCAGTTAGTCTTTGTTCTGCCAGAAGCTATTCCAGCGATAAGTGTAACAGATAGCTGCAGGCCCAGGCAGACAGACAGTGTATAATTGAGTGATAGGGACTAATGTAAGTGAATGGCTTAGGGCCGACTGTGATCTACAGCAGCAGCAGAAGCTCGGGCATAGAGGGAGGCTTTCTGTTAGGCCGTCAGTAATACTAGCAACAACAGCCAGCAGATGACAATCTGGTGACTACCTGGCTGTGTGTGTGTGATTGTCCGTTTGTGTGTGTAAGTTTGTATTTTGGGCTTCTTTTAGTCTTTTTTCCATTACACGTTATTATATTTCTCCTCTCTCCACACACCTTTTCTCATATCTTTTTATTTATCACTACCTCCATCACTGCCATCCCCTAAACCACCCTGAGTTAGCTCTTTAATTAACGTGACACGCTGTGAAGTGAGTTACTAAATAATGCAGGCTTTTCCAGTGACAGTGAATAAGCTGCAGTGATTAGTGGGCATACACAGCACACACACACACATAAAAAAAAAGATCCATTCTTACCAATATTGAATTTTCTGCAAATTAGACTTAATTACACAAATGTGCATATGAATGCTCTGTGAAGAATGCTCTGTCTGTTATGAGTATGCATTTAGAATGACAATAGCAGTCACCCTGTAGTTAGTACAATAAGTAGAGTTTGTGTAATTGAGAGCAGTTTTTACAGCTAATAACAAAATAACTTGTGAATTAGTTAGTAAGAACACACACAAAAAAAACGTGTTTTTCTTTTGGGTAGATCCTCAAGAAACACAATAAGTATTGTGCCTGGCCATACTGTACTAGAGTAGTGTAAATCAGTGCAGGACTTAATTTGTGCACGGAGAGATCTAGGTTATCCCAAAGCAATTGTTCCAAACCTAACCAAGTGGAAAATCCAGCGAGGGTTTTAGTTGTTTGCTGCCTTAGCTGCAGGGATGCAAAGAGCTCTGGGTTCCAGTGTTCTTCCACCCCACCCCCCTTGTCTTTTTTTAATCAGATGGCTTGTTCACGAGTGGAGGGGATTAAGACTGCTGCCGTCGCTGATGAATCTGTCCAGTTTTGGAAGGCACACAAACACATGCACATACCCTCTCAGTGACACAGCTGCAGGCACGCACAGATGCATATGTAGATGCACACACAGAAACAGTTCAGTTACAGGTACTTGGAGTCAGAGTTAGCGAACACAGGAATTCACGTAAAGCAGCATGAGCATGAACCCGCGCATATGCTCGCATGTACGTTACAGCATAGGCCCAGACGCATCCCTCTCCTGCCTCTGCTCACTTTCAGTGTCTCTCATTCAACACTGTCAGCTTCTGGACAGCAGCAGTGATCTGCCATGTCTCATTGTGTCATGTGATTTGAGCTGTGAGATTTCTGACACACAGACTGACGCCTGTCTCTTCTAATGCCAAACACTCACACCAGGCACTGCAGATGGCACAAAGACAGACAGACAGACAGTTAGAGGGACAGAGAGTTAGGAATAATACAAAAAAAATTGACTGATGGAAAGGAGAAAGAATGATGCAATGGAGAGAGTAACAACAAATGACAGGAAAAGGGAAGGAACGTAAGTTAAAGAGAAAGGATATGAGGAAGTGACGAGGGAACGTTTTGGAGAGTAAAGACTTTAAAAGCAGGAAAGGACCTGACAGAGTGTAAGGAAGGAAGGAGGCTTAAGATGAAGGGATAGAGACATTGAGCTGTATGTTGATCCAACACTGTGCAACATAGCCAGCAGATAAAACTAGTCAGTCTCCTCCCACTTTAATCTGCCCATCATCCATCAATCCCTTGCTCTAGCCTTCCACCCCTCCATCTTAAAGCCAGTCATTCCTTTTTTATCAATTTGAAATCATGACGATATGACGCACATTTGGAAGAAATCCATTACTGAAGTACTTTGTAGTACTTAAAAGCTTTGTAGATTATATAATGGGCAAAAAAAATAAAGCAGAAAAACTCAGACCATTGCTTGCTTGGCAGATTGGAAAAAAAAGAAAGAAAGAAAAGCATAACTGAACTTCAGAAGTTGCTGATTTTTTTTAATGCCAAATGTTTGCCATAAGTTGAAATTCATCAGCTACTTAGTCAACTCTCTCTCTCTCAAACACACACACAAGTGCACACACATCAAAACACACCTCTGGCAATGAGTGTATGGTCTTAATGAAGCGAGAAGGGGAGAGGCAGCTGCATAACTGGAGTGTGAGGCCCAGAGGGAACTCACACACTTCAAGTCTGTGTGTGCCCGTGTGTGTGTGTGTGTGTGTGTGTGTGTGTGTGTGTGTGTGTGTGTGTGTGTGTGTAGCCACAGTTGATATAATGTCTGAAATTCTCTAAAAAGTGGACTAATAACTGTGTTTCCTTTTCTTTCTTTCTCTGACTCCCTGATTCCCTCCCTAGGTTGTGAGAGCCTGTTTCTATTGTCCTGTTGTACAGTGAGGCAGTGAGCTCACGGCTGATACAGCATGCATGTGTCGACATATCCCATGATGCACTCCTGTCCAGGCCTGCTCCTCCTCAGCTTCCTCTTCCTCGCTGATGCTGACAGTGAGTGCTTTCACACTCTGCACTAGTGCAGACACAGCCACACACGCACACATGCACATATATAATATTGTGCAGAGGTTTGTGACCTTTATATGTTTGGATTTGTGTACATTGAGGAGTCTGAATTTAATTTGGTTTATTCTGATGAAATCAAACCAAACAAACAGCCAGAGTCATGAAAGCAGAACAAACAGATCTGCAGTAGATGCCATGGACTCAACAGAGCCCTGATCTCATTAACATTTAGCTACTCTGAGATTACATGAAGTTCTTCAAGATGCACATGAAAACAAACCTCCAAAGTATGTAAGGTGTAAAAAATATAATAAAATGCTTTTTTATAAACTGTTGCTGTAATTTATTGTACATTGTGATTCATTGCTTCATTGCTAAAGCTAATTGTATATATTATATGTTATATATACAGTGGGGCAAAAAAGTATTTAGTCAGCCACCGATTGTTTACAAATTCTTTACAAATCCTACCATGTGAATTCATGGATTTTTTTTTCACATTCTGTCTCTCACAGTTGAAGTGTACCTCTGGTGCAAATTACTGACCTCTGTCATCATTTTAAGTGGGGGAACTTGCACAATTGGTGGCTGACTAAATACTTTTTTGCCCCACTGTAGCAGTTTGTGTTTCATAGACCACTATTCCAGATATCACATCCCTACTATATGTGTGTGTGTTTGTGTGAGTTTATACATCTGTGCATGAGTGTATGTTTGGTAGCAGGTTTGATACAAGGCCAGATGTTTTTGTCCATCCCAGTATTACTTGGCATGGATAGACAGACCACATATGGCAAATCAGATAATTTCCCTACTGCTTGTGTAATTGTGATTATACCATGTGCATGTGTGTGTGTGTGTGTGTGTGTGCGTGTGTGTGTGTGTGTATCCATGTGTGATCCCTGTGGCTCATCACATCATCCAATCCTCATCCGATATATTTGTCAAGGAAATTTACATGCACATTAGCATACTGGGTATAGTCACATCCTGGACGAAACTATAGCTGCAATTACTGCAAATCGTTACTTTTAATGTTACTGAACAAAAAAAGAATTTATTCATTTATTTATGTATTTTTTGTTTGTTTGTTTATGAAAGGATGGATTTTCCCACAGCCTAAGTTGATGTCATCAAAATGCTTAATATGTGTAACCACTGGCTAAATTAAAACTGAAAGACAATTAGTTTATTAATAGTCCATTTTGGAATTTTAAAATTTTGATTTTTTTTTTTATTTGTGCTCTAATGATTACAAGATAGTTGGTGATTCGTTTTCTTAAGCATAAGCTAGTTTACCAATAGTTTAAGCTTAGCTTGTTTAACTGAATTAATTTACAAGATCAAATCTGTACAAAAATCTGTATTGAGACACATTTTTGATCTCATGAAGAACATGTGTCCTACGTGTCCTACCAACATTATTAATAAGTGTAAAGAATTAAAATCAACAAAAAAGCTACATTTCAGTGTTGTGATTTTTTTCATTATCAACAAAACGGAATATTTGTGATATGGAGGAAGGTCAGTTCTATCTATTTGTGCCAATGAAAAAAAATTAAAGCAGCTTTCTCTGATAATAAATAGAACAGAATAGAATAGAACACTTTTTTAAATAACTGGAGACTGTATAGATTGACAGACCGCCGGGAGCTGCTGAGAGGGACAAACGTGGCTCTGGAGATTTTGGAAACCAAAAACGTCGTGTTGAGTTGATGTGCTTGGAAACATATCCAGACTTTTTGAGAGAGAGACATGGCCAGGTCTGACTATTCAGGTTGACAATTAGCAATGAGGATCTTATAGCAGAGATGATGAAATGCTCCGGTCTGAGTTGAGACTAAGCATAAAAGACATTAAGGCATAAGAGGAATGTGGGAGTACTAAAAGACTTGATACTCAGAAAGGGAGTAATGTAAGAGGAAAAGGCTGCTAGTCAAGCTTTATGAGTCTTTTAAACATCCAGGAGTTATACTTTTTCAGTCAAAATGGTATCTAGTGGAAATTTCATTCTGTGTATTTGTTTTGAAATGCTTGTTGCATAAGTATATAATACATGAAGCATGCGTAGCTGTTTGTGGTTATAGAATAGAGCACATTTTTCATCATCACCTTCTAAAGCAGGCATACATATGCACAAAGCTGCTGTAATGACACACAAGTGCAGGCTTCAGTCAGCCATTTCCATCCTGCAATGTTTTAAAAGTACACAGTCACCCAGAGCACAGTTATAGCACACACACGCACACATATTCGCAAACCACTCTTGTTTTCCTTTCAGCCTCCTGCCCTCTTGTCCCACGTGTAAGTTCCAGGGTCGGCCAGTTAAGGCCCAGTCATCCATCAAAACAATGATGCTCCCACAGTTCCTCTATGAGAGTTCGGGGAGCAGCACAGATGCGACAAGGGGGGAAAGGATTCATACTTTGCCTTCTCTGTCTATGTTTTTCTTTTCTCCTGCCCTCATCTCATTCGTTGTGACTTTCTCCATTGCTCTTTTGGCGCTCGCTCTCTGCCTCCTCTCAGCACATCCATGTAATCTGGTGAGAAAGAAGGGACAGAGGGCTTGAAAGGGGGCGGTGGGATGTTTCTTCCCCTTTTTATCTCATTGTGTATGACATTCAGAGCTTCTTTTAATATCAACAGTAGGGACTCTGAGATTTGAATACTGAGGATTCAAACAGGGGTGCTGGGACACACTGGCATCTTTGGTCTACAAAATGTGGCGACATGTTTTGAAATGTTAAATTCATTCTAAAAATTGCTTTCAGTTGTGCTTATCTCTCCTTAAACTTAATGCAGAAGGAATAAAACACATTTGAAGGATAATAGGGTTTTCTAGAAAAAGAGGCCACATTTGATTTTTTTATGTGTATGTGGCATAAAATGTTACTAAATTCTAGAAATCCCGACGACATCGACGCCCTTGCTCGACACCCAAGTTACTCGTATAGTTACACTAGAGTATTATGACGCAATCAAATGGAACAGTATCCCATGTGCATAGCTGGAAACCTTGCATGACTTCACCATATGTGCATTCTGCACACAAGCGCTGGTACGACTGTGCAAGCAGTGCACTGAGCTTGCATATGTGATTTCACGTTTTTATTTTTTTAATTCACCCTCTTTTACTCTCCACCTCTCCCCCCACACACTTTTCTTTCTCTGTGTTTCTGTGCGCGTGCATGTATATGACATCTATCTGGTGGATTAAGAGTAATGCCCTGATCCTGTCACAATCTAGGCCACTGCCACACGTACGCATCAAGATACGAGAAACTCCATCTCTCTGCGTATCATTCAGGGTGAGCGGGAACAAAACAACAACAGGGTTTCTTTCTGCTGGCCTGCATTTGCCCCCAAAAACCACTGGGTTGCCATGCTTCCCCATGTGGCTTGGATGTATCAGTGAAAACTCCAGCCCGCAGTATGTGAAACACAACACAAAGAAACAGCTCATGTTTCAGAGGCTTACAGTAGGGATGGCATTATCGAGTCGCAGCCATGTGCTTTCGTAAGGGGACTGTACATTTTGAAACCAAGCAAGAGTTTTTTAACATTTTGCCTGAGGAAGATTTCAGTAATGTGAAACTTTCCCTCAGCTTCGTCACTTCATTAATGTGTTGTAAAAACTGGGCAGCTCCGATTTATCTATTTTGAAAGGTTTTTGTATAAAGGGAAAAAACACAGGAGATTCAATAAACTCCTTAGTCTTTTTGTTCTTGTTGTTTTTTACTAGAAAAAATAATCTTTTCATTCATATTAGACAAGCGCACAACACTAGAAACAAAGAACTTGCTCATGTGGTGACCGATTGACCTGTCACCCTCTGAACACATTGCCATTGCCAGTATTTACTTGGCCTTTTGGACGAGCTTAAAGTGAGAGATGGTTGGCTCAGAATGCTACAGTGACAGTGGAGCTAGCTTTTCTTACTTTCACACACACACACACACACACACACATGCACACATAAAGAAAATAAGTAAATGTAGCTTTTCCTATTTGACATTTCATCCACATAAATTTTATTTTAGGTCACTTTGAAAGGAGATTTTGAAAAACCAGAGTGAAGATTTTGTTTTCCAACATCAAATGTTTGTGCCTTTCTCTCCTTTTTTATTGGCAGACTGCGTGTTCAGTATTTTTTCAGGCTCCCGAATCGCTGACATTTCGACACAGTTGAGGTTATTTTGCCACCTGTTGCTTTGGCATGCACTTGATGACAACTGACATCATTTTTTGCATTTTCATTTTCATGGAAATAGTCAGAGATATTTTAGAAAACTAACATGGAAAATTCCAGTACGTGTGGATGCAGCCATAGTCAGGATTCATTGGATCAGGGTGAAGAAACAGGGTCACAGAGGTCAGGTTAGCCTAAAGGTCAGGGTCAGCGGGTTGAGCCCAAAGAATTTGTTAAGTGCGTGAAAGATATACAAGCAATTTACTTTAAGGGATTTTGTTTCTTTTGTGATTTGTATCACTTTGCTCACTGAAAGAGGAGAGTAAAGCCCCGAACCTGGTTGACATGACTGGTTATAACGTCAGCACCTGCCCAACGCAGTTTGGGCCATGATGCAGACAGTTGCTGAATTCCTCTGTAGGCTCAGATTTTCAAATGACTGGCGCACTAGTGATCAATAACCGTGTCCAACTGTTCAAAGTATAGCCCCAAACTTTATGTATGTATTTAAACTTTGTACCTATTTAGGTATGTAGCTGACATATGAATGAGTGATGTCATTCATTATTGGGTGAGGTCCAAGAAATTAAGTTGGTATGATCACACTTGTGAAACTCTCTGTAGTTTGTTATTAACATACAGTTTTTGTGTGAATTCATTGCCTTCAATGACACTTTTTTGTACTGTATACAAAGATTTTTGTAGAAATAAATATAACAGCTCCCTATTCAGTATTAAGCAAGATCCAGCAGTTGTTTTGTATAAACTGAACAGGCAGATCTAACACATTATATATCTTTTTAATTTTATCTTCGTTGTGAGTAACCCTTCTCTGTACAATCACAATGGTTTAGTTTTACATTTGAGCTTTTGTAAAAATTTTTAAAAAAGATCTTTCATTGCTTTTGAGTTGACACTGTTGGTCTCCACATGAAATCAAAAAAGTACATGCCCCTCCAGTCCTCCGCTCTACTTCAGAGCTATCAAAGGAAGCAAAGTGTAAAACAGGTTATTTAATGGATAAAGTCTTTGCTTTAGAACTGACTTCAATTCTTTACTAATACCTACATTTATATATAATACATTTTTTAAAAATGAAAATGAGTATAGACCAATAGGCGATCTGTTTACATTAGGTCCTCTGCTCCTGTATCTTAAAAATGAAAAAGGCAATATAAACATTTTTTTTTTAGGCAAGTAAAGGATTTATGAATTTATGGACACATGGAGAGTAGAAGGGTTAACAGTTTTCAGAAATCTGCTCCGATAGTGGAGAAAAGGATTGGTTATAAGAAATGTGTGCAGCTCATTATTAAATGAAAATGCCATCCATCAACTTAAGTAATTTTAGTCATTATCCAAATAATTCATGGTATGTTTTCTGAAATAATTCATTATATTGTATTAAAATTCATTTTCAGTGATGATGTGTCACCTCATGCTCATCTGCTCATTTTAAATCTTTGATCTGTGCAGCAGAAGGTGACAGAAATGGGCCACATCACAAACAATTTCCAAAGTCATTAACACACGAAACTAAAATGGCAATCAAAGTTGTGTTACTTTATTTTAACTAGCTCACGCTAGGATTAAGGGCCTTACTATTAACTTTCTGGGAAATTAGCCTGTTAAATTATTGTTAAATTGACTATTTGTGATCCCTCAATTTGTTCTTTATTGTTATTAATGTCCAACCCTGAGTAAGGTGATAGGCTGAGAGCAGGACAGTGCATGTGAAACTGAAGAAATATGAAGCTTCTCAGTTTTGTGCTATCACAGGCACTGTAGCTATTAGCAGCTAGCATAGCTGTGCGCTCATCTGTGAGTAACAGAATCTGACTACCTTGTCTTAGCATTAGCTTAGCAGGTGCACTCATCTGTGTTGAGGCCTGGATAATGTTAGCTTTGCTGTAACGTAACTGACCAGTGGTCTGTAACTAATGCAGTGCGACCAGCACTGAAAACCCTCTGTTCCTCTTTATGGGAAGCCAGCTCTGACCCAGTAAAGTAGTATACCCAGTGGGAAGCCCATGTGCTTCTAATGACCTGTGTATAAAAAGAGATCCTGTTTGATTAATTCCTCCCCTTGTGTTTCTAACAAATTAACCCTGATTAACTCGGCACTAGCCAAACCCTGCGGCAGCTTGGGTGGGTAAGTGTCATGCTAATTGGATGTGCGTTAACTATCAGCAATAAAAGTGCATTTTGTCTTTCCCTGCATTAGTGTAAAAATCACAATGTTTCGTTAATGCTTGTTAACATCAGCTGGCAGTTGCTCAGAAACTCCTAATCTATGTCAAATAAGTCAAATAATAAATTCACCCAAAAAACTGCAGGGCTTTGAGTTTAAAGAAGGATGTAATACTTTGCTTTGGCTTGGTTTAAATAGACACTTAAACTTTGTGCAACCTGAATAACATCATATTTTAATGTGAAATTGTTCCAAATGTTACGGCACTTTATTGTGTAAAATTTAATTTTGCTAAGTTGAAATTGCTCATTTTGCCAAATAATTTCCAATTAATGCTTCTGTGTTCTGCAAAAGGATGATAGCTCTGTGTTTCTGTGTTTATTGGCCCAAGCAATCCAATTTCATTACCAGGACGAAAGCGAGCAGCTGATAATTTGCTCTTAATGTGTCCGTTTGATGTTAATGTGTTTTAAGTTATGGTTCTGGCCAGCTGCCCACCCATTCTCGCCTGACTATCATGGCCCTGGCTCAGTCTTCTATATTGGCCTCGTTCCTCAACTTGTCTGACAAGCCTGATTCAGTGCTCTTTTGAGTACTGATCGGCCAGCCACATTTAGATCTTTTCTCTATCCCTAACATACTAATGAATCTCAGGTGCAGCACAGATGTTTGGTAAGATCTAGTCAGCGTTTTTAGACATGATCAAAACTTCCAACACAAGTACTCACATAACCTGTTCATACGCATGATTACACGTCCACACCCAGGATTATCTATGAGTACGTAGATGAAGATGCCCCTGATTTTGATGTGATCATAAAGGTTAAAAACAATTTGATCCTCATTTCCAAACATTAGCCAGCACATAGGAAAGGCTGACCTCAGTATCTGCTCCTTTTAGCTGAAACCTTAGTCTTTCACTAATGAAAACCCAGCTTACTCCCGCTATATTTTTATATTGTTTATATTAGTTTTTCTTTTCCAATTGATATCTGCAGTATCAGGCAGAATAGTCCCATTTCGTGTTGCTCAATCCATTGCTTTTTGTTGATTTGATTTGTTCGGATCCGCCTGTCTGCTTTATGGCTTTTTCGTATTGGATCAGCTAAGTGATTGCGGGCACACAAGATGAGATATGAGGGCACATAATTTGCAGCATTTTAAAAGATGTGTAGGAATGAGTTCAGAGCCCTTAGCCTGTCCAAAATATATTGCTATTTAAGGGTTACTTTTAGTAGAAAATGTAATCAAATGAATGAAAAAGTCATCCTAGGTTTCTGTAATCAAATGCATGAGTCTTGAGAATAAAATATACATTTCAGTCGTTGTTCATTACTCGGCACATATTCATGAATTTCTCTGCGCATTAAAAGTAGACTTTTATTTATCAAACCTTTAAAGTTCCACTACTTTCCATCTGTTTTCCCTACCAAACATCAGCTCTCCATTCTTATATCTAATCACATTCCCAATCCTAGTACACTATATCCGTAAATCATGCTCCCTGAAGGTTTGTTCTAGCATCTGTTCTTACAAACCCGATCTCTCTCTCCCTCCCTCTAGGTTAAGACAGCATCTGCCAGCTATAATATGCCCCCATAGTCTCCTACACGGTGCCATTAGCTTCCTTTAGTCTGGCTATTTGTCTTTTCAAAGTGCTTCTTCACTGAGCCCCCATCACCCCATTGCGGTTAATTCCGAAATGGCATAATATTTGTCACCATTTACAAAATTAAAACTAAAAATTGGACGGAAAAGACAATGTCTAAATGTGAAAGCATGTGTGAAGAAGTCAAAATTATTCAGGTTATAGATCCTCAGTGCTACTTGGTGGTAACCAAATTCTTATGTTTCTTTTATTTTTAATTACAGGGAAGATCTGAAGATTATCTTTTTGTTTACCATAGATCTTTAGCCATGACTCAGAAGTGGTGCAGGGACAGGAGCTGACCGAATAATTTCTGCAATCTGTTGTGTAGATTAGGTCCCACTATATGGATTGCTATGTAGGCCACCCTTCTTCCACCCCCCCACACACACTCACACCAGAGTGGAAAGATTGGCACCGTCTAATTCCCTCTAAATCTCTCTCTGTGGACCACTTAGTAGTTTTCCTTCACTTCCATCTTGGATCACATTGAAGGATGGTGTGAGGAAATGTGGTAACATATGGTAACATTCATGAGCACCTTCTCACTGTAATTGTTCTTCATTTTTCCAAGTCCATCTACATCAGCAAAACAATGAACCTGTACATATTCCGTCCCTCCTGAAAACATGTACAAATATTTAAGTTTCCTTTTGAGTTTCAGCTTCTCTCCTTTGGCCCAGATGTCAATGCTTAATCCCACCAAGTGGCACAGTCACAAAAAAAACCCTGATGATCAAGGCAAAAGACAGACCAGTTAGGACACCCAGAGGGAGGAAACCAGAGGCGGAGAACAGTGAAGATGAATTCAGAGAAAATACAGTGAAGTAACTGAAAGGGAAATCAAAGAAAAGAGAATAAGGATGAGAGCCAATAAAGAGAGGGGAGGAGAGAAGAGATGGGGAATTGCGAGGAGAGAGTTGGGAGAAGTGTGGAGCATACGGTTGGAACCCCACCTCCCTTCATAAAGTCAGTCAATGTGACAGGAAGACTTATGTAACACCCCAGAGATGGAGGGAGGAGATGGGGAAAGAGTAACAAGGAGGAGGGTGAAAGATGGAGGAAGGAGAGCAGCTGTGAAGCGGGAGAAAGAAGGGATTCAGTGGTTAAAAAAATTGGGATGGGGTAGAGAGATAGAGAGGCAAAGCTTAACGTAAGACAATTAAACACGAGATGTATGAAGAGAATGATCAGGGTTAGGGTGGGTAAAAAAGAAGAGGGGGATAGATAAAAAAAAAAAGCAATTGGAAAGATCTACCGTTAGTATGGCCCTGCTGCCTTTACACTTTTCATTTGTTTTGTGGGGGAGAGATTAGCAAGAGGATTAAGAGAGAGATTCTCCTGCTCTTCATTCTTTCTCTTTCTCTCATGCTCTCTCTCCCTCTCTCTCTCTCTCTCTCTCTCTCTCTCAGAGGGACACACCCATCTACTCGCTCATGCATCACACACACACACATGCATTGTAATGACACACGCAAAAAATGTTGCACATACTTTACATGTTATAGCTGCAGGCAGGTCATTATTTCTGTTCTCTGTTAATCTGCAGACTGCTTTTCTGCTTGACTGATTTGTTAACTAAGATACTAAGATACTTTTTTTGCTTATATTTTTGTTTTGTATACATGTTTACCAGGAGGATCTGCGAGTTTTCTTATTTTAAAAGCTTGGCCTGATGAAGGTATTTCTTGCCTCGCAGCTGACTGAAATAAATACACGACTAATAAGTTGTCAATTTTTTTTTGGCAGTCACCGCGAGCCTGTCGATAAGCATTTAGTAGCCTAGTCGTAACCCGAAACATGCGGTTTGCATGTAATGTGGCACGGAGGATGAAGAAGAACCCGGAAACATGCACACGTTACCTTTTTCTGGCTCTCTGACACAGACGCGCACACACACACATTGTTTTAGTCAGTCATTGAGGTAGATTTGGCTGCGAGCCAGTGAGGTGTAGAGGTGATTGGGCAGCTTGGGGCTCTCCGGCTATGTTTGCCAGTACATCTGGCTCGCTCGCGCTTCATCTCACCCCTCGGTGTCTTGCTCGCTCCCTCTACTGCTCTCCATCTGTCTCTCTCACTCGTTCCTTTTATCTCATTCACTCCTCTGTTCATTTCTTCCCACTCTTTCACACACACACTCACTCTCTCTCGCTCTCTGTTTCCTTCCCTTTTCTGAAGAGCTTAGCTTTTCTCCCTTACTCCCTCCCTCCTTTTAAACAGCAAAAAGCAATTTCTCTCCCTTTGTCAGGGCGGTTGGCGGTAAGCCCTTAAGTAGGGATTTTCTGGTTTGGCTGGAATGCCATTAGGCAAGCTGGTGGTGACGTGCCGTGACTGACGTGCCGAATCTATTTGATGTCATGATGTCACAATCCAGCGGAGGCTGCGGTTATGATATTGTTGGCGTCCCTGGAACGAGGGGCTTTAGTGGTCATGTCAGGAGTAAGTCTTCATAAATCCTTTATGGCATATAAATATTAAGCTTCTTTGGTGGTACAGGGACAGAGGGAAAAACATGGCGGAACATACACAGACACATGTACAGAGAAAAAAGGACACACACAGACACACAGACAAAGCCAACCTCGTGAACATCCAACAGAAAGATGTGCTGAAGGTGTAGAGCTACTTCAAGAAGTAGCTGACATTATACCACACACACTCACACACACACACACTTACACACATTTGGATTGTTGAAATCATTTCCAGGCTGCATCATTGTCCTTAATTTTTCCTACTTAAACTGCATAACACATACACAGCTGGCGTCCCTCTTTCCCACTCTGTGTAAGTGCAGCACAGATCACAATCACACTTTAACTGTTACTGATGTGTAAGCAGAAGTTTGTGGTTTTATATGAAGTGATATTTGGGTGCGAAACAACAAAGCAGAGAACGGAAAAACATAATAATCTATTAGAGAATATTTGTAGGAGTGCCTGTAAATAGTAGTGGTGGAAATTCTATCAAGATTGTAACTGTATGTCACAACTTATCGTTTTGCTTTGCGGCATGTGGATGTGCATCCACACAGAGTAACACGCTCAGTGTGAACCTGATGTTTGATTTATGTTTTTTTTCATGCAGCACCCCCTAGATTCACACGAACCCCAGAGGACCAGACAGGCGTCCAGGGGGGAGTCGCGTCCTTTGTGTGCCAGGCCGCAGGAGATCCACAGCCCAAGATTGTCTGGAATAAGAAAGGCAAAAAAGTCAGCAATCAGCGATTTGAGGTAAAGAAGCTGAGATACTAATGGGATTTGAAACGTTGTGTCTCCTGTAACATTAACTAACTTTTTCCCGTGGTGAAGTGCTGTGAAAGAAAATAGATTAGTGTCCAACAACAGAGATTTATTGGCTACTTGGAAGCAGCTGTGTTTGCAGTGAGTGGCCACACAGAGCACTGAGGCAAGATGACTGCTGCTACTGTCAGTTCTTGTTAGTATTTTCCTGTCTTGTTTTCTTTATAATTTTTCCCACAGCCCACGATTTATTTATTTTTTTTTTAGTAAAAAGACTGCTTTGGGATGTTCACCATGGCAGACCATCTGCCTCCATCTCACCCCATCTCTAGCATCCTCCTTCACTACATCCATGAAGCTTCTCTGTGGTTTACCTCTTTTCCTCCTGCCTGAGAGCTCCATCTTCAACACCGTGTGTCTAATATTCACCAAAATCCTTCCTCTACATAACTGTCCCTCTGATATATTCATCATTTCTAACTTTGTCCATTCTAGTCACTCCCATCGAAAATCTTTGCATCTTCAACTCTGCCACCTCTGGCTCGACCTCCTGTCTTTTTGTCAAACATACATCACAGCAGGTCTCACCACCATCTTGTAATCCTTCCGATTCACTCATGCTGTTATCCCTCTGTCACAAATCATCCCCAAAACTCGTCTCCACCCACTCTTCCTGCACTCACCCCTTCACCTCTCTGACGCCAGGTATTTCAACTGATCTACCCTCGCTACTTCTGCTCCTTAAATATAGCTGTTAAAAGCACCGATATAATTGGCAATCAGCTGAAATCATTTTCAGCTGTTATTGTAATCACTTAATTGTTCAAAGTACTAATGAGAATTGTGGAAAACAAAAGAGGAAGCCGAAGATAATGTGTAATTTTTATAGTTTATTGTTCATACTGAGATGTCAAATATTAATAGGTTCAGTTTATAATCTTTGGATAATGCCAGGTTAACTGTTTATGCTGTCATACAACATAGCATGAAAGTGAAAAAGGATATTCCCAAAACTATTCGTCTAAAAAAAACTTTTTAAGAACAGATGCCGAACATTATAGTCCCAGCCGGCTGACAGCGAGGATGTTCTTTTTTTGTCTTATGAAACAAAACCCTTTGACGTTGAGAACAAAAAATAATAGCTGATGAAGTCAAACCGGCCTCCTGAAAACTGTCTAAACATTCTTTAAATTTCCTGACATTTTAACAGAGCAAACGATCAATTATTTAAGAAACGTATTCATGAAACGTATTCATGAACAAGGATTATTCCAGAGCGTCAGAGCTATTGTAAAAGCTACTGACTCAATCATTGTCTAAATATAACAGGACTAGTTCTTGACACATTAGATTCCCCACTGGGAGAAAGGTGTGCTGTTTGTACAAAAATTGACATGTAGCTGTATAATGAGTGCCCATCACTATTATTATGGGATCATCTGATTGGTGGGGTTTTCTCTCTAATAATGTAGGGTCTTGCAGCATAAAGTACCCTGAGGCAACTGTTGCTGTCGTCTGTCCCTATTAAGAATAAATAAATTGGAATTGTGTGTATATATGTATACATACATATGTAGGTATATATGTGTGTATATATATATATATATATATATATATATATATATATATATATATATATATATATATATATATATATATATATATATATATATATACATATATATATATATATATAATCCAATGCATCTGTTTGCATACAACAACAAAAACTGTCAATTTGAACAGTTTTTTATACTGCCATACAGATGTCTGGAATGCTTCAACTTTTTCATATGTCAGTTGATGCCTGGGGCTACACTATATGAGATTCTTATGTGATCAGCCTTATTGGTTTCCCGTAGGCTCTAACCTTTGCTTTATTTCCCCACCCCACAAGTCACTCTTAGATGGAGATGTTGAATCAGCCTTGGTCCTGCTCAGCCAGTGTCACCCTCAGCTCAGGGTGCTTTTCCACTTTAATAAGTGGAGTTTCCTTCCAGGTTCAAGTTCACCTCAGTATCTTCCTGTTCATGATTAAATCACTCGAGGAGATATTTTATTTTTAATCCAGACTATATAACATTTGGGCTACCTGCTGTATATTTCCCATTGACGTCCTGTAGGTTAGGACTTGTTGTGGGATTTATTTTTATTGGATTTCAGTCAGTGGAAACATTCCCAGAATTCAGAATCCAGATAAATTACATGCATGTATTAGACTTGTGCAACAGCAGTTATAATGTGCAGTCCAGCAGATCTGAAAAATCTGGTCATTACATGTGAAAAAGAACATGAGAGATATTCAAGTGTAAGGGCTTTGCTTTTCTCCAAACCTGAGATCTGTTTTAAGCTGTGTTTTCAACGATGTCATACTTTGGATTCAGCTTTCCATAGTAAAAAAAAAAAATGGGGGGAAAGCCTTAAAAACCTTTTTCCTTTGCAAATACAAATGATCCAAACAAATATGCTGCCACTGAATTTTGGGAACTGCACGTTATGCACTCCTTCATCAAGGAAATCTTTGACCTTGCGCATTCTCCAATCTATAATAGAAATAGAAATTTTAGCTGCTTTAACATATTCCCCCACTAACAGGTTATAGAGTTTGATGATGGATCCGGCTCAGTCCTGAGGATCCAGCCGCTGAGGACCCCCAGAGACGAGGCAGTTTATGAATGTCACGCCTCCAGCTCTGCAGGAGAGATTACTGCCACTGCCAGACTCACTGTGTTACGAGGTCAGTGTGAACTCCCCCACACAGTTTTTCCATCCAGCTGTCTCACATCTTAGGTGGCGTTTATAATCTGTACATAAACAGCTAATAAATTGTTTATGACACACTTCATTTTATAACAAATGGGGTTTTCCTGGCTCAGAGTGAACCTTTGAGGGTTCACTCTGAGGGTAACATGAGAATTTTTATTGACGAAAAACAAAAGCATTTGTCTTTTCAGGAGTTTAGAAAGACCTCTAAAAACGAAGTAAAGTAGTCTAGTAAGCGTCTGCATCACACCTAGCTGTGCCATTTCATTTGATTGTGAATTGATCAGGCAGCAACACGCCATCCACTCTAGGTATGCAGACTAGTAGTTCATCCATCCATGCTGAAGTATATTATGCAATTTACATACGTGTGTGTGTGTGTGTGTGTGTGTGTGTGTGTGTGTGTGTGTGTGTGTGTGTGTGAGAGAGAGAGAGAGAGAGAGAGAGAGAGAGAGAAAGAGAGAGAGAGACTTCAGTGGTTAAGAAGTTTGCCTCACAGTGAGAGGCGTGTGGGTCTGAATCTCCTGCTCCTCATCTTTCAAAAGATGAAAGGAAATGCTCTTTTCACTTTTCAACCAAAATTCTTCAATAACCCAAAGAAACAAGGGTTTCATTTTTTAACTAAATGTCAGTGTCATTTAGACTTCTGCAAAAGTCATCTTTTCAACAGCTTTTCAGTGGCTTTTTACTGGATGGATTGGCCCTGTTTAAAACCCCATCCTTTTGTTCCTAGTAATACTTCTATGCCAAAAAATTCTCCATCCATTCATCCAACCTGGTAGCTGGGAGAGGCTCCAGTCCCCCCAGCTGCCAGAGAGCGAGAGGCGGGGTACACACTGGACAGGTCACCAGTCTGTTGCAATCTCTTTATAAAGGCAGGTTCCATGCCCATGTGCTTGATTTTGTACAACTGTGGCAATAAGGCTGACAATATGTACATGCAAAGATTAAGTAGTGCGCCTGTTTTGTCCATGTAGTATATTTGTATATACGTATACAGTATATACATCACCTCACCTTTAGACCTTAAAGGTGAGTTGCCTCAATGCACTTTATATTGTAAGGTAAAGACCCTCCAAGACCCTCCAATAGTACAGAAATATATACCGGTATATATATATATATATATATATATATATATATATATATATATATATATATATATATATATATATATATATATATATAAGTATATATATAAGTATATATATATGCATATGCACATTAAACAATCATTGTTTTTGCAGGTTTTCTTAACTAACTAACTGAAGCAATATTTAAAAAGAAATAGTTGCAATGGTTAACTGCTCCTCTGATAATTTAGTGACAATGATTTGCAAATGACTATTCCTGTTTGTAACCCAGAATAACAGGATAAAGTGGGTGTAACTAATGGATGGCTGAGTGAATGGATGGAAATTGGAGGCTTGGGGGATTCTTCGCAAGCGGCTATATATTCAAGTGTGAGCCTGGATCCGCTGCAGTAGACGGTTTAGTGTTCGCAAGAGTCCATTAATGCAGATAGTGATGTTAGTGTTAGTGGAGTCCATTAGGAGAACATTATGTACCAGTTGTTTGAAGCTCAAGAGTGTCTTAGTGAGTGAAGTTGCTCAAGTGTGGATAATCACATTGCCTGCCTTTACAGTACATGCTCATGGGGAACGGACATGCAGCCTATTGTTCTGTCTTCTCATGCTTTCTCTCCCCTTCTGTCTTTCTCTTTCTCTCTGTGTCCCTCTTGTCTGTCTGATGGGTGATAGCATAGTTTTCAGTTCTTCCTGTTTCTCTTATACTTGTTTTTGTTTGTTTCCAAGTCCATCCCTCCTACTTTTACTCTTTCCCTTTCCTCTCTTTATCTTTTCAAACATTCCTCCTTTTCCCAAACTCTCGCTCATTCTGTCTCTCCTCATGCTCTTAGGTCTACTACACAGCAGCCTCTAAATTATTCACATCAGACCACTCTTTGCATCTTCTGTGCTGTTCCGCTCCATCCATCCAGAATTTTTCCTGTCTCACATGGTCGTCTTTGTGCGTGTTTGTGCACTTGTCCATCTGAGTGCAAGCAGGCATGCTTACTTTTGTGTGTGTCTGCGTCTATTTTTGATTTTTGTTTTACTCTTGATGGATGAATACACTCATTTCCAGGTTTTTTTTCCTTATCAAGACCATAACCACTCAAGCACACACACACTCACATAGAGACATACAAACGTATCCTCAATCTAAAACAGTCCGCCTTTATGTAGTGATTAGCCTCTTTCTGTTCCTCTGAGGACTCATTGTGTTGTGGATGAATAAAAGGCCACCTGGGAGCAGCTAATAGTCCCCGATAGACTGTCAGTCCAAATGTACCCACACAAATACACACACACGAACACACACACACATACACACTTAAACAAAAGCACTCAAACACACATGCAGTCTTGTCAGTCATGTCTCCATGCCTCCCCTCTGGCTCTCTAAAGACACAGCTCCGGTGACTGACTGACTGACTCACTCTCTGACAGGAGGGATCCGGTGTTAAGGTCAGCTGGCTTAATTACTGAGGATTAGAACCAGGCTAATTGAAATCTGGGCTTCCAGTAAATGGCTGTGATTGGCAGTGGTTGAAATAATAATGAAGCTGAGAGCAATTATGTGCTTTAGTATCCGTGGCACAATCAGGTATTGTATAACTAGTGGTTGAAGACAAAGCTTGTGCGTTATTTTAGGTACTTGAGCCCAAAAAAATAAAGTTAATGATGGAGTTTTGTAGTTCCAACTTATTTACTTTCTTCTGTTTGTGTTCAGTGACAACTTCTTGTTGTCATGTGGTGCTTTTTGCAACAATAAATGACTTGTAACAGTGCTAGAGTGTTGCAGGCACACCTGACAAACCCATCACAGACAGAAGGAAGAGGTTAACACGTCAGAAACACAACATTTTATTAGGAAATCTAAAGTCATCTGTTTTATAAGCATTCACTGTTTATACTGTGCAGCAGTTGTGAATGGCAGAAACAGGTTTGTTTGCAGGTGCACTCTGGGTTCTGATACAGCAGCCAGCTCATTCTTCCCATGATTATAAAACCAGGCTTGACTTCCAAATTTACAGATGACAAACCCAGAAAGCAATGCGTGCAGAATTCATTTTGGAGGTCTTATATAAAGGGGACAGTGTTCGCGCAGTGGTTCCCATGATTGCGAGAGCGGGGCTTTTTCTATGAGCTGTGAAATTATCTGGGTGGCTCTCAGTGGAAATGGTGAAGTAGGGAGCACATCCAAATGAAACAATGTGATGTGTGCAAGGCCACGCCAACAAGGGAGTGTAGGGTTACTAATCTACCCTGACCTCAGGGGGTTCTTAGCTGTTACCATTCAGCAGCCCAGTCTCAAATACACATGCTGCAGCGGCTTTGACCCAAACACACTGCGGTGTTGCTTACACCTGTCGCCATCATGGATGGCGGAATGCTGATTGTGTGCGCACGTTAACTTGTGTGTGTGCTTTAGCCAATTGAAACCTCCCTCAACCTTTCATTTACATCACTTTCCACCTTGTCAACTTTAAATTTGTGTGTATGTGTTTGTCTTTGTGGTGTTTCTTTGTACATATACTTCTATGTGTGTGCAAATATTTTCAGCTATTACATGAGCATACTTGTGTGTTTTGCAAGGCTTTAAACGCTTCAACCAGCAGTGGTACATTTCCAACTTTGTTTTCTTTGCGCACATGCTAAGTGGTTGTAGGAAAGGGGCAGAGAAAGATGCACGTTCTCAGGGAGTAGCATTCTGACTGTGCATCCTCAATGTTCAGTGCAGTGTCCCACCCCAGGTAGATGAAATAGAATGCATTATTCCTGCCTACAAGGGGCTGGCTTTGAAGTAAGCGTTTGCATAATGAAAGCAGAGAGAATCATGATTGTTATGCTGTATAGGTCCCTTGTGCTCTCTCTCCCTCTCTATTTCTCTATTTCTCTCTCTTGTTCTCTCTCGCTGTGTTTTCCTTTCTGTCACTCTTTCTTTTTCCCAGTCTGTTTGAATCTATTCTGGTCTATTCTCCTTCTCTCTTTTTTCTTCTTCACACTTTCGCCCTCTTCGCCACCCGTGCTCGCTGGCACGCTCGTACACACAAACACCTTCTCATCTTGTTCTCTTGGTTTATTATGTCCGTGTTTCCATTTGTCGGGCGTGGTGATTGATTGAAACCGGAGCTGTTAAAAGGCCACACACGCACTCATGAAACCGGCGTCTCACGACCTATCAGCCATGGTTCGATGGGCTGGTACCAGAATTAGCATCTCCTTGGCGAGGTTCAGCGCTAGGATTTCCCGTTAATGAGGTTCTGTTTGGCGTAGAGGGATAAAGTCATAAGGGATTCTGGGTAAAACAAAAAATATATGTATGCGAGTGTTTGTGTGTGTGGGATTGTGGAGGGTTGAGGGCTTAAAATAAACTTGTCTTCTATATAAATATTCCTTGTTCGTCTGACTTTATTTAACGATTTTATTCCCTGTATTATAGATGACTCACAAATGTGGCATTCATTGTGTAGCCTTGAACAAAGTTTTAAAAACCTGGTTTGCTCTGTAGCTTTTTGATTCAAAGGGGGGATACCGTATCATTTCAGTTTTTAGTGAGCTGGGTTCACTCGTCTTTGATCCCCTACTTCCTCGAAGCCATTGTCCCCCCCTTCTGTTAAATCTCCTACTTCAGTTGAATGAAGTTGGTTCGCTGCCTTTGATTTCCTCTCTCACAGTGAAATGACTCTCTATTTTTGATTTAATTGATTTAATGAAATTACATTTGATTTTCCATCCCAAAAGAGTGCAAGTCCCAGTAGATAAGTCTTTATAGGGCTCACACATTTGACTTTATGCAACCTGCTCATGCTGTAGAAAACGCGGCGCTACAGAAACTGTAGCTCACCTGATTCCTGTTCAAAAAGCTGTTGCCTAAAGCATTAGTGAATTTGTCAGGTAGGATGAAATGTTACTTATGCTATTTGACCTCACTATTGGATTCTTCAAAAGTCTTGCCTCTGGACTCAAGGCTGATGAAACATATTTTGACTTAAACTGAATCCAAATTAGTCTTTTACCATTTAGCTCGCAAGTTTTCCCCTGAAAGTTCCTCTGAGACTGGACTAGCATTTGAACCTCCCTGATGTCATTTCGGTGCTTAAGCTGTGTGTCTTCAGGCCTCAGGAATTTCTTACATTGAGCACAGACTGATCACTGCGTGAGAGCTTTCTTAATAGCCTAAATTGCACTGCTCGCAGACAGGCGGGACAATCTCAAGTATTAGTTTGACATTTGGGGAAACACGGTTATTTGTTTTCATGCTGAATTCTTGGTGAGATCTACTCCCAAAGATTTAAGTAAGGGGGGTGATTGGCTGCTTTTCACTTCACATCCTTGTACCTGACAATTTTAAGAGGATTGTTTGTTTGTTTGTCTGTTTCTTGAGCCACTTAACACTGATCTCATTTAAGCATAAAACGATGCCTAACTCAAGGGATGAAGTAGTGTTGTGTCTACACATAACAGACAACTTAGGAAAGAAACTGTTTTAAATTGAATCTTTAGGCTTTTTGCCTAACAGCCTGTAACAAAAACACATAATTTGTTCCAATTTCTTTAGCTGAATCCACAAAAAATGCCAAAGATAACACAATTTTACAGGCATAAACTTTTATTTTTGCGCCAACAAGGTCATTCCCAAAGAGTTATTAGTACAAACTAGGCATATCTCTGTGTGGTCTGCAGTGTGGGCTGGAAGAATTGAGCAAACTGGACAGCTGAGGACAAACAAAGTGGCTCTCAGTGGGAGGGTGTTTTTTAAGGAGTTGAGGAAACTGGGAGAAATAGTCAAGGTATTCCAAATTACAGAAGAACTGGACAAAAATCAGAGACAACCTGTCTCATGGAACGATGGACTCAAATCTATTCAGTACAATCAAAACATGACAAACGTGTAAGTGAGGGTGAAAAGACTGCAGGAAGATGTTAGAAGAAAACTGCTTCTCTGTCTTACTAGGTTAAATATTTTACTTGTGTACCTAATCCTTCCAGAGGATCAGCTGCCCTCAGGGTTTCCCACCATTGACATGGGCCCCCAGCTGAAAGTGGTGGAGCGTTCTCGGACTGCCACTATGTTATGCGCCGCTAGTGGCAACCCTGACCCAGAAATTACCTGGTTCAAGGATTTCCTCCCGGTCAACACGTCCAATAACAATGGAAGAATCAAGCAGCTCCGCTCAGGTAACCAGTGCTTTTATCCCTCCATTCTTTTGCCTTCTCTTCAATCCCAGATTTTATTTCCACCTTAAGGGTTTTTCCTCCACCATTTTGTTTTATGTCCCCTTCTTAATATCTGCCCCTTAAACCCATTATTTATTTCCCATTCCTACAAAGTTTCTGTTTTTCTTGCCCTTGTTAACCCTTTTTCTTACTCCACTCTCCTCCTGCTATGGATACTGGCTGTATTTCTCAGCTGCCTCTCTTTCTGCTGCTGCTGCTGTTGCTGCTGTTGTTATGAGTTGACTGTATACGGTTGCCAACCCTTCTAAACTCTTCTAAGCCTTTTTAAAAGTGGACTCCCGACTTTTCTCCTAATTCTGAGGTCTTCCTGTGCAAGTCACCATCACAGACAGTTAAAGTTTCTGTAAAAGAATACTAAAAATGTCCCTAAGAGACATCAGTGGGCTACATCTCTAGTAAAAACTGTATCTACAGACAAGATTTAGCAAAACCAAGTGGTGGTGGCATGTACTGACTGAATGGCCTCTCTAACATAGAGCTCACTGCTGTGACTTACTTGAATAACATTTTGTTTTTCCTGATTTGAGCGTCCTGGGTGGATGTGACACTGAGCCCAAGAACATGTATTCGTGTTATCTGAGAAAATCTGATAACAGAATTTCAAAAACCAAAATTGAATAATACGAGGACAGTTTATTCTGTTCCAGTCAAATCATTAATCCATTTCAATCGAGATTTTTTTTTATATTTTTGTTTTTTTCTTGAGCCACAGTAGTGTGTAAGTCCGCTCCCTCCTCAGTCCTCCTTCTGCTTTCAGGGACCGACTCTGGACCTAAAACCCCCTTTCTTGTGATTGGACACCCAAGTCTCTGGCTTCTGTGTGGATATACCAACCTATTTGTTTGTGTCCCTGCTTTTTTTTATTATTATTATTATTATCTGGCTCAACCCCCAAGACCCTGCACTGGATTCTTTATTATCTTAATTTATAAAGAAATAAAAAAAAAAACATTTAAAGGATGTAGAAAAATTGTTACAACTTAAATGTAAAATACTTGGTAGTTAGCCATGTTAGCTTTTTTAAGTGGTTATTATTATGATGAAAAATAGCGTGACTTGTATGATTCTTTAAAGTATAAATTTCCATGTCATTACTTTTTTTTGTGGAGTTTTCAAGGTGTTTCTACTAAGTCAACTCCTCTGTGTAACTAATGGTCCGATTGTAATGCAATGTCTATGCTGTTTCTTTTCTCTTTGTATCTTTTTAACCACAGAGTCCTTTGGTAAGTGCTTCTGTTCCAAGGCCCACACCCTCACTGTCCACTTTTCTATATACTGTTCACTAATGTTGCTACTGATTTTGCTGCTGCTCACTTTTACAACTATTGCAGTGTTATTAAAATGCATGGCATACTAACAGTTTTTACACAGCACAAAGCATAGATGTGAACACACCCACTGTAATACACGCACTTGTCTCTCAAAGCACCTGTACATTGTACTGGCTAAAGGTAGATGCCACAAAGAGGACGTACAAACACACACACACACAGACATGCACATAGAAAGACACACACACACTCTGTCAACCTAGATGTAGCTGACCTCACCCTCATCTGTGCACCTGCAGCCCTTCCACGCCCAGAGAATAATATTTTTTCTCCTCACACTCACCTATTTACTTTTCCACTCCTTTGCTAATTCAAATATTCTTTCCCTCACTCACTCACTCACCCTGCCTTTCACTCATCCACTTACTATCTCCAGTCTGCTGTATAAAGTTACCAGTCAATAGCTATGAGCTCTAGATGGCCACTGGTGGAGCCAGGATAAAGAAATCAATCGAGACCACGTTTCAGCCTTCTAGACATTAGCTGTGCATTGTGATAGGCATATATGAAAACATATAAGTCTAGCTGCTGTGGTGTAAAAGTAGTGGTCAGACGTTACACTGCATTAGTGTAAAAAAGAGCTTAGTAAGGATTAACTGTTTTAGAAAGAAGAAGAAACAATCTCGTCTGCTCAGTTTATGGATAGTTGAAAATTTAGTGATGCTGTAATTTCCACTAATTTTCCAACAATCACGTGAAATGTTTTAGACATTTGAATCATTTACTTGATTTAGAAAAACTTCTTTGGCATATAAATGCACAGTGGGCCAAATATGCGATTACTACAGCTTAAATTTTCCTGTAATGTGAGGACTCAGACCTTAGCTTTTCCTCATGTTACACCTTTAAAGGCAGAGTTGTATCTGTTAAATTGCAAATCTACTTTCTGATATATAGTTTAATCTGATTAAAACTGATGTTTTTTGTCATGTTAGTTTATAAATTTTAAAATTTCATTATAAGACTGAGGGGGGGGAAGTAGAGGCTGGCTTTAGCTTTCATTTCTCATAGGTAGTATTACCTTAAAAAACTTTGCTATACTTTTTTTAAAATACATTTTCAGTTTAGATACCTTAAGATGAGCCTAAGAGACATCAGCTCGACACATGCGTCTGATTTCAGTTGAGCATTTCTTGGCTGACAGTTGATGCCCTGCTGAAAGCGCTCTGATGTGTTAAGCCCTATTTTAGTGGTGGCACAAAAGCTTGCGCTTTATCGGTTTGGTAATTTCCTGACCTTTAAATGACTTTACTTTGCGACCACACTGTGCGCACGTCACACAAACAGGTGTGAGTTCATTCCAATAAGTCAGCGCCGCGTGGGGTGTCTGCATTTTTGGTGGAAAATATGTATAGACGTGCTGGGAAAAGTTATCTGGGAACCACGCTGTTGTGATTTCATCAGCGAGAGCAAATGAAGTATGACAGAGTATGAAAATATGTATTTATGATTTATGCAAATACATCACCTTAATTAATCGCTCTCCAGACAGTTGAGTCTTTTAAATCACCATAAAAAATGTTTATTTTGTGCAAAGCTGCATGTCAGCATTTATCATTTAAGGTAGTTCTGAGAGATTAGGGCACATCAAAGGCTTCTGCCACGTTTTTATTGTTTGTTTCTGGTATTATTCCACAACTTGAATAAAAACCCACACCATCTGCCTTTGGCTGAAAATTTGATGTGTTGTGTGTTTAGGATGTGCCTTTCGGCACCACCCAGACAATAATAACATTTTTTAATCAGCCTCTTGCTGTTTTTGGAGCTGTTGTCATCATGCATCACTGTAATTGGCACAGCTGTTTCAGAGAATAGAGACCTGTGATGTGACTGGCTAAGAGTGAATTTACTAGGAAGTCACTGCTCAGATGAACTCAGAAGCCACGAACTAAAATAGCGGGTGCTTGCCTTGCATGGGGCAAATATCGCATTATCTAATAGAGGTTTTAACACACTTTGCAACTAGCAGGATTAAACCTGGTTTCGAGCCATTTAGAGGACAAGAGCAGTTAAAAGCTCATAGTAGTTAATGGACTTAGAGTTCGCCAGTACACTTTTTAGACACCCAGATGAGTGTAGTGCAGACACCCTTCTCCTATAGCCACATCCACCCCTGCTACAAGTCAATAAAGTCCAATCAATAACCCATCTCCTTATAGCTCTGTCACTGTCTATCGCTCTATCTCAGGTCAGTTTTTCCTCTTCTCAGGCTTATTCTGTCTTAGTTTATTCTATTTCCTTTATGCCTCTTCTTCCTCTCGCTCTGTAAGGATCTATATTTTGAGTCTTTCTCTCTAATTTGATTCTTCTCCTTGCCAAGTTACTCCCCACCCCCACCCCCTTCCCCCAGTCCCTCCCTCCCTTATCCCCTTCTCCTTCTGTGGTACTAACATTTTCTTCTTCTTCTCCTTCTCTAATCTCGTGCATTCATTGCCCACTCAGGTGGCACGCCCATACGAGGTAAGACTGCTGGGAGGACCAACATGACACAGTGGCCTGATTCCTTTTCAACCCCTGGTTCCTACTTGTCTCACAGATCTGAAAAGCAGCCCCGGGTGGGTTAATCAATATGGGGTTTAGTCCAAAAGACTCAAGACTCTGTGACATTGGTAAAACTCATCCAACTGCTTCAGATCTGCAGTAGGTGCAAGAGGAGGAATTGGAGTTGAGCAAGCAACTCATTATACTATGACTGTCACCTCCCCTCTTCTCATCCTTCATCCCCTCTTCACACTTTAATTTTTCCATCTCAGCCTCAGCGTTCACTCTGTAACAAAGAAGTCCATTGCTTCCTTCCTCGTCATGTTGTGATCTCTCTTTCGTACCCATCAGTTTAACCACCGTTCACATCGACCGTGTTTCCAATCAAACGCATGATATGTTTACAACTTGGTTTTCTTTCTTTGTTGCTTAGTTTGAGGTGAAAAAGCGTACTCACTTCTACCTCTGTTTGTTTGTTTGTTGCTTTTTAAATTTTTGTGACCTGAATTTCTTTTTTCTTTTTTTCTCTCTTTTTCTCAGAGGTCTTGACCTAAGCTTGGCCTGGCCTCTCCTTCTACCTTGTCTCTATTTGCCCAATCAAACGTCCCAGTTTTGTTTTTCCTCCCAGCTGTTATTCGCTCAGGCTGAAAAGTCCAGATGGCAAAGACTCAGACACACACTTGCAAACATGAGTGCGCTCACACGCACACATAAATTCTCAAATCTCCACACGCGCACACACAGAAACACACATACTTTCATGGTTTTTACCATTACCTCTCTCTTTACCTCTCTCATTACCGATAAAAAGCCCCAAACAACCACTTTTTTGATAAAGTTTTTATGGGCGCTTTTTTGCCTTACCACACCATCTTTAAAGAACCTCTGGTTGACTCTTTTTTTGACAGTTTTTCTATTTTCAGGGAGCGAGAAAACATCGGTCCCTTCCCAAGGCTTTGCGTATGTCGTTCTTTTTTTTTTTCCCATCTGTTGGCCTTGACGGAGGTCGGTTGATGTCTTTACCTCCTTATTGGGTGTGTTTTAAATTGACATCACACTCCTGATCCCATTGGTGGATCCGAAAGGGTTGGGGAAATCTTATTGCCATGGCAATATCTTTTGTCAGACGTTATCCTTGGAAAATGAAACATGATTTGTTGCTTAACTGCATCTCAATTTTCAGCATTTTTTTTTCTTCTCAAAATACAGTGACGGATTTCTGCGCATTCTAGCTGTTTGTTTCATTTGCTTTGCATGAAGACCGCATTCTCCTTTTTTGTAGGTTTTGTTTTGGTCTTTTGGGTTGTTTTTCTCTTTTTTTCTTTTTTCTTTTTTTCATATTTTGAAATCAGGAAGCTGACCCTTGTTTTGGGCAGATTCTTGCTGAAAGTGGTAGAAACTTGTTAAAGTCGCTCTATAGATTTGGCTCTGTTTGTACCCCTACTTTCCTCAGAATGAGTTCAGCCTGTTTGTTTTCTGAAAATGCCCACAGACTCATTTATTCTTATTCTTTCTGCAGTTTTTTTTTTTACCATTTATATGTTAATGTATATACTTACTATATCAAAATTCCTAATGTCTTCCACTTCTGTGTGATTGCTCTTTCTTCTGTCTGTCTGTCTGTGTGACTCTCTGTCCTCTCTTTATCTTTTTGCTCTTCCTCTCCGTCCCTCCATGCATCCAGGTGCCCTCCAGATAGAGATGAGTGAGGAGTCAGACCAGGGGAAGTATGAGTGTGTTGCTACCAACAGGGATGGGACACGTTATTCCACCCCAGCTAACCTTTATGTAAGAGGTAAGAGTTTGAACACTTTTTTTATGATGATGCAACAATTCTAATGATTATGTGTGGATGAGATGAAATTTACACACACGTATCAGTAGATAGACCTATATTAGGAATATATCTAATTTATTAACATGATACAATGCTTTTAAGTAGACTATATTTTATAGTTTTTAGCTATCGAGCAATGAAACTGGATGGTTTAAGAATGAGCGCTCTTAAGGCTGGCCTAAATGTTTCACTCGAGTCACTTATCTCTTTGCCCTGCCTTCTTAGCCTTTAGACCTCAGAGAAAAACCAAATCATTGTCTGGTTAAAACTTGTATTTCTCTCCAAATCTGACAGGCATCTCACCTCCTCAGGCGCTGTCTTCCCCTCTGCTCCTTCAGCACACGCACGTTCACACGCATACCCACGAAATGTTTGAATCTCGGAGACATTTTTATTCCTGGGGCCTTTTGCTCTGTTGTCTGCCTTCAACCCACCCCTTAAAAAAGGTCTTAAACAGTGGAGCATCTTTTTTTTTCTTTTTTTCTGACTCCAACATGGCTCATGGGGATACATAGCAAACACTGAATTCACACACATTAGGATACACACCTATGTCATATATAAAATCCACATGCACGTACACATAAACACAAACAGCATACAGTCAGTGATGTGTGTCTAACAGTGCTTGCAGGGCCAGGGAAATCTTGCAGAGCTGCTCAGTGAGTGTTTGACAGGCAGTCTATGGAGACAGCTGGCAGAGGAGCCTGCCTTAAACAGGAACGCTTTCACCAACGTTGGCCATGTATGGCCTCCTTTTCTTTCCTGTCCTCCCCTCACACGTTCTTGCCCTTCCTTGCTCGTTCTCTTGTCCTTTCTGTATTTTGCCACCTTGCAAAGCTCTTTTTGTCTAACATATCTCTCTTTGTCTTGTATTCTCTTTCTGATATTTTGCATTTTCCTGTCTTTTCTTCCTCCTCCCGCCATGTCATATCTCCCACTGCAGAGCTGCGAGAAGGTTGGTACTGTAACGACCGAGTGGTTCTCTCGAGTCCTGAGTTGTTGTTTTTTGCCTTTTTTCTTCCATTAAACTGACACTTTCTGTTTGTGTGGCTCAGCTGTGGGCTGTGTGCAATACTGAAAGTCTAAACCCGCCTGTACATTTTACTCCAGAGTAATATACCATGTGCTGTTTTTCCATGTGAATGCATGTGTGTGTGTGTTGTGATTTTTGTTCTCCTTTTTTCTGTCTTTTATGTTCATAAAATTTTAAAATTCACATTAATAAAACATCTTGATATCACATGCACCCTAATGGTAGTGTACCAGACTGTTCAAATGCTTGTACTCTAACTTGAATGTCATAAAACTTTATCTCAGAGCTCAAACCTCCTGATTGTTCTCCGCCGCTCTGCACAATCATTAAATCGTAATTGTTTGTCTTCTCTTGCCTTCTTTGCCGTTTGGTCCAGTGCGCCGTGTCCCCCCTCGCTTTTCCATTCCTCCGGCGGATAGCGAAATCATGCCAGGAGGGAACGTCAACATCACCTGCGTGGCGGTAGGCTCACCCATGCCATATGTGAAATGGATGCTGGGAGCAGAAGACCTGACGCCAGAGGACGACATGCCCATTGGCCGCAATGTACTAGAACTGACTGACGTACGCCAGTCCAACAATTACACGTGCGTTGCCATGTCAACGCTAGGTGTGATTGAGGCAGTGGCACAGATTATAGTTAAAGGTGAGTAGTGGAAAGGATAGGAACAAAAGAGTTATACACCAACCTTAATCGAGGGCGATTTTGCTTATGACTTTGTAATAAGGCAGAACTGCAGTACTCTCTTTCTCTCTGTTTAACATGTATTTTTATTACAAAAGAATTAAAAAGTAAGACAGTAAAGAAACTTATTTGTATGAGAGCTCCTTTATATACAGATGTTAAAAATATGTATTGAAGAGGAAAGTAATGAGTGCATCTAATGAACACACTAAAGATGCAGTTCTGTACTATATGGACGCAGACAAATAGTCACTGAATACATTTGAAGCAGATACAAAGACAACTACATGTTTTACAGTTAATTAAAATTAAGAGGAAACTATTATAATGGAAGCCAGAAAAAAGGTTAGTAACCAAACACTCTCCACCAAGCAAACAATCACAAAAAAACAATGTCACTAGCTGCAACCTCCAAACACTCACACAGCTAACTTAGTGCAAACACACAGCTAACTAGCTGCAACCACTCACATGGCACTCTGGCGCCAGAGCTCACCTTTCTCTGCCCTTAAATACCTTTAATTGCTGACGTGAGTCAGCTGTACGATAGAAAAAGGTGGCACCTAAGGCAGGAGAGATGGTAGGACACGCCCACACAGGCAACTTCAGGAGGAGGCCCTGCTAGGGCCGTAACATGGACTTATGAGATTTAGTTAGATTTGTTTTGTTATGGTTTAGATTGGAAAAGGCTCTTTTTTATTGCTGTAACAGCTGTATCAGTTTGAATACTTAATTATTTCAAGAGGGTTAATTTGGTTTCAAATGCAACTCTATTCCTTGGGGAGCTGCTTTAAGCAAATGGAAATCAAAAGACAGTGTAGTGATGTGCAAATCTAAACTCAGTATTGTATTAAAAAACGTGTTAAATACTGAAGCTGAGATTTTACTGTTGTAGTTACTTTGTGAAGAATGTGCTGATTTTGAATTGAGTTCCTGTAACTCTCAGAAAAGTTGGAACAGGGGTAAGAAAGAAAATTTGTGTTTTAAGAAAGTTCTTAGGAATAACGCCTGTTGGAGTATCTTTCAGCTATTTAGGCAAATGGGTAACAGGTAGCTAACGTAATGATATACTGTATGAAAAGAGCATCCATAGAGACTTTTAAAGTCTTTCAGAAGGAAAAATGGGGATTGTCATTACAAAAATTAAAAAGAAATGTTGAAATTTAAAGAGCTTGTGGTAAATCTATGTACTCAAAGGACAAGACCTAGAACAATATTGAATTACTATGATCTTAATGGCCTCAAGTGGCACTACATTAAAAACTGACCTAATGGGTTTGTGAAAATCTCTCTTTGAGCTCAATGAACAATGCTTGTCATGGTTTCTACTGTAAGACTTCACCATGCAATGAATAAATAAACATGAAAAGTGTAAGACAAAAATCCAGAAAGAGTTGCACGAGTTACACTGTATGAGTTCTGGGCCTGAACTCATGTAAGATTGTAAGACTCAGTCAAAAATATGAAATTCTTCTTTAAAAAAAAATCAAGAACTGCATCCTGTGGGCTACCAGTAAACTAGTCTTACTTCTGTCAGCAAGACAATACCAAGCCATGTCTATACATTAAACTAGCACAGCTTTGCAGTAAAATGCTGTTAAGTGGTCTTAAATTCATTGCGTGTTTCTCTTCAAGACAAAATATTTAGAGAATTAATTAAAAAAAATATATATGACAAAGAAGGCCCTGATCTGCTGAGCAGCTTAAATCCTATCAAGAAACACTGAGAAAATGTTGCTTGGGGCGCTTAAAAAAGAGGTGATGCACTAGAGTGCTAAACGTGTCTCTGCCCAGCTGTCTATTACAATAAACAATAAAATATGTCTCGTCTTTTTTCCACACTTCAGCTTTGCCAAAGGCTCCTGGCATGCCTGTGGTGACAGAGAGAACTGCAACAAGCATCACTCTCACCTGGGATTCTGGAAACCCTGAACCCGTCTCCTACTATATCATACAGGTATAACAGACTTGTAAGCACGTAAACATTACCTCCCTCACAGCACTATATGTACACAAATTGCTGAGACACACATTATACAACTCGAATTCCAAGAAACTTGGGATGTATAATGCTGTATACATAAAACACAATCCAGTGAATTCCAGATCTCATAAACCAATATTTTCAGAACAATGCACAGAAAGCTTGAATTGAGGCATTTTATCATTTTATTAAAAATACAAAACGTGGAACAATTTCGCAATAATGTTCCTCAATGTAAACGTGTAAAGACTCGTTATCGAGAATAAATAATATCGTTAAAGGATTTAGAAAATGTCATGTTTTCTATGTTCTGTTGTAAATAAAAAATGCTATTTATGAATTATTGCATTCTCTGCATACCCAGAGTCTTAGCACTAGGATTTATCAATATAAACTGTTATTATGTTGGCCTCAAGCCTACTTAGTATGGCTGCGAAGGCAGGAATCCCTGTTTCTCCCAATACTAATAACCTCCCTCGAAGTGTTCAAAGTAAATCTGGTGTCCTGTGAATACTCCCTACTGACAGTGGTAAATTCATAAAAGAGAATGAATTAACAGTACTATGGTTAACAGTAGTATTGAAATACTCACTTTCTAAATTGCAGGACTCCTGCATGAAACATGAATTGCCAAATTTCACTCTGTACATTTCAATGTAAATCTAGATGAGTAGATGCAGGTATGGTTTTACATAGTTTTGATGTATTTATGTATACAGACACAGCTGTAGCTGTTAACTCAATACAAAGTTGTTTATTGCAGCTTGAATTCAGTCTGTACTTCTTCTTCTTCCCCTTTTCATCTCTTGTTTCATCTAGCATCGCGCCAAAGGCTCAGAGGACCCCTATAAAGAGATTGATGGCATTGCTACAACACGCTATAGTGTGGGCGGCCTGAGTCCTTACTCTCACTATGACTTTCGGGTGGCAGCTGTCAACACCATTGGTCAGGGCCCCTCCAGCGAGGTGGTGGAGGCTCGCACAGCTGAGCAGGCCCCCTCCTCGCCTCCTCGCCAGGTCAGGATGATGCCTTTATTTGACAAAGTGGAAAGCAGTTTTTACAGCGATAAAAATGTTCTTTCCAAATATGGATCGAGGCTATTTTTGACTCTGAGACAGCCGTTGCTGGAGCTGTCTGTCCATCCTGTTCTATTCTCATAAAAGCTTTGAGGGAATTTCAAATTTGGTACAAGCATACATACTGGAATGATTAGAATTTGTTCAAAGGGCCATATACCAGGATTTATTTCACTAATTATTGCAAACTATGGTATACAAAAATGTGGAATTGGATAAAATATCACAGTGATGGCATTTTAGCCAAAATAAATCATCATAATTTTCTATAAAATACATGTTTCTTATATTTATATAGGGTTTTAAATCATTTACATTTGGTCAGAGACCAAATTTTTCTAAGGCTTCACCTCACATATTATACATTTTACATATCATAACATTTCATATTACATGTAGAGAGATATGGATGTAATATGCAACTTGACTAGTTAGGCATATAAATACAAATTGGTATTTCTGGTTCAATATGAGGATGCATTTATGTAACCTCTATTTTAATGCATTTCAGTGTGTGCTGTTTTCCAGTGCTGTGACAAACTTTTTTCCCCCTTCTTGATTTCTTAGTTTTATTTTTGTTTTGTTTTTGCATATTTGTCATGTTTACATCTCTCCAATCATCAAACAACTTTTAATATTAGACAAAGATAAGTAAATACAAAATGCAGTTTTTACACAATGGTTTCATTTCTTTATGGAAAAAACATGCCAAACTTCCCAGGTTCTGCATCAAAAAAGTAATCAGTCCTCCTTTTTCAATTATTAATTAATTGTGATTAATCATGTTTTTGCAAAGAGTTCAGTTGAACTAGCCACATCCAGACCTGATTACTTCTAGGACTGCTGAATCAAGAAACCCCTTACATATCTGACACCTGTCTGACAAAATGAAGTAGGCCAAAAGATCTTTTTTTAAAGTAACACATTGTGCCACAATCTACAAACAACTCAATAATAGCTGACAAACAAAGACACTGACATCTATCAGTCTGGAAGATGTTACAAAGCCATTTGTAAGGCTTTAGGACCCCATTGAACCCTGATGTAAACCATTATTTACAAATTGAGAAAACTTGGAACAGTGGTGAACCTTCCCAGGATTGGCCAGCCTACCGAAATTACTCCAAGAGTACATCGGTGACTTATCCAGGAGGGTGCAAAAGAACCCAGAATAACATCTAAAGAACTGCCAGCTCACTTGTCTCAGTTAAGGTCAGTCTTCAAGATTCAACATGGAAAGAGATTGGGGGGGGGGAAGCATCCATGGAGGAGTTCCAAGGAAAAAACACTGCTGACCAAAAAGAACACAAACGTTTCCCAGTTGCCAAAAAGCATCTTATTGGTCTCCTAGACTTTTGGAAAAGTATTCTGTGGACTGATGAGACAAAAGTTGGATTTTTGAAGACCTGAATCTTCTTACAGCTGGTGTAAAACTAACACAGCATTTCAATACAAAGAACTTACCAATAGTCAAACATGGTGGTGGTAGTGCGATGGCACTTTCACACGCGCAATATTGACATGTCAACCAAAACGTACACCTTCTATAGATGAAGGGTCTTTTCCCCCTAGACTTAAATGCGATCATTGTCCGTTTGGCAACCACATAAACTGTCCCCTGTTGCCTATTAGCAGAATCCAGGTTTAAACTTTCTCCACATTTGTGTCACTTTTGCACTTGGTGTTTAATTTTACTCTTTTTATTTGTAGGTCATAGGTCGGATGCTGAGCGCCACAACAGCAATGATCCACTGGGATGAGCCTGAGGAACCTAATGGACAGGTGGTTGGTTACAGAGTGTACTACACCTCTGACAATTCGCTGCCAGTGAACCAGGTGTGTATTCCTGTGTGTGTGGTTTGGCTTATTGTTATTGTTACTATTTATGCATAACAGATGATAACTTGTGTTGCCAAGATGTATAAGGTATGAGAGTGTATCTGTGTGCCTGCTTGCATTCATGCATTGTGTTGTGCAGTGGGAGAAGCAGATGGTGCGTGGATCCAGCTTCATCACCATCCAGGATTTGACTCCTAACAAGACTTATTACATCCGAGTGCTGGCCTTTACCTCTGTAGGAGATGGCCCCTTGTCCCAGGACCTGCAGATTATAGCCAAGACTGGAGGTAAAATAAGAGAAGCAAATGGCATATAATGGTTAAGATTATGTAGTCTTAGTGTTCTTTAAACAATCCTCTTCCCCTTTAGTTCCTTCTCAACCATTAGATTTTAAGGGTGAGGCAAAGTCTGAAACCAGTATCCTGTTGTCCTGGGTGGCTCCAACGACCCAGGGTGGCCCAGATAACCAGATTACAGGATATGAACTTGTTTACCGACGAGCTGACAACACAGAAGAGGTAAAGATGGGGAGATAAAAAAAATTGTCACTAAATGGGCTGTTTTCATAAATTTATAATTTTATAGGTAAAGTTGTGGTCAGAAGTTTACCTAAACCCATCATTGGTATGAATGTCATGATCATTTTGGACGTTGAATGTTTTCTTTGAACTGTTCAGTTTTCAGGGTGGTATGATTGTACAGAAAAGAAAACTTTAATGACTTTAAAAAACATGAATTGAGTGCACAAGTTTGAATTTAATGATTTATTTATTTCTCGAGTCCACACAGGCTCAACAGGGCACGCAAACAGGCTCAATTTGAATCTTGATTCTTTTAATCATTGGTGATCGTGACTGATTACAACTGGTAGTTTCTCTTTTCCCGCATAACATGGATTAGTTTCACAGCAGTTGTTGGATTGACCAATTTTTTAAAACAATGGGAAAAACGAGTAAAGAAACAGAACAATGATCCCAAACACACATCAAAACCATTTTTGAAATGTTTGATGTTACGTTTTTGGAAGGGCTTCCCAAAGCCCCAACATCAACTCTATTGAAAATTTGTGGATCAGCCAGTTCTGTCTCAGGAAACCAACCATTTCAAACAAACTCTGCTAATTCTGCCAGTTCAGCAAACAGTCACTAAAGATGTATGCTGTAAAATCAGTCACCTGAAAAAATGAAAAGTTGAAAGAAATCATTAAAAGCTCCAAGATACCATGACATCCATGCCCTTAATGAGTGTCCCTAAAATTCTGATCACATTGGTAGGTGGATAGACAATAACAAATTCAAATACGATTGTGTAAAGTGATACTAATTTGATATCATTATTGATCTAGTTATAAAAAGTTAACTCTTGTCTTTTTGTCCCTTCAGAAAAAAGTGAGCTTTGAGCCCGCCACATCCTACCTGCTCAAGAACTTGAAGCCCTTTTCCACCTACACCTTCCAGCTAGCTGCCAAAAGCAAAAATGGAATTGGGGCATATACCAATGAAGTGTCCATTGACACACCACAGACACGTAGGTCTACCTGCACAGACTGCAGTGTGTGAAAGTGTGAAGGTGTTTGTGAGAGCGAAAGAGAAACAAGATCCAGTTTTGACAATGCAAAAGCAAATACATGTAATGCTAAATCACGTAGGTTTCTCTGCTGCAATTTTAATTAGACACATATGTGGCATTGTTGCATTGTCAAAAAGGGGCCATCATGAATCAAGACCATAGCTGGAGCTGACCTCAGAATTGATATTTCAACAAATATATAAAAGACCAATAATTATTTCAAGAACTTAGCTTTAGTTGATGTATTTTGCATACAGTACTAAGCAATTCTTTTAAGATTGCCAGAAAAACTTCATTTGTTGGCTACCAATCTGAGGTCCGTAAGAGACTCAGTAAAACAAGGTAAGACGAGGTTGGCAGATAGACATGAGAAGTCCAACATGGACCACAGAGGCTTGTAGGCTGTAAGGACAAATTATGGGAAGGTATGTGTGTTTCAAGCTCTAGTCAGTGTTTTTGTCATTCACTCGTTTTCATTAATCAAACATTGCTACCAAACAGAAGTTGACACCCATCATTTCAGTATCTCTGTTCAACCATCTTTTAATTTCTATGGTCATTTTTCAAAAGAGCTTCAGTTCTCCAGAGTTTCTTTTTCATTTTGTGTTTCTTTGTCTTTTGCTCTCTGTCTCTCATCTGCTCAATTTCACCCCCATGGCAAACCTCACTTCTCCACTCACCTCTCCACCCACCAATAACAACTTGTACACACAACCAAATAACATTTACCCAAACAACCCCTATTGTGCCTCCTCAAAACTGGCCAATCAGTTCCTTCAGCACCTCCCCAGGACATCAAATGCACCAGTCCCAGTTCTACCAGCGTCCTGGTAAGTTGGGCACCACCACCTGTGGAGTTTCAGAACGGCATCATTACAGGATACTCCATCCAGTATGCCACTACAGAGGGCAACAAAACATCAAAAAGAATTGATGGAATTTCTCCGGAAAGTTCTCCGTATCTCCTGGAAAACCTAGAGAAATGGACTGAGTACGGCATAACCGTGAGGGCACAGACGGAAGCTGGGGATGGACCAGAAAGTTTACAGCTTCTTATCCGCACTGAGGAAGATGGTATGTTCCCAACAAAAGATACAAATAAAAATAGGATGGTCCTCCCTACTAATAGTCGCTACCTCTAACTTACTAACCAAGCAGCACCCTAAACTAACAGCAAGCTTGTTCTACTGGCCAGTAAACTCATTTATTCTGTTCTTGAGCTGCAATTTAAACGGACAATGCATTTGTGAACCACTGTCAGACCCTCCAGTGAAAACCTCCTCTTTATTTTTCCTTTGTAACCACCAGAATCTGCCAACATACAGAATCTCCCTCACCACTGCTTTCTCTTGTCAGCAGCAGTCCCCTTTTTTCCTGCAGCAGCTGGCATTATCCGCTTTTATTTTTTTGAACCAGCATCTTTTTTCCTCACCTTTCCCTTTCTTCTAAAAGCCCCTCTTTTTACTAAAAGGATTGCTGAGATTTTCCTGTCGAAAGCTAGCAATAGTCCCCTCTAACAATAACAAGGCTGTCGGTGTACCTCAATCTTTCCTCACCTTGGCTTTTCTCACCAGTAATCTGTCCTACCAAATCATTTCCAGTACCTTTACAATTATTTTGATACATCTAATGTAAACCAGTGCAGTGTCTTATTGTATCTAGAGTAATTTGTTATATTTTTGATTCCAGTACTCTTTGTGCTTGTGGGTGGGTCTGTCAAATAGATAAAGGTGGCTGGAGTTTTTTCCTTCTTTTTGTATATTTTTGCTTTTTGGGGAAAGAAGTGTAGTTCTTGGCAGTACGGGAGAGGTTTTTCTTGATAACAGTATTTTCTCTTTGACTGCCTGCCACTATTTATCTGCCCCTGGCAACAAATCCTTTTCTATCTGCCATTCTTATCTTTTCTACATTTGCTTCTTATCCTCCACTGCTTTTTTCCTCCATGTTTTTCCTCAAGCGCTCTCATTTTTTTTACTATTTTGACTTTTTTTCCCTGACATCAGAGCTGTTTTAGACTTTTTGTAGGGTTGTAGTTTTTCACCTTTTTTTAGCTTTTGGCTGTTTTTGCCCCTGAAAGCATTTTTTTTTTTTTTACTAGAAAGAAACTTCACTAAAGTGAAGGCCTTTAACTGAGAGGTTTAACTGCCCATCATCTGTGACCCTTGACTTCTATCCAAAAATGCATTTGTAGTTCCAAGTGGTCCTCCACGAGGGGTGGAGGCAGAAACTGTGAACGCCTCGGCTGTTAGGGTGAAATGGCGAGCCCCTGCACCTGAAAGACAGCACGGTCTGATCCGAGGCTACCAAGTCCATTATGTGAGGATGAACTACGGAGAACCTCAGGGTCAGCCATTCATCAAGGACATCCTCATAGATGACTCACAGGTAACCCGAGAATATTACCTTAATGGGTAATCTGTAAATAAGTAATCTATAAATGCAATATAAAACATTATGAGATAAATATATTACATGGTAATGCTGATTATTAGCACAGTCAGCTCAGTTCAGCAGCACGTAGGTTTACTTGGACATATTATACAGATGTCAAAAACCACGATGTGGCCATTAAGACAATAAAGTATCTTATTTCAATTGTGCAAACACCATCTGTCATAGAAGGTGTTGTGCTGGAATTAGGACCCAAATATAGGACAATATAGGCTTTTTATTTAAGTCCAAAATACATTAACACAAGTTCAGAAACACAAAGAGAACCATAAGAAACAGCAAAGAGCAAACAGAAGAAAGGTCAGTGAGGACTAACTAGGGATTAGACTCAGATGTGTATAATCAGCACAGGTGAGGACAATCAAGTAGGGAGGAAAAAGAACACATGAGAGGACCAACTTTTTAAAGTAAAACAGGAAATGTGTAACAACTGTTAGTTTAAAAAAAAAAAAAAGAAGCGCAAAGAAGGACAACAAGACAGAGGCAAAGGAAGCAAAATTAACCCAACAAAGCAGGAAATGGCTAGAAGACAATTAAAACCTAAGAAGACATCAGACCAGGTAGCACTGGTGAGCCACGACATTACTATAGAACTGAAAACACTGAAGAAACTAAACATGTTAGAAAGAAAAAAATGACAAATTTTAACTCAAATTAAATATGAACCAAGCACACAAAAAACTAACACTAGAACAGCAACTTCACAGGTATTCAGAAAACTAAATGAGAGCTAGAACTTAAATAAAATAGTGAAACTAAAGGTGAGCTTTACTGGAACAATAAAAACAAAACAGGGATCCAATATTACTAAAATAGCAGGAAACAACACTATGACAACAGAATTAGTGACTACACATTTGCTAAATAAGAAGCTAACTCTCTTATTTGTCTGTATAATATCTCATACCTGCAACCAGTACGCTTAGTTTTGCATGAATACGGGAAACAAGCTGGTCCATCTTTGTGCAGGTCGGCGAATGTCAGACTTTTTCTACCCTTTAGAAATGAAAGAACCTTCAAACCCTCACCACAATTTTAAAGAATCAACAGTTATAGAGACATCAACTAAAAAGGATCCAAATTAAATTTTGCTTAAATGCACCCTCTCTGTTGTCTAAATCTCTTCACCCAGCTGTGGGCTTACTTGTATTTGAGAATCAGTGTTTTCTCCTGATTGTGCTAAGTCAACAGTCCGCAACCCGTAGCTAAACACTTAGCGAACAGACGTGAGAACAAAATCATTATTCTCATCACATGTTATGTAACTCCACTAATGTCCAAGTAGTAATAACAGCTAGTAACTCATGTTATGTGCCAGCAAAAGCAAGCAAATGTCATGTCAGCCAAAGTCCGTTGGTAAAGAAAATACCACAGTGTTAAGTATCGTACTTTACATCTTTAACATCTAAACTCAACATTAAAAATGCGCTTTTTTCAGTAAGGGTAAACTATTTTCTGACTCTTACTCTTTCGAGTAAGTGGAGCAAGCATTTGTTTCTTCTTGTTTTGTTTTCTGGTAAATGTGAGAATTTTTCCCATCGCAACTCTAAAAGTAATGTGAACACAGCCTGACTCACAGAATTCCTAAAATAAGATTTACAATCTGATAAGGTTAAACAGCCTTAATGTGTGTTATTACGTTTTATTTAAATTAAACTGGAGATTTTGTTAAATGCAGATAAAAAAAAAAGTCCTTTTGACTATTACTCATAATGTGTTTCTCTCTTCTTTTTTTTCCTCCTGCTGCTTCATCATTCAGTGGGAATACGATGACTCAACAGTATATGTGAGTAAACATTTATTTGTGCATATTATTTGATGTTAGAAAAAGAAAAAAAAGTAGATGAGTCATATTTATGAGACTGGAGCTTTAAAATTAAGTCTTTAAACGTCGTGCAAGAACACATTTCTATTTCTGTATTGCGTGTTCACCAGGAACATAGAAAAGAGAATATATTTAATAAAGGGACCTAAAAAAAAACCCACAGATGACTGATAATATGAGTCATTTTTTGTATCACCAAAATATTCTTGTTATATATACGATTTACACACATACTAAGAAATTAACAAAATATATGTGTTTATATGGAGACAAATCAGTTTTTAATTTCTTTGTAGGTAAACAATATTTTGAGTTTAAAAAATGATTTAAACAAGAGTATCCGTACATGTCTTGATATTGTTTGTGCAGAAGTGAGCTGAATAACTGCACAGTCACACTGTCAGGCACAAAGACTGTACGCTTTTGCTGTACCTCTTTGTGTTGCTTTAACCGCACCCTCCTTGAGTCTCTTTTTGTTGAGCAGTGACTGCTCATTATCCCGAGGACAAACAAAAATTAGTGGCCTTTTGTCGCTGACAATGCTTTTTGTTGTTCTGCAGGAAGTGGTGCTTGGGGACCTGAAGGCAGATACTGCCTACTCTGTATCAGTAGGGGCTTACACTGCCAAGGGCGATGGCGCTCGCAGCAAACCTGTTACTGTGTGCACCGCCCCGCCATGTAAGTGTGTCTGCACAGACCCAACCATACACAAAGACACAGAGGTTGAAATAAACGACACATGTAGTTGATTGTCTTTGAGAGTTTGGCATCACTAATGATAATTATTGCCCATTGAAATGGTCTCACACCTTGCTGTGCCACAAGAAGCCACGGGTGCTGTATTAATCGTATTGTGCAGTTTTGCTCGAGGTAATGAATAATGTGCTTTGTAATTACCGTCTAATTTTCTTTTCATTATTCTCTCCCTCTCTCCTGTTTCTTTCCTTTCCCTCGTAGTGCCCGAGAAGCCCAAACTGCTAGTGAGTGCCACTGACTCGGGTACGGCCCTGCTTCAGTGGTACCCCCCTCCCAGTCCAGCCACCCCGCTCCTGGGGTACCGCCTCACCTTCGGCCGCGTTGACGTTCTCCCTTTTACAGTGGTTGAGTTTCCCCCCAAGGAAAACCGCTACACTGCCCAGGATATCCACAAGGGTGCTAACTATGTGTTCAGACTGTCAGCCCGCAACAAGATGGGCTATGGAGAAGAGGCTGTAAAAGAGGTGACTACTCCAGAAGACGTCCCGAGTGGATATCCAGAAAATATTATCTCAGAAGAGGCGTCTGCCACCTCGCTTCAGCTGGCGTGGAAAACAGTCCCGCTGATTGAGCAAAATGGGAAAATTTTGAAATACTCGGTGCTATACAAGGATATAAACAGTCGGGGAAACGCTACAGAGGTTGTGGTGCCCACTCAAAGGTCGAGTGTTTTGTTGGAGGGTCTGAGTGCCGATACTGTGTATGATGTCAGGGTGTGTGCGTTCACAGCTGTCGGTCCTGGGCCTTACAGCCCCAGTGTCCAATTTAGGACCCAACGGCTAGACCAAGGTAGGCTCACACTCACATTCTAACGACCCATCTTCACCAGGCTCAGGATGCTAGACACACTTCCAAACAGCACATTTGAGAGTAAATCAAGCAAAGTCCCACATGAACATGAGACATCTTGTGGCTGCATCCTAAGTGTCCTTTTTCGTTGTCTTGTCACTGTAGCCTTAGACCCAACATCCTTTTCCTAAAGCAAGGTAAGAGTTTTGGGTCTTGGGCAGGAATCACAGTCCTGTGTGTTAATAAGAGCAAATAACTAGCATGAGGCTGGTACTAGAGAATGATACGCAGGTAAGACCAGTAGGACTGGACAGTAGAGACCGTAACTGCGAATGCTGGGCTACATTAATACTCCTTTCTTTTTTTTCTTTTTTCTTTTTCCCGTCCCATAGTTTTTGCCACCAACTTCAGAGTAAAAGCATCCATGAAGAACTCTGTCCTGCTGTCCTGGGAGATCCGTGATAAGAACCCTGTCCAGCCGTTCACTGTAAGGAGATGTATATTTGTTTGTTAGTAGGTATAAAAATTAGCTGTGCCTCATGCAGTTTAACGTTTATAAGCTGAAAAAGCAGGACCTTGATAAAAGCGTGAGATTAAATTCAGAATTGCATGTTTTGCAGTTGTATATGGCAGATTAATTATGAGGAATCATATTTCCAACCACTCATTATCTATGAAACTTCACTCTTCCTGTCAAGAAAAGATAATGAAGTCTGGCTCCTTAACAGACAAAGGAAGATACTGTTACTTTTATCTCACAATTGCCACAATTTATGTCAAAATCTTTTCACTCCATCTTGGAGTCATAACGTAGTTAAATGTAAATACACAGACATTTGATACATATTTACAGATTAAATATGAAGAGAAAATTCATAGAACATCAAAACCTCTCACGTCTGTGGTAAACAAATATTCATGAACTGGTATTTTTTATAACAAAATAGCATCACAACTTGATTTTCTTCATTGTCAGTGCAATCCATCCTTTGTGGTTTCTACTTCCATTGGAGGAACTGCACAATATAAGCATAATTTTATTCTAATCAGCTAAGTGTAAGGCAAAACTAGGCTTCCTATTTAGACCTCTATGTGCATTTGTGGTGTTTTCAGATCCTGTATGGGAAGGGCCAGTCTGTGGAAGTGGATGGCAAACAAACTCAGAAGCTGATCACTGGTTTGGAGCCAGACACTCAGTACTCTTTTCTGCTAACCAACCGAGCCAACAGCGCTGGGGGCCTGCAGCACCGTGTCACTACTACCACCGCTCCAGACATCCTAAAAACCAAACCTATTGTAGTGGGAAAGACTAATGCAGATGGCATGGTGACTGTGCAGCTACCGACTGTACAGACCACAGCTAAAGTCAGGTAGGAAAGACTTAAAGCATGTAGACAGAGTGGATTTGTTATCCTAAATACCAACTGTGAAAGCTTTAAATTATTACTTTGTATCAATTTATCTATGGACCCTGTGAGGTCATTTTACTATGTCTCGGAGCTTACAACAAGTCTGAGAACTCCCTCAACAGGCCAAACGAATAGAATAGAATAGAATAGAATAGAATAGAATAGAATTCAACTTTATTGTCATTGCACATGCACAGGTACAGGGCAACGAAATGCAGTTTGCATCCATCCAGAAGTGCTTTAGTGATATAGATATATTAACAATATACATTAGCAATAATATAGATATGTGAGTATATTACAGAAATGGGTCTATTATGGTATGTTATAATGTACACGGTATGAAGTATGTTGTGAATATTCTATAACTATAAGTATGTACAGGCTGTAGTGAGTACAAGCTATGTACAGGATATAAATATGAAAAACTATACAGAAATATGAGATAAATAACTTTACAGAAATCTGAGATATACAGTTATACAGAATCCCCACTACTGAACATTTTACCTGCTTTTTGGCACCAATAATAAATATAGATACAAAGTCCAAATAGCCATACATGTTTAAATATGCATACTGCTTCTCACAGCTATTTTCCAGAAGTCTGTCTTTCTCTGTCACTTCAGTAGTGTTTTGGGGTGGGGGGGGTTTCCACTCTTTTATTGTTTACAAGATGGTCACTCAAAATGTCAAAATAATCCAAAAACACAAACTGGATTTAAATACGTATCGATTTGGATACTATTCCCTCTTTACAAATTCTTATTGTCAGATTCAACATGAGGTTAGTTACTGTATTAGTAGTTCTCTCCCAGCAGATGCCACACACTTTCAACGTACTATACTGTTTCACAGCAGCTACAACTACAGCAACATACTAATGTATATTAGTATAATGTATATCATATTGATGGTCAGATACTGCATACTCTTTTTAAAGTAGAGATAACACCCAGAGTTAGATGAGAGGATCAATAGCACTTTTCTGTCACCAGCAGCCACTTAGCTTAGCTAAGCACTTGAAACAGCCTGAGTCTGTTTGTAATAGAAATTGCCAACCACTTTTTCTTATGCTCAGAGAGTAACTACAGTTTTTTTTAACTTTTCATAAAATTAATTTTCAAAGAATTAAATGGATAAAAAATCTATGAAAAAATTTAAATGGCTACAATTTAGGTCCAGGTCATTTATTTAGCCCTGTTATGCAATTAAAGTTACGACTGCTCTTGTGAACAACACATTTGTACTTTTGAATTTGGCTGCATGCGTCTTCCCCACAGTTCTGTCCTCTCTCCTTTTTCCTTCTACAGAGAAGCAATGTCATAATGTTGCCTCCACTATGCTTTACTATAGAGATGATATGAGTCAGTGCATTGTGTTTGCCAGATGCTTGGAGATCTGACTTCACAGTGCACCATTTGGCAAACTCCAAGTAGGCTCTGATATGCATTTTTCAGAAGTGACTTCTGTCTTGCTTCTCTACCATGAAGGCCAGTTTAATGGAGTTCTACTTCCAGGGAGTTTCCTTCATCTTTGAAGAGCACCTTTGAAGTTCCGTTTAATGATCTTGTGGTTTTAAGTCACTTTCCAGACCAAGACTATTCCTGCTCAGTTATTCCACTTGACCTGACAACCATCCTTATGATTATCCTTGTACATGGCCTTCGTGCCCGTGGTACCACTGATAGCCTTAGAAAGTTTTATGCCCCTATCCTTTTCTGTGCTTTAAAACAATATTATAATTGCTGGCTTTAGAGTTTCTTAACTTAATGGCTTGTTTTTGTGAATTATGGGTCTTTATATAGACAGGTGTGTCCATCATGTTCCATACACATCGAGAATAAATAAAGTGTAACATCAAATGCCTCCATACTTTTGTGTCTGAAATCCTTTTAAAGTATTCTGTTAAATGTCAGAACACTGACGGTTCTTAAGAAACTGTGCAGTTTGGAGTGTGCTTCCTCAGGCCTGATCCCAGTTGCATGTTGTGTTTCAGGGGTTATTTTGTGGTAGTGGTGCCGCTGAAGAAGCAGAGAGGGGGAAAATTCTTGAATCCTTGGGAGGACCCTGACCAAATGAACCTGGATGAGGTGAGACGTGCAGCAGGCAGGAAAAATAAAAAGCTAAATAATGGTCACACTTGTTATAAGGTAATACCGATGCTGGGGGGGAATGATTATGTTAATCAGGATGATGGGGGTAATAACTGTTAAATGCGATGCAGATTTTTTGTCTGTTGTATCAGACTTATCAGACTGTGCCTTGTTACGTGAAGGCAAACGGCCTAACCATCCATTCCTTGCTCACTCTAAACAATGCTTTCACATGCCATTTCCCATCTAATTCCACTTCCTGCCTTTTTCTAAAGACTTCACCACCTCATTATTCTGCTCTGAAAGCAATTGAGTCAATAGAGTTTTATGGCGCCTACTGTCTCAGTGGATAAATGTGGCAGCAATTCAGTTGATGAACAAATTTGGGCTAAGGTGATATTGCACTGTACAGTCCATTGTTTCTACAATAATGAGGGTTTTGTTTGGGGTAAAATTGTCAAAACTGACCTTTTTTTCTGAAGGTTTTTTTGTATGTGGGTTGGGATGGGAGGGGGGAGTTTGAAGCAGACTGATGATCTGGTCATGCCCTTTGTTTGAACTTGGTGCAACCAGCATTTGCAGGTTGTTGTCCTATTTTTATGTCACGTATTTGTGTCAGACGTTTTTTTTGTTTCTTTGTTTCCTTTCTGTCAATTTTCCCCATCTCCTCTAAACTCTGAACCTGCCTGCTCATTTTCTCTGTTTTGTTTTTCCTCATAGCTCCTCAGAGAGATCAACAGAACCAGCGTCAGCCGAGCCCTTCGCATCCGCAGACAGGCTAGCCAGTCAGATCCCAGGGCTTATGTCACCGCTCACTTCAAGACTCTGCCCATTGAATTCACATTAGGGGACGGCCGAAACTACGGCGACTTTCGCAACCGTCCACTGCAGAACGGACAAGACTATGTTTTCTTTGTGCTGGCGCTGCTCGACCTCTCCGAGAATGTGAGTGCAGATGCAAACACGCCCGAACAAATCTACCGTCTGGGTACACTGGTGTTTAATTTATACGTGTAACTGCTTAAACCCTTGGTCTCTTGCAGACTATGTATTCAACCAGCCCTTACTCTGATCCTGTGACATCATCATATGTGGATCCTCAACCAATTGTTGATGAGGAGGAGGGTCTTTTGTGGGTGGTGGGGCCTGTGCTGGCTGTGATCTTCATTGTCTGCATCGTCATTGCCATTCTCCTCTTCAAGAGGTAAGATCAGCACGATGGAGGAAAACAGAAATAAACGCTGTTCAGTAGTACATTTGAATGCTGACACAAAGAAAGCTGTAAACAAAAGAGATTTTGAGTTTTGCTGAATATGGAGAAAAGAATTTAAAGCTTCACATAAGTCTTTATAGTAGGGACAACAGTTATTCTGCAGGGGTTTATCCATTTCCATCACTTAATGTATCTTTTTTGTTCATTTCATGAATATTTCCTACAAGTTATCAAGCAGTGTGTGACAGAAAAAGATCCTAATCAGCAGACAGTGTCAGTTTTCTTTCAGAGATGTGCATACAGATTATTATCGTTTACATCAGTTGTCAGATCTATCATTTTGTGTGAACATCATTTATATTTCTAAATGAATAAAAAAATCAGCATTTCCTTGTTTCTTTAAAGGTTAAACCAGTGGGTTAAATGTATGGTGAAATATTTATAATTATTTATACTAATAATAGCTAAGCTTAAATTTGAGGTTTTCATAGATATGTATTTTTTTCTGTCATCATCAGTACTGTGCAAAAGTCATGAGCAATGCTTCTTCAGGCTTTCTGAAGGTCATTCACCTCTAAGGTGATTCCCAAAGAGCTATTAGCTGAACATTTTTCATATCTCATAATGGTGTACGAGCTGCCCTTAAAAAAACTGAGAAAACTGGACGAGTGCACAGGTTTAAAAACATCTGAAATGATGTCTTTAAGAAATAAGAACATTTCCAGGACCTCAGAGATGCATCTGGTCCTTCACGCGATCCATCTACTGTTTGCTGAAGCCTTATGAGAAATGGCTTCAGTTGAAGAGTGGCTGTCAAGAAGCCACTCGTAAGGAAGGAAAAGTGGAGAAAAGAACTGGACCTAAAATCAGTGGCAACGGGTCTTCTGGAGTGACAGGAATGACTGTTTTCAGCCATCTTTCGTTATAAACAGCCTCTGTCATGGTTCGGAGCTTCATTTCCGCTGGTGATGTCAAAATTGATGGACTCATGAAAACTACCATCAGCGTGACAATGACGCCCAAACACACTGCCAGTGCAACAAAAACAAACCTGGAGAGAAAAACAGACAACAGAGCACTATGAGTCATGGATTGGCCTCCCCGGAGCCCGAACGTCATTATTGACAATATTGAAGCAGCGCGGGATCCTCTTGACAGAGAATGGAACAAAAATAAAGCCAACATCCAAACAAGAGACTGGAAAGCCCTCCAAGAAGCCTGGAGAACTATTCCTGACGACTACTTAATGAAACTACAAGAAAGCTGCCTAAGAGTGTGTTTTGAGGAAAAAAGATGGCAACACCAAATAATGACTTTCAAGCTCATTAGAAGCAAAGTCTGTTTTTGTCTTATATACTGAGTTTATATACTTCCAATAAATTGTTGCACCAATTTCCCATTTTTGAAGAAAACTGCAAATAAAAATAAATAAAGTATTTGCACAGTAACGCCCATTTAAAGCCAAATATAGGGAGCAGTGTTAGCTAGCATGAGAGAAAAGTGAAAGATAACATTATCACCCATTAGCACTATTCACGATAAGCTCGCCAGCCAATCTTCTAGCTAGAGGTTAGTTAATGCACATGAATAATTAGTGTGACTGATGCAGCTCAGCAAAATTATTAACCTTGATGGTCATAATCTAATACTCAGTACAGCCCTAGAGTGTAACTCCTGGTGATTTCTAGCTATTCATTTCACACTTGTTCTTAAGCTGTACCATTCCAGGGCAGAGTTGCTAGGTGTTGATATGTATGTAGTGTCCTTGTGTGAAAAAGCTTTTGTGTTTAGATTTACTGTTGATCTTTATAGCTACAGGAGGTGCTGTTTTGCATATTTAAGATCATATTATTATTCCTATCCATTTAAATGAGAGGAAGAGAATGATGAGTTCAGCAATGCTTTAGTCCCTGATGTTTGTTGATTGGACACTAATGTTATTCATCCTTGTCTCTGCTTTTATCTACACGTCTGCCTACGTGGATCCAGCAAACCTGACAGGTAAACAAACACTGCTTATTACCATTTCCTCTGTCCTACGGGGACAATTTCCTTGCAAAGAATCATTTAGAAAATTGAACCCAGAAGAGTCAGGATTATTGCCGTGTGCCTTTATTGACAATATATTAACTAGAAGTATACTGGCTGAATTGTACATTTGTAATCCCCCAAGCTCACTTTATTCAGTGTGTTGGATAAAGATATGTATGGGAAGAGTGACAGCTGCACTGCATCGGCTGGTTTATGTCCATCATTTTAAGTGCATTTTAAGTAGATCAGGTTGAGGTAAATTATGTTTGTTCTTCCAGGAAAAGAGCCGAGGCTGAAGGAAGAAAGGGCAGTTTTCCCTGCAGCAAAGCGATGTCCTCCCACCATCCCACTGATCCTGTGGAGCTACGCAGAATCAACTTCCAGACTCCAGGTAGATTGGGGAGAAATATCCACATGCAAAATATGCTATATGTGGCCAGTGTTGATGAGATTAACTGTGGTGTTGTTTCCCTTTTCAGCCTACCGTGTATCAGTGTACCGCGGTTATCGGCGTCTGTCAAGTTAGTTGGTCCTTGTCCCCCTCTTTCTTTCTTTCTTTCTCTTTCTTTTTCTGTCTTTCCATTTTTTCTACTCTTTTCCTTCTCCATATCCATGCTAACTAACCATCCATCCCGTATAGGATGAAGCTGCTTGACATTTCATCAAACGCCTCCGGAATACTTCTACTGAAAAAAAACAAAATTAAAATCATGCTAAATTTTTTATTGCCTGTGTCATAGCCTTTTTTTAAATCTTCACCAGCAGTGTGCGTATCCTCTGAAGACATGTTATTGTGCCTCAGTAACTTTCTGAACATGCACATTGTTCCTTCTGTCTGCCTGGAGAGAAAACGGTCACTTAACCAAAAAAAAAAAAAAGACAACACTTCCATTTGCTTCCTCCACTGTCCATGGACCGAGCACTAAACAACACCTCCTTTGAGAATCCTAACTCTTAACGTTTTCCTCCAAAGGAGTTCAATTGTGTGTGTATCAAAACCGCCTCTTTTTCTGTTTCTGTGCTCGGCAGGCATGGCAAGTCACCCGCCCGTCCCCATCTCTGAGCTGGCAGATCACATTGAGCGCCTCAAGGCAAATGACAATCTCAAGTTCTCTCAAGAGTACGAGGTACGAATGCTGATTATCTGATGCACATAAACACACGCACACACTCGCATATTTATCATTGACCTGCCGTTTCTTGCTCTTGCTCAGTTCCAGTTCTGATAGCGAGCGCGAGTAGATTTAAAGCCTCGCATTGACTATACAGTTAAGTTACGTTTGGATTCGTCTCCGTCGAACGATACAAAATCGAGCGCATCTCCCTCTCTCTGCTGTCTTGTTGTTATCTATACAAATATAAGAGGAAAATTGAAATTGCAAGCTCAAAGAGAGTTTGCTTACAGCCAGATGGTTATCAACCCCTCATTTCTACACTCTGGTGGAGAAAAGGGGAGCTAGAAATAAAGCGGCAGCCACAGAGAGCAGACTCGCCAAGAGATGCAAGAGGCAAATGTTCTCTGTAAAATAGACGCTTCTTGATTAGTTTCCTTCAACTTACAGAAGAGTTAATGTGGAACAACAACAGAAAAGCCATTTGCTTGGAGATAACAGTGTGGCTGAACTTGTCGTGCTGAACTGTGGCCCTCAAAAAAAAGACATTAGCAGAAATATTATGGCTGTGTCGCAAATAGCGCTACAATGAGCTCCACGGAGAGCTGTTAAAAGAGTAAAAATGTTTTCTTTTCCCTGCATAAAAAATGTGTTTAGGCCAAGGGCTTCTGGGTGGAGGAGACTGCATAAGGCCCTAATTGGTTGCCGCAAAAGAGAGACAAATTGTGTGTGACAGATATATAGTACGTGTATAGAGAAAGACAAGGACACATTATGCAAAAAGTAGAAAAACAGAGCAAGAATGTTTTTTGGGGGGCGGAGAGTGTTGGGAGAGAGGATAAAGGAGGATGGAGGAGACATTGAGGGAGAAGCTGTATGCAATTGTGGTGTGAGCTGGAACCACTCTGTTGAGCCTCACATTCTCTCTGCATGACTGTGTGCTTTGTTCGGTACTGAAGCTTTAACGAAGGAACAAGAGAGATGGATGGAAGAGGGACTGAGAGCGAGAGAGAGGCCAGAAATGATTGCGGTGTAATAATCAGGCACACATGATGTCGGCTGCTCATGGAAAGCAGTCTTAAACACACACACACACAGATACGTGCACGTATCCAGTACCGCTCCTGTCCACTTTTTCCTCAACCAAACCATAATTATGTGTCGTAAAATAATCAGAATTGCTAAATTGCTCTGGCTCTCTCCTCTTCGTCCCTCTCCATTGACAGCCCTATAATGACCTCATGTCTGCCTCTCCCAGCTAACAGCAATGGTTGCTGTAATTACCCTCTAGGAACTTAATGTGTTGCTCTAACACAACCATCCCCTCTCTCCCAGGGTTATTGGTTGCGCTTTTATCGTCTTTCTCTTTTAGCTAGTTTTGAAAGTGGAAAGTCTTTCTTGAAAAGGGATATCATGGTTGCCCACGTTCCTATACAGTATCAATAATACCTTCTTAATTTTCAGTTTGTTGTTGGTTTTAACAGTGGGTTTTGCTGCAACGATCCTGCCCCGGTGCCTGTGAGCTCAGATTCTTGGAACTGTTAAAATCTTCCTGTTCTGGATGCCAATTTCTTGCACGTTGAGGTTCAGTTTAAGAGATAGCGATATCGATGCCAGCAGTAAATTTTAAGTGCTAATGCTTGGTGCTTATGTGTGATTTTAGAGAATCAGCCAATGCTGTGCACGCATAAGCAGCATATCGTACCTTACAATCATACGGGGATTAAAAGTGGTATGTAGCAAGATTGTTTTTTCCTCATTGCAAGTCCTGTGAATCATTCGTGCCACGGCCATTTATCTTAATCTAATGTTTTTGACAGACTGCATGCTAGTCTCACTGTCTGAAACCCACTTGCTTTAATAACGCCAAAATATTTCTGGTAACAAAAACATGATTGAGCACAGAACAACTGTGGTAAGCCACATGAAACGATATAACTGCAACAGCTTCTCGTTGATGTTTGTTCTTTGTTTGACCTTCGCTTGCGTGTCTTGCAGTCAGTCGATCCTGGTCAACAGTTCACGTGGGAGAACTCCAACTTGGAGGTCAACAAACCAAAGAACCGCTACGCGAACGTCATTGCCTACGATCACTCCAGAGTTATACTCTCCAGCATCGAGGGTAGGACACGCTTCCGCTGTGTTTGTGTGCGTGTGTGGGTGTGCATGACCTGTTACCTCCGTCTTTATATGGCTACGGTAATGGTTTCAGGAAATGAGGCCACTCTGGTCACTTTCTCAGGCACATTTAAGGTTTACGATTTGGTTGCAGAGTTATGGTTTGGGCTAGGCTTTAAATTGGGCATGAAGTTGTGATTCTTGAGTTTGGGTGTGGAGGCAAAGTAGTACGTTATGTCATACTGTGCATGTGTGTATATGACTGTGTGAACTTTTGCGTGAGAGCTTCTATCCGTGAAAGATGGGATGTTAATAGTTCGAAGCTGTTCTGCACTGGCTGTTCCCATGCATCACAAACCAAGTGCTGAGCCTACGTAAACACAATGAAAACAATCATTTTTTCCCATCTAACCAACTGCTGTGTCTTACCCCACTGTTTTACCACATCATATGACTGGTTTGGACCCGGCCTGACCAATTTAATATCTGAGGAGATAGCGTGTGATCGTGCTTTATTTAGACTGTTTACCGATTTATTCATGGTGTGCCCATTTTCCTGGATTTGGGCTTTCTGAATGGTTTAAAATGAGAAGAAACAAATAGTTCTGTACTCAGTGTGCATTTTGAAGCGCACTCACCCACCTCAGCTGGGAAAGACCCGAGGCAGAGAAACTGGCAGCTCCAATGTGGAGAGAGGGAGGCAGTGGGAGGCCAAGCCCAAACAGATGAGCCTTATCTGGGCAGAGCATGTGTGAGCAGCCCCTCCGCCCCCGCCTGTCCTGGAGCTGGAGCCCTGGCTGTCTGTCTTTCTTCCAGCTAAGAAAATGCAAATACTGTTGAGCATGTCCAAACACACACACACGAGCGCTTTCATGCACGCATAAACACACACAAAAAAACATATATGCCCAGATGTGGACGAGCACAAACATATACTCTCCTCGCAGCCGCTTCCATGCGTTGCTGAACGCAGACCTTCTGCCAAGCCAGCATTCCCACCAAGTGACTGGAAAGTGCGAGTGTGTGTTTTATCTGCAGATTGCTTCTGTTGTAGTCCATTGCAGTAAAGTTGTAGCGCAAAGAATTTAGGCAAGCTGTCTTTTAAAGACTGGGGTTGATAAACATATGTTAGAAGCTCTTCTTACCGTCTGTCCACATCCCATTTAAAGTAAGTTGTATAAGCATTCCTCTTGCTCCTCTGTCATTTGAGTGTGTGTGTCTGCTGTGTGTGTGTGTGTTTGCGATGTTGGCGTGGGATTTTACAACTGTATGGGACTGATTCGTGCTCGGAAAATAAGCTGCGGGAGGAGACTCGGCTGCAGGAGTTTCTTCCTGTCAGCATCCTGCTGTTTGTTCATTGATTTCAATCTGTTTAAACGAAAACTGCCATCTGAAGGCTCAAAAGGAGTTTTAGGTCCCATTTCGGCAGAATCGGGTCACAGCTGAACATACGCATGTGTGCCTGAGTGTATGTGTGTGTGTGTGTACTTTGGTGTTTTTGGCGTATGTGTGCATGTTTGAGCTGTGACTCAGTGATTTTTGAGATTATGGTATTAGGCCCTAGATGAGCAGGCCTGATCCTAAATCAAACACACACAGACAGTCTTTCACATCTCTCTCACACACACACACACACACACACAATCCCTTCCAGGACAAGCAGTGTCAGCCGAGTCTTACACAGAGACGGCCTTACAGTCATATTGCCATTCAAAGCGACACATCCAGAGTATACTCAGATTAGGCCCGTGATCGTCTTAGCATGTATTATAAAACAAGACGGCTGAACAATCCAACACCAAAGGCCTCTGGGCCCTGTGAAAACATTAATCTCCCTGCCATGACCTCACATGATCCTCACCCTTTATTACTTGCACATAAACCTGCCTTTATAGTAGTAGACTTGGATTATTTCAACATGGAACAGAATAAAAATCAGGTTCATCTGCAGACAGTAATTTGATGCAATCGGTGCCATGCGTCATTCCCATACTCTCAGCATACAGACTTAGAATTGAGTGTTTCATCACCGCCTGTATCTTTTGCTCCCATCTGTTTTTCTGTCTTTTCCCTTATTTGCTTTTTCCATCTAATCCATTCTCCAATTCAACTTGCACACATGTGTTTCTATTCTTTTCTCCACCTTAAATAACATCCACTTTTTCTCTTATTACTCAGGTGTCCTGGGCAGTGACTACATCAACGCTAACTATATTGATGGCTACCGCCGTCAGAATGCCTATATTGCCACTCAGGGCGCCCTTCCCGAGACCTTCGGGGACTTCTGGAGGATGGTCTGGGAGCAGCACACAGCCAACATCATCATGATGACCAAGCTGGAAGAGAAATCACGGGTAAGGAAATGGAATAAGGTGGGAGTGTGCACGACTGCAGAGCTGAATAGAGAGAGCATCACAGAGAATGAGTACAAATACAATATTACAGACGAAGCCAAAGACTAGAGCAGGACATGATAAAGCATAAGGCTAGATGAGAAAAATTGTGGTTTTATTATTGGATTAAATGTATCAAATGTAGTATAAGAACTGGGTAAGCTCTATTGTGAGGTCCACTGCATAAAATAGGAGAAAAGTTACACGTTTGGTTAAAATTAATGAGGTTATCTATTTGTCTTTGATTATGAAGCATCTACTTTTTCACAAGCTGAAAAGAATATGATATATAGAGTTCATCTGCAACAATAAATATATTATCGCAGCCTCCATTACAGCTCAGTAATGTTCTTATAGTAGGGTAATAGTTTCATAATAACAACATAATCAGATAATAATATAATAACCAAGATATTAAGCAAGTAATACAAAGGTATTAACAATTTGTAAACTTAATATTTACATTTATAAACCAAGGATGCCAGTGAGGTAGAACTATTTGGTAGCGTTGTGGTCGCCATGTGTTAAGGTGGTAACAAGAAAATGTTTTGGCTTAAAACTTCTACTATTATTACATTATTGTGGCAATAAGCTGATAATAATACGGTAATATTGGCTGGTGTTTTCATTGGATAGCTTCAAATGAAAATTGTGTCTAAATTGGTATCCACAAAATCACAATCATTGAAACTTAAATTAAACTTTTTGTTAGTGAGAATGTGTAGGCCAACAAAAGCTGCTGTTTTATACCATATGCAATGCTGTCCAGTCACTCCGAACTGGAAGCTAATGTTCTGTGGCTGAATTAACTTTTAAAGTTTGTGGGGAAAAGAGTCGTTTTGTTGGTAATTAGTACTGAAATATTGTTAGTGAGCTCCTAAATATTTTTCAGCATTAGCAGGCATGCTGACGGACAAACATTTTTCATCATCGGTATCGTCAGTATTTTTTCTTTACATTAGAAAGCAAGTTATGTGCAACGTGCGACTAATGCATAAGCTGTCATGATGGAGGCGTGTATATATAACTGATGGTTAGAGTGACATAATGAGTGAGAAATGCAAAACAGCTAAATTACAGCTAAGGTGTTGTGGCATGTTGTGAGGAGATACAGAGAGACTAGAAAAAGACATGAGTTTTATTTTATTTCATTTTATTTTATTTGAATGCACGAGGACAATAGATTGTAGGTGGAGTGAACAGAATAGGCTAAAAGAGGACACGCGAGGAATCGCTGGAATACAACATTTAGTGCATGACGATCAAGCTAAATGTTCTTGGGAAGTCAGAATGGGCGTGTAGTGTATCAGAGTAGAAGGCAAAAAAAATAGCGTGGATTGATGAACCAGACCTGGAGGAATTACAAGTACAGCTAAATTGGGGTAAGTAATGAATTAGAAAATAATCTGGCTTCGAGGCATTTGCTATTGTTAACAGAATGTGCACTTGAGTAAAAATTCAGTGTAATGAGAATGTCATGTCAGAGTAAAATGAACATGAATGGCTTGAGGTATGAATCATGACTGAAGTGTTAACCAATTATGTCCAAAGACCTTTTCAGAAAATTATCCTTTCTTCCCATTTGTGCTTCTTTTCCTATTAACCTGTGCCTTGTGTTAAAACACTGTTTCCTTTTCAACTTTTTCCAACTGTCTCTGTTGTGTCTGTTTGACCCTCAGATGCCCTCTTATTTCTTCTCTAAGGCAAGATCTCTCTTTCTCTCCTTTGCTAAAATCCCTTTATAAGTACAAACTCACTTCTCATGGTTTTCTCCTTACCTTTATCCCCCGTTTTGTTATAGTTTTTCTGCTCCCTCCCCACCTCCTCTTTTTTTTCTCCAAGCAATAGCAAATAATGCATTGGATGATAATGCAAAAATTGTATTGTAAACTGACCACATAGTTAACTAGTTAAAAATGTTATTTTTTGCTTTTAATACAGTTCATAAAGAGTGCACATAAGTGTTTATGGTTTGCATGATCGCACCCACAATGGGCATTTTCCTCCACTTCCTGTCTTGTGACTGTGTAGTATATTAAGTAGTCCTTGTTTTCTGGCCACATTGTCATAAGGTTTATTTTTTGGTTGTTTTTCGGTTGGGTTTTTTGGGTTTTTTTCCACTGCAGAGCAAGTTTGTGTTGAGCTTGTGAAGCTGTAAATTGTCAAAATTCAATAAACAGCGTTATGAAATGAAAACATTCAATTTGAAGATATTTAGCTGTTTATTATCAGCCCACTAGCTCTGCACGTACTGTTTGAGTGAGTAGTGGGCTGCTTGTTGGAGAAAATTATTTAATCTCATTTAACACCTCTCAACATTATACCATTATGTGTTTACGCATTAAGCGCACAGATGATCACAGATGGTCCCACTGTGGGAACGATGCCAGCATCCTTCCTTTTAGCACCAATCAAACCACGCTAGAACAGGGCACAGTTATGCTGCTAGCCTCATAAATCAATGGATAATATAGTCTTCACACCAGGGATTTTATTTTTTTTGCGATCCTGTTTATGCTCTGTCAGTGTGAGCCCCCCCTCCTCCTTACACAGGCAACCGTTCCTGTCCCCACAGTCTCTCAAGGTCTGGTGGGAAAACAACAGTTGAAAAGCTGTAATTACAGCCTGAACATCACGGGCCAAAACGCATAATCCCCAGTCTGGAGCAGTGGAATGCAGAGCAAGCTGAGCTGAGCTCCCTGCAGTCTTTGATGTGAGGACTGGAGGGATCAGCACATAACGTTTGGTTTGGCCTGATTCTGCCAAGCCCCCCCTCATCTCCTCTGGGATTTTTTTTTCCTCCCTCCTCTGTGGTCTCCGAAGCCGAATCGAAGAACTACAAATATGACTGCCGGGTGCAGGGGAAATCAAAGTGTTTTGCTTGATAGGGATGCTGGGATTTTGTGTGTGCTACGATTGGTTATGTAGGGATTTGTGGGGCTGCGATGTATTAGCAACGTACAGCATCGAATATGTGAAGGATGAGTTTTCGGTATCTCTTGGCTTTTCTGAGCACTGGTGTGGATCTTTGAGAGAGCCCACCAACCTATAGCAGTTAACTAGCATGATCAAACGCCCACCCCACCCGACACAGACACACACTTACTAAAACCCCTTTTCATATGCTGGATTGTCTCTGTATGTACATTACTGTCTGATTCTCTCAAATTTTCTCACTGATCTGCTTTAGCACTCCTCTCCCCCTTCTTTTCTTTTTTTTTGTTCCCTCTACACATGCACTCAAAGTCACGTCAGCTCTTTTCTTTCTCTTTTCTTTCACCAAAATCTTTGCAAAGAATTATTCAACCTGCTCTTCGTCTCTCACAGCTTCTCCCCTCTTCCATTTTAGGTGAAGTGCGATCAGTACTGGCCAACACGTGGCACAGAGACCTACGGCCTGATCCAGGTCACTCTGCTTGACACAGTGGAGCTGGCCACCTACTCTGTCAGGACCTTCGCTCTTTACAAGGTACTGAAACATGGCATGTATAATGGAGTGTGCGTAATTGATCTGTTCAAATATTTATACATACTTCGTTGCAGGTCTATAAACAAAATTTCATTCCCAGCATGGTTGGATAGCATATTTTTAGAGCTAGCTCTGAGAGCTCACACTATAAACCATCCTGCTGCTGTAATGAGTGATCAAACCACATCAGCGTATTAATCAGTGGCTGAAGAGAGTGCCAACTAATACACTTTCTTTATATTTGAGCAGTGTTTGCCAAAAACTATAGTGCCCTGCAGATTTCTTTTAAAATAAACTAGACTAAACCTGATAGCCTGGGCAGCTCATGACATGCTTGTTTACGTTTTTTTAATGGGATTTGTGGACATTTACAAAAATTACAGAATAACTAAGTCTTTATATTTAACCCCACGTCTAATCTGCTCAACCAGAGCGGCTCAAATGAGAAGCGTGAAGTCCGTCACTTCCAGTTTACAGCCTGGCCAGACCACGGGGTGCCTGAACATCCCACCCCCTTCCTGGCCTTCCTTCGCCGGGTCAAGGCCTGCAATCCTCCAGATGCGGGACCCATGGTTGTCCATTGCAGGTATGTGTCTGTGTATTTTCAGTTCGGCTCATCCATTCTTATTATTCACTGAACCAGAATTATTTATGATATCCATCCACAACCATAAAGGAAACAGGTCTGCTCCGTGACTGTGTGTTTGTGAGTCTGCATGAAACACTTATGCGTTATTTTGGCATTTATGAGTTAACAACATTTTCAAAAGCCTGGCAGTCGGCGAAAATCAACAAGAGTCCAAGGGTGCTTGTATAAAATAGTTCAGAGGCGCTGAAGTAAAATACGATTGACCTGCGATTATGCAAACCCCAAACATCCTGGCTGGCTTAGACACCCACATTCCTCCCACAACAACCTCCTTCATCTCCATCATCAGCTACCATGCTGACCCTATTTTCCATAATTAGCTTTCACAGTTGACAATATACCATTTAGGCTGGGGGTACATCTGGGTTCACAAGTTTATATTCAAATGAGCTGCTGTCTGAGCAGCAGGAGGCCAATGTGTTGGATGGAGAAGAGACTCTGGGAGCTTGTCATTACGGGCTTGGCACAGCGTTTAGCTCCAGAGCTCGAATGAAGCTTCTGTTTGCTCTTACTGGCAATCGCAGAGAAAAGAAGATAGAGCAGGGCAGTGGGAATATGGAGCAGAAACTCTCGGGAGGAAGAATTAGTGAGGTATGGATGTGGAGGAGAATGAAGGAGGGGAAGGGGGTAAGGCTGAGACAATGATGGAGAGGGAAAGGTAGCGAGGGACTGGGAGTTAGAGGAGGAGATGTGTGCAGAGTGAGAAAAAAGAAGGTGGGGTCAAATCCAGGACACAGTGAATGAAAATGATGAATTAAAGAAAAGGAAAGATGGAGAGAAAATGGTTTCCAAGAAGAAGAAAAGGACAAATGTGAGTGTGAAAAAGTGTCGGGGCTGGCGTGAGAGGGTACTTATCGAGGAGAAAAAGAGGCAGAGCGACGGGGGCGGGACGCAGCGGAGAAGGTTGGCAGGAGAGCAGCTCTTCCTAATCTTCCGTAGCAGTCAGATGGAGTATCTAACAGGATTATCAGTCAAATTTAATTATCCTGGCAAGACTCCATCATAATGTGCTTTTACATTTCAACCAACCTCTGTATCAAACAACGGACCAAATCTCATTCCACCTCGACAACGCTCCCGCGCATGCACACCGATATTCATTTAACCACATAAAGAATTTTCTATTCACTTGCACAAACTTGCTTGGTCAGGTTGTCTCACCGTTTACTAGCACAGCAAAAATGTGAAGTGTTTGGGTGGGCAGCTAACGGTATTATATTTCCGGATCGTGTGTCGATAGGGAGGATATCTTCTTAATGCCAGCGAGACAGTGTTGCTGACTCATCGCTGATGTCAATTTTTACCTGCTTTGACGGAAATATTGCTGGCTGGGATCTCGATGATAGTTAGCTGATTTAGGCAAAGCATGTTATGTTTGAGCTCTGCGGGGACAGATTTGCACCAGGTATTAGGACACAGCGCACACACTGCAGTTTATGTGAGAAAATAACCTCACTATCTGGTTCTCTTTTCCTATTTCCAGTGCTGGAGTGGGCCGCACTGGCTGTTTCATTGTGATTGATGCCATGACAGAGCGAATCAAGCATGAGAAGACCATCGACATCTACGGTCATGTCACGCTGATGCGCTCCGAGAGGAACTACATGGTGCAGACGGAAGACCAGTACATCTTCATTCACGATGCACTGCTGGAGGCGGTGACCTGCGGGAACACCGAAGTCCCTGCGAGGAACCTGTACTCCTACATCCAGAGGCTGACGCAGATTGAACCAGGAGAAAATGTCACCGGCATGGAGCTGGAGTTCAAGGTGAGGAGGATTCACTTTGTTCCGCCGAAGGCTATAAAATTAAGCCCTACAGATTTATGGTGGTTCATAAAACCGATTCATGATAATAATGTAACACTTCACTGGTTTCTGTAAGGCCGAGTTGTCTTTTTCTTGCCCTTCGCCACCTAAAAGGTTAACAGTAAGAGCCAGTGAAAGCATCTTTGAAGCACTGCAGATCTTCAGGGCCTGCTCAGAGATATCCAGCGGGATAAATCACTGTCTGAAGACTTTACCTACTGGCCATTCTGTCCATATAAAGAATAGAGCAAACGTTCATATTTCATATTTAATTCTTGACCTTGAAAGCCATAATTGACCAAAAAACAAAGTTGCACTTCAGGTCCCATGCTGAGGGTTTTCATAGGAAGATGGTTCTTACCACCAAAGCTTGGGAAGAACGTTGTCTAAAATGACATACAGAATGTTTAATTCAGGAAGCTTTGACTTTGATAGCCCCTGAGCATCTTTCCCAGGGCTGTTAGTGGTTCTTACTGTTTCAATCCCCCTCTGAGAGATTCATATAGATGGTTGGATTTGAAGGGGATTATGGGATTGCAGCTTTTCTGAGGGTTTCTGAAAGCATCGCAGTTTGGGAAGTTTGATAGGCATGCACGTAAAGACCAAATAATGTAGGCCAGATAGTTGAAGTTTGTAATAAAATCTTAGGGGGTTGGAAGTTATAACAGCTTTTTCAAAACTTTAGGGAGCTGATTAGAATATAAAGTGAGAACAGCAAATGTAGGCATCATAAACAATCGCAGTGAGAACATAAGGGATTCAAAGTCTTGCTGGGAAGTGTTATTTTCATTATATTCTAGTTGTTATTTTGTTTACTGTGTTGTTTACCTCATGCCAGATGAGTTCTCTGCAGACCTGACTGGCCTGGCTGGGTGAAAAAGAGAGAATCGGTTGTAGCTTTACAGGTATATGTTGAAAGCAGGTGGCTTAATTTTTCCCAGGAATGGCTTGTGTCTGCTCAGACAATCAGAGGGCAAGGTAAACACAAAGTGACTCTGAGCAATCTCCCTCATCCTATGCCCCAGCTTTCCTCCCTCCCTCTAATAGGAGCGCTCCCCTCAGAATGACAATGAACTGAGCGCTCGCTGTATTGTTTTCACAGCCTTAGATTGATGTGAAACACATGGCGGGGTTGTCCCACTCACCATATTTCATCTCACTTGAACTCGCGTGGTATATCACAGCCCACCGTCTGAAAGATTACTTTCCACCTCCGTCAACAAAACACCAAAAGGTTGGAACTTCTCGTGTAAGAGGCGTCATGTCCCTCAAATAAAATCACAAAGTTGAAGCAAGCGTGTGAGGAAAAGGGAGAGGTGAATGTTTTCTGGCTGCTTTTGGTAATCCAACACCTTAATACGCCGTGTTTTTGTTTCTTTTCACAGAGAGTTTATTGGTGGAGTTCTCGGAGCTTGCCAGGAGGGCATGATTTTCTCCTTGGTGAAAAATATTGGCATGTATCGAAGCGGTGAAAAGCTTTGTTTTTGCCAGGCTTTATTGATAAGACCGCGTCAAATTCAAACCAAATGACATGAAGAATTACTATTGTTGATGCTGGAAACTGGGTTCAGAGTACCCAGAATGAACTGGTGAACTTGTGATTAGTGGGGATTTTCCAGCTCAGTCTGTCTGTAAGAAAATAAGGTACTGCTGTTTCTCCCACAGCACTCCGGTAGCCGCTGATGGTAGACGTTGGGTTCATGAGACCCCATTGTTTCCCCCTGAGTCTGCGGTTTCCCTCTGCCTATTCTCTGTTTCTCTGTGTTTCTTTTTAAACCGTGTCATCCAGTGGTCGAGTGTGAGCGAGTGTACTGCATGTACTTACGGCTGCCTGTCTGCACATATCCACATATGAATGTGTGTGTTCCAGTTTTTCTTTTTCTTTTTTTTTTTGACTGGATCAACTGTGGTTCACATGTGTGTGTTGAGACAGTGTGGGGCCTTGTGGTTTCCTGCCCCCTGACTTTTGATTTTCTCCTTCCTCTCCCTGTTCCATTCCCTACCGCTGCCCTCGTCCCCTATATCGGCCCTGCTGTGTTGATTCAGTTGAAGATGTCTGACTAAATATCCTGAGGCCTGCAGATTAAAGATGGTTTTCTAATTCCACTTGTCCAATAAAAAACCAAACCTTGTGCTTTTTAAAAGAGTACTTTTTTTTTCTTTTACTTCCTTGCTTATCCGTCCTTTTTTATTTCGCCATCATTTCAGTGCTCTCATCAGTGCTGCTTGTAATTCTTTTTCTGTAATTTTCATCTGCACAATATTACAGCATATTTCCTTTATTTCTTATATTTCAGCGTCTGGCCAGTGCCAAGGCCCACACATCACGGTTTGTGAGTGCCAATCTGCCATGCAACAAGTTCAAAAACCGGCTGGTGAATATCATGCCCTACGAGACCACGCGTGTGTGTCTGCAGCCAATCAGAGGAGTGGAAGGATCCGACTACATCAATGCCAGCTTCATTGATGGATACAGGTCAGTTTAACATCAGTCACTTTACAATGTTCTCACGCATGGGGAGAAATTTATTTTCATTTATACTTATCCATGTGTTTATAGGCAGCAGAAGGCCTATATAGCAACCCAGGGCCCACTGGCTGAGACCACAGAGGACTACTGGAGGATGCTGTGGGAACATAACTCCACCATTGTTGTCATGCTAACCAAACTGAGAGAAATGGGACGGGTACGGATAAATGCACTCAAACACACTCAAATGTGATACATGCATTGGTCCTGCAGGATAAAAACATATAGCTGCACTGGTTGAATGTCTTTTTAATTAGCGTATCACAGTACTGTGCAAAAGTCTTGAGCTACATGTTGGTTTTTTTCCTTTGGACATTGGCAGCTTTTCTACTCATTTTCAGTCCAGTGCTTGACCATTTCAGAGGAATGTTGAGCTACTTAACACTGACCTATGAACCGTTCAAGGATAAAAAGGAACTGAACTCAAGAGATGAACCAGTGTTGGGTCTACACAAAGCAGCTTAGCAAAGAAGCAATTTTAAATTGTAGCTTTAGGCACTTTGTTACTAACAACCCATCACAAAAACACAGTTTGTTCCAATTTCTTTAGTTGAAATTACAGAAAATGCCAAAAAATTACACAGCCCATTATCATAAAATAGCTTTTTTTTGCACTAACAAGGCAGCTTTCAAAGGGCTATTAACTGAAAACCTGTTAGCACCTGACAGTCATGTCCTGGAGAAATAGGAAAAAAATGCTGCAAAGACCTGACACAGGGCCTGAGAGACGCATCTGGCCCTACAGACGACCCACCCACTGTTACCTGAAGCTTCATCAGGATGGTCTCAGTGAAAGGGTTGCTGTCAAGAAGTTCCTCTTAAGGAAGGAAAAGAGAAAGAAAAGACTGTGATATGCCAAAGAGTCTCAGAGATCCATTCCTGAAGACTACTTAAAGTAGAAATAAAGAAATAACAACAAAGCTTGCCTAGTAGTCTGTGTTGAAGAATAAAGGTGGTAATTACAAATATTGATTTTCACACGCGATAGAATGGTTAAAGATAAAAACAACAACAACATATAGACTGATTTCCACTCCCATTGTTAGGCTCTATAAAGTCTTATATTTTAGACCAAAGGAACCTGAAGAGGTTACAAATAACTTCAGTTAACAACAAAAAAGCATGTCACTTCACAGAAGGAAAGCAGACCATCCTATTCGGCTATTCAGAGCCCAGAGAATTACCAGTATGGAGATGTGTGTAGCTGTACAAGCTCTTAACTAAAAACTAGACAAAGAATTTACAAATCCTTTGAAACTCACATTAATTAAATGTGTTTGGGCTAGCTGCAGCTTTTAAACAATAGACCCACATTTTTCCCTTGATTAAGTGCCTAAGCGTGTACTATAACATGCAGTATCACACAATATATTGTCATTTGAGCTAATTATTTTCAGTAAAAGAATATATTGAAGGGCTGACTGAATAGCAGCATAATGAGCAGCTCCATGTGTTGTTGTTGCAGAAGTTTACATCAGGAGAGGACGGAACTGTGAATAACAATGTCCTCTTAAAATGGGCAGCAGAATAGCTTTTGATGCCTGCAATAGGGGAAAAGCGAATGTTTCGTGATTAAGAATTTGCAATTTTGGGGGGGGGGAAATCTATCAAAAATTTAATATAATGAATTAAATATAATAAATGTTTGGGCGTTATGAAGCATTATGCATGGCACAGTGAGAGTGATATGACTTTCAGTATTAATTCAGTGAACATAATATCTCATCTGCATTGAGATGGTCTTGAAATGAATAATGAATATCACAAGTTATGGTGACATTTCCGTTATAAATTGCCTAGAAATGGTTCTCCTCACACACTGAGTACTTTAAATATGATGCAGCGCTCTGAAGAGAAGCCTTTGTACTCTACAGGAGAAGTGTCACCAGTACTGGCCTGCAGAGCGCTCAGCCAGGTACCAGTACTTTGTGGTGGATCCCATGGCTGAGTACAACATGCCCCAGTACATCTTGAGAGAGTTCAAAGTCACTGATGCCAGGGTGAGTCGTCAGCCTGTGAGCAAGACAGACTAATTTGTACTGGCTTCCAGAATTTTCTGAGTTTCAAATTACCATATTTTCTTTCACCCAGGATGGCCAGTCACGGACAGTTCGTCAGTTCCAGTTCACAGACTGGCCCGAGCAAGGAGTGCCAAAGTCAGGAGAAGGATTTATTGATTTTATTGGCCAAGTGCATAAAACTAAAGAACAGTTTGGCCAGGACGGGCCAATTACTGTGCACTGCAGGTAAGGTCTAGGCTGCCTACAAATATCTCAACATTTCACATATTGTTCATTAAGTTGTGCAGACTCGATAAAAAAGAATACCTACAAATTCACCAGATGACCTGTGAGAGATTCTTGGAACATTTTGTTTCTGCTTGAGTAAAGACTTGGGGAATCTTTTACGTTAAATTTATTCCACTTCTCTGTTAAATATATACAGTGCTTTAATATCAGACAAAGATAAATGAAAAATGCAGTTTTTAAATAATGATTTCATTTAATAAGGGAAAAAAACAAACCTTCCTGCTTCTATGTGAAAAAGTAGTTAAATGATAGATTAACTGTGAAAAAATCCATTTTTTGGGAAGCTAAGTTGAGTTAAATTTCAATACCACACTCTGGCCTGATTACTCCCAAACCAGTTGAATCAAGAAATCACTTGAATAGAGCCTTTCGGACAAAGTGATGTTGCTAAAAGATCTCCCAAAAAACCCCCCAAAAAAAACAACAGATGATGCCACGATCTAAAGAAACAGCTGAGATATAAAGTCACTAACATCTATCAGTCTGAAAAGGATTACAAAGCCATTTCTAAGGCTTAGGGACTCCAGGGAACCACAGTGAAGGCCATAAATGGAGAAAACTCAGAGCAGTAGTGAACCATCCTAGGAATGACAGGGCTAACAGAATTACCATGCTGATTACCTAGAGGTCACAAAAGAACCCAGAAAAACATCTAAACAACTGTAAGCCTCACTTGCCTTAGTTAAGGTCAGAGTTCATGATTCAAAAATAAGAAAGAGACTGGGCAAAAACCTTTTTTTTAAAGTCCATTTTGTATTTACTTGGTTTTCTTTGTCTAATATTAAAACTTCTTTGATGGTTGAAACACCTAGCTGTGATCGATATTGGAAAAAATATGAAATCAGGAAGAGGGAAATAGTTTTTCACAGCACTGGACTTTTTTTCTTGCTGATACGCTAATAAAGCACCACCACCGCTTGCTGCACCACGTGTGAGCAAATATTCAGAATAACGGTTTGGCACGACTAGTAGCAAACTGAGCTAGTGCATGATGCATACATAAGGAGATGTATTTCCAGCTCTGAATACGTTTCCACCTGTGCTCCAACAGTGCTGGTGTAGGAAGGACCGGTGTGTTCATCACCCTCAGCATCGTGCTAGAGAGGATGAGGTACGAGGGAGTGGTGGATATTTTCCAGACTGTCAAGATGCTGCGCACCCAGAGACCAGCCACCGTTCAGACAGAGGTGAGCTTTCTAAACCACTTCACGTCTTCAAAGAACACTTGAATGTTCGTTTAGTCTTTCTTCTCTTCTTCACAATTCTTCTGCTTCCCTCTAGGACCAGTACCAGTTCTGCTACCGCGCCAGTCTGGAGTACCTGGGAAGCTTTGATCACTATGCAACATAAACCCAGTGGCTGTCGATCATGCGCACGTTCAACCGAGTGCATTTTTCTCATGTTATGCACAGCCAGAATAAATGCACTAGGTTGCGATGTGCAGGTATGAAGACTTTGCCACTGCATGCAGAGTGAAGGGGGACCATCGGCTTATCCGTACCTAGAAACAGCACCTCTAACTGAGCCATAGCAACCTGCTTGACAAGGGTGTTTTCCTGCCACCCTCAGCCCAAACACACCCATTGGTCAGTCTGAAGCAGCAACTTCAACCACTGTTCCAATCAGAATACTTGATCAAATATAGATTTTTTCTTTTTTTTATTTGTTTCAGTGCTTTTCCGAGCACCCAGATTGCGTTTTTTGTTGTTTGGGTGTGGAACTCCACCACCAGTGTAGCATCACCAACCTAAATACGGGACCCAGCTACAGCATTTTTTTCTGTCACAGGAAATTTCGATTTTTCTATCTCGAGGACAGTTCAGAAGGAAGCTACAAATCCATCTTATGGAAACCTCGTGGACAAGAAAGAACTGGGATATCAAGCACCAGAGAATTGCCAACAGGAGCCTGAAAACACAGAGCACAGAGTATTAAAAAGACCAAGAACACGCAACTTAAAAAAAAAAAAGACACAAGAAGTGTGGGTTGTTTTTTTCTGTCTTATTTTGGAAACAGACTCTTGTTTCCTGTGAATGAAAAAGAAGACATTTCTACCATACAGTAATAAACACCACCAGTTCAACCTTATGCTTCACGATTTAAGATAAGGGAAGGTTTACTGAGGTCTAAAAATGCATACTGCAAAGTAAAACATTAATTTAGTTTTCTAGAAAAAATATGTGACTATATTGTTTTTTAAAAACTGGATATTCCATATGGCACGTTCTGTTTTTCCATTCTTATAGGTTTATGATTTTGTCACCGTTGCCCATACATGGGCAAAGTTGCATTTTTTTTTTCTGTGTAATCCAATGAACTGTAGCCATTTTCTTTTTCTTTTGTTAAAGTGATACGGTACTGTTTTAAAGTGTACAATCAAATCTAGTGTGGAAAATGTTCACAGTTCTATGAAAAAAAATCGAGTGTCACTCTCCTGTATTCTCCACCCACACGTTTCGCATGCACACAGGACTCTCAGCCTCATTACTGTCTCACTTGCGACGTTTAAAGACACGAAGACGGTAATTTCTCAATTCCCGAGGGCCCGCCGGGGTACAGTATTAGCACTGCTGCTACCAGAAAGTCCCCAGAATAATCCCGCCACGTTGTTCTGCGCGTAGCCCGAAAGAAAGCTGGGCGGACCACGACTGAAGCTAGTAAGCGCAGAGAGCAGACAAAATATTAGGTGTCCAAATAAGCTTCATTAAGATTTCCTAAGCAGAAAGCGAGACGAGCGAGCAGGAAAGGGATGGGAAAAGGAGAACAATTTTCTTACTGGAATGCTCACCGTTGACTTTTCTCTGTGTCTGATTCAGTGTGCAATAAGTAGATGTATTATATATTTTTGTGTCAAGTCACTAACTGCAGTTATATGCCATGATGATGATGACGGTGATGATGACGACGATAATACTGATGATGGTGCATCATTTTCCAGACACAAGGATGTTACACTTGATGTTCCCTCCACCATATAAAAGTGTTAGAGAAATAACCTCTGACCTCTTAGGAAGTCGATTTTTTTTTTTAATCAAGTCACATGTCCAGTAGATGATGTCATCCTTCTTTGTGTCACGGCGAGCAACGAATGATCGAAGTCATATTACAAACTGCATCTAATAAGTATTTTAATTTTAGATTTCTAGTGCCTTATATTACACGCCTATTTTGATAAAGTTACTTTAAAGGGTTTTTGTGTATTTTATGTATGCTTGTGTGAACCGAATGTGTGTGTGTGTGTGTTTTTGTTATGTTACAGTATGTGAAAAAGTATTTTATGGGATTTTTTTTGTTTTGTTTTGTTCTTTTTTTTCTTTGTTCTTTGTTGTTGTTTTGTTGTTTTTGGCTGTGAAATTTTGAATGGAAGGGTTTGTGTAGGCTGGACAGTCATACTCACATTTTAAACCCAGCAACTGCATCATCATATCTCTTTTCATTCAAAAGAAAATAAGCATATGTTACAAGAGACTCGACTGCAGAAAAAATGTGGTTTTAAAGTAGGTTATTAGCAAGACAGACTGATCGTTTTTTTAAGGTTCTACGTCAAGCTTTCCATCTTTTCCTTACACAGGCTTTGTGGATATACTGTCATTATGGACACTTTTCTTTTACCCGCCATGAAATTTTGGTGCAGACTTTGAGCTGGCTCGAACAAGTCATACTTGCTCGGCTGTATAGAAATCTGTAAAAGCTGAATGGCTCTTTGTCAGTCTGTTTGAAAGGAGGAGCATCAGCCCGTAAGAGGATGCTTAAGTATCCCAGCTGAAGCCATTTACCTAAAATCAGTCACAGTGGGTCATCTGTGTTCCTCATTCTGCTGTTCCGCATTTTTCCTTTTCTTTCAAAAACGAAGGCTGAGAGAAGTTCAGGTGCTACGTCTCCGCTGACACAGAACCTACAGTATATACTCATTTTTTTGTAAGCCCATTAACTCTCGGCCATATGAGGGATTGTTGACAGTTTTCCACCATCTTAAAGTAACCTTGTTGTTGTTTGTATGCATGGTACCACTTTCGAGATGCCCCTTTGGTCGCACCTGTTACGGGAAGACTTGCACTTTCTCTCTTTGTACTATGCACTAATATTTAGTATCCTGTTAACTCCGATAGCCCCGGCCTCCCCCCCTCAAAAAAAGGAGTCTTACTTGAACTCAGCAAAGATGGACCCTGCAATGCTCACACGGTTGTGTATATGTAAATAACACAAAACACAGAGAGTAATTGAAATGCATAAATAGATGACTACGTAAAAGTAAATGAATTAACTGATGATAACGGCAAAGAATGAATAGAGATTTATCAGATATACAGAGCGATATAATAAAAGGATGCACCACAAGTCACAGTTTTTATGGCACAGCAGTATGTGCAATACATCACATTGTGGATTTGTTGTACCACAAAAGAGAAGTTTCACAAAACGAAGTGTTCTATTTTACCCTGATGTATCATGTAGATGGATTAAACTGGAGTTTATAAATTGTATAAAAAAATGAAAATATGATGTGTTATTGGGATCAGTTACCTCCAATTGGTCTGTACATGTAAACCTTTTTGTTTCCGTTTTCTGCTCCGAGTCAACAAGTGCTTTTTATTTTCTTACATTGGTTCTCGGAGCGCGTGAAAACTGAAAAACAGGTCTGTATGGATTTCTGTTCTTTATCGACACAAGTTTCATTTGTTACAAATAAACTCAAGTGAAAATGACTGTTACCGCTGTCATTTTTAAATGTTGAGTCAACCTTTGAATTCAAAATTTGGGCTACAAATGAAGGTTATCTGTGATAAATCAGCAAAAACACCAAATCTGTTGGTGTCTATGTACATGGAAATTTTAATTAACCACTTACATACAGAATCTAGTCAGAACTGCCGAGACCTGAAACAGGGATTGATATTATCTATAGATTTACGTAGCTACTGCAGGATGGTGATTTTAGTGAAAAATGACACGAAGATCTCCAGCAGGCCACAAGTGGGAATGTGTTTGACCAAACAATCAGACTTCAAGTCAAGTCAAGTGCTTTTATTGTCATTTCAATCAGTGGTACAGTGGTACCTCACACAGGGAAACAAGACAGTGTTCCTCCAAGACCATGGTGTTACATATAACAGACGATCAACACAGGACTACATAAAGTGCAAGTGTGCAAAAAAACAGCAGACTGAACAAAACAATACGAACACAACAGTGCAATAGGAAGTTCATGAGGGTGACCTAAGGATCGGATGTCCTCTAGTGAGGCCTGTGCCTGGCACCCTGAATGTTGTCCTGTGCTGTTTACAGCAAGTTCACCCTGAGCACATGTGACACATGACTGTGAATAATGTTCAGCATGATCGATTGATGGGATGGGGAGGCATATTCATCATGGGGCACACAGACCTCTATAGGCTAGGCATTAGGTATTGGGATGAAATCCTCAGACACATTAACAGACCCCATGGCGGTGCTGACAGTCAGTGCCTTGGTACCACTGACCAGCCCCCACTCTCGCCTGTCATAAATCCAATAGAAAACCTGTGGCTGTGGGATGTTATGTTTCGGTTCAACCACCAGCCAGGTTGGACCTCAGACTGCCCAGGAGCTCAGTCAGGTAGGAGATCCTCCATTTTCATTTCCATCTGACGATGTACCCAGCCCATATCAGTGTAGATATGGGCTGTGGGGTGATCGTGGCTCAAGAGTTGGGAGTTCGCCTTGTAATCGGAAGGTTGCCGGTTCGAGCCCCGGCTTGGACAGTCTCGGTCTCGGCAAGACACTTCACCCCTTGCCTACTGGTGGTGGTCAGAGGGCCCGGTGGCGCCAGTGTCCGGCAGCCTCGCCTCTGTCAGTGCGCCCAAGGGTGGCTGTGGCTACAATGTAGTTTCCCATCACCAGTGTGTGTGAATGGGTGGATGACTGGATATGTAAAGTGCTTTGGGGTCCTTAGGGACTAGTAAAGCGCTATATAAATACAGGCCATTTACCATAGATATCCAGCATGATTTTTTCCCCATTGAAGGCTGATGTGCTTTGAAAGTGTTCCTTTAATTATTTTGAGCAATGTGAATATGCAGCGTTAAGTCCCATTCTTTTCAGTAATTCATGCATAATGTGTAGATTTTATGAGATGTCTGTATAAAAAATTAATAATACACTGTGTAACTGTTGAGAACTGTTGTCAGTACTGTCTATGGGCTACAAGAAAATAAAATATTGCTTACAGGCTGTTTACCAGGAGCAACAGAAAACCAAATTCAGACAAACTCCACCGACAAGACTTAGCAAGCTAAGTCATAAAAACTAAATTAACAAACAGTAAAACTATTATTATTTTTTATAAATGTGAGCACCTTCAAATGGGCTCCAGCAAAAGCAGGCAGGAAATAAATGCAGGTGAGTATTTTCTTGTACACATTTTCAGCAAAACAGCAACGCTAATAGCAACTCAATCTCCACAAAAGGGCAAACAAAGGTGCCTTTACAGCTCATAACAAACGTGATTTTCCACAGTTTTTCCCTTCAAAGCATCTTTACGCTGGCAGCAGTCAAAACAATAATATCATCGTACGTGGAGACAATTACATTTCATGTTAATACACCACTTTATTAGGTACACCTGCTCTACTGTTTGCCAACAAAAATCTACAATCAGCCAATCACATGGCAATACATCTGTTCATTTAGGCATGAAGACATGGTTTAGACCACCTGTTGAAGTTCAAACCATGCTTCAGAATGGGGAAGAAAGGTGATTTAAGCGGTGCCAGATGGCCTGGCCTGAGTATTACAGGAATTGCTGATCTACCCACCCACGATTTTCCTGGACAAGCATCTCTCTGGGGTTCATAAAGAAAAAAGCCGAAAAAGGCAAAATATCTGGCAAGCAGCAGTTCTCTGGGCCAAAATGCCTCGTCGATGCCAAAAGTGAGAGGAAGGCAGCAGTAACTGAAATAACCACTGGACAGCACCCCCTCACTCCAATATTCCACCTCTGGATTCAGACCCATTCCTGTGTCTGTGTGTGTGTGTGTGTGTGTGGGGGGGGGGGATTTCCCTGTGAGTTATTCGACCTGTGACTGATGAAAAATACTGATCCAAGACGAAAACATGGGCGATTATCTCTTCTAGTGTTGTAATTTGCTCAGCTCTTGTAACGATTCTCTTTCTCTAAGTTTGATTTATTTGATTCCTTTTGAGATGTTATATTTTGCTAGGCCAACTGTGGTGTGGTAGTTACTGTGGTTGTTGTGAAAGCTTCATTTACTGCTGGTTAATTAACTGCTTCTTTGAAATGATTCCTTTCTTATTTCCTCTTTAAACTAATGTGTTTCTTATTATGTGAATGGCACGAAGGCCTTATCAGCCATAAGCCACTGTTGAGGCGTTTCTAAAACCAAGATAATAATAATATAGTAATTAAATCACAATATTTTACAGCAGCTTAACTTATTCTGACTGCAGAGCTGAGTCTGGTGTACTAATATGGTCATTGTACAGACAGACAGCCTTTCATGCCACCCTCTGGTCATACCAAAAACATTTTACTCCCCAGTTAATGGAAAAATGTTCAGAATAGCAACATTTTTTCTCCTTTTTTCTCTCTTTTTTCATCTCCGTGCTTTAGATCCAGCAGTTTATCAGCAATAATGTGTTTGGATGTGCAATGAGCACTGCAGCCTCACGGGACTTTGTGCTATTCTTTTAGTCTTGTTAAAGTCATATTAGAAAACAGATTCAGGCAATAAGTGGAAAGAGCTGAAGCTGATGCTTATTCATGTGTGGCTCGTACTTCAGTATAGGCACAGAAAATAAATGAGCCTTTTTTTTTCTGAGGGAACATTTGAGAGCTGTCTTTTGCTAAATCACCAATGTTTTAATGTTTGCCTGTGCTATGAACTATCATCTCACTTCCCCTTGTTTGGCCTTTTACATCATTACACTTATCCCCGTGCTCTCTGTTTTGCCTCTTTTGTACTGGGTTTTGCCTTCAGAACTGCCTTAATTTTTTCTGTGTTGTTTAAACATTGTTCAACTGATAGGCAAAAGAAAATATGCCCCATCCCATTACACCCCAACTACCAGCCTGAACTGGATGGATACAAGATACAAGAAAGGATCCATACTTTCACATTGTTTGTTGCACCGTGCAAATTCGGACCCCAGTATCTGAATTTCAAGACAGAAACTCTGTAGACCTGGGAATATTCTTTTTATCATCTATTGTCCAACTTTGATGAGCTGGTGTGAGTTGTAGGTCAGTTTCCCGTTTTTGGCTGACAGGAGTGGCACCACATGTGGTCTTTGCTGCTGTAACAAAAACATGTTGTGCATTTGCAGATGTGCTTCTGCCTACCTTGTGCATTTATTTTAAGTTATTGTTGCCTTCCTATGAGCTCAAAGGTCATTCTCCACTGGCCTCTAACACCAACAAGGCATTTTTCACCAAGAGAACGGCCATTTATTTTGTCTTTCATCTTCCTCTGACCATTCTCTCTAAACCCTGGAGACGGTTGTGTGGGAAAATCCCAGCAATTTATGAAATACTCAAACCAAGCAGTCTAGCTAAAATAAACTTCCATCTTTGTGAGAGGTTAAGCAAGTGCAAATAGAGGTCTGGCTTACCTAAATAACTCTGCCCATTATCCTGTCACACTTGATAGTGTGATAATAGAGGAAAAGTAATTCAGCACTTCCTGACTGACTGTGAAACGTATTGTAAAGAGAAAGCACTGAGTGCATAAATTTTATTAATGCATGTTACTGAAATTCCTAAATAAGTTATAGCCAGGGCTGGACTGGGACAAAAGATCGGCCCGGGTATTGACCAGTTGTGACAGTGATGTACACTGTCATGTTGATATATATGTATGATTTGTATACAGTGTATCATCTTCATGCTTCCCTCTCACCAGATATCCAAACCGATATCATGACCAGCAGCTTTTACAGCTGTGGCTCCAGCGAACATCAGCTGATATTAGAAAGTAATATTAAATAAATTCAAACAACAGCTGATCAGGATTAAACGTGCTGCTGTTGTTTAGCGCGACATCCGCTGGTTGCCTCTTTCTGGCGCAAAGTGGGCGATAAACAGACAAAAGAGACGATCAGCTGATCATTGATCAGTTTCATGATTGAAGTAGCAACAGGAGAGGGAGGGGAGAGAATGAGAGAAGAAGAGGCAGCTGTGCAGCAAAGACACAGAATAACTCCAGCTTTGTGTCTTTTATTGTTGGCTAATCCACCACCTTTCATTGTTTATACGTTACAAAAACAAGCAAACATAAAAATGAAAAATCACCATCGGCCCACCGGTATGCCCAATGGCCAGTCCAGCTGTGGTTATAGCTTAAAGTTTGAGCTGACCTGTGAGTTCTGACAGATTAGTTAGAACAATAAATAATCGAGTCATTAAGTGTGACAGATTGACATATGATGCAATAATTTTTTTTTAAAGCTTTATAGTGACAACGACAACGATAACTGGCTTACAACTCAAACTACGCAAATAAGAAATGTATCTTCAATTAGATTTGAATTCTCTGTTCAAACCTTCAGTTTAACTTTTCCTCTTTATTCTCAAGAAGGATCCAAAAATTCTAATATAGCTGGCCAAAACATTAGACTCCTAACAAAGTCTACCCTGGTAAAAGGAGTAAACCTTTTCAATAGCACAGCACCCAGTGCATAACTTTGAATATTTACCAGCAGCTAAAAGGCCTGCTCGGATATGTTTTTGTCAAAGGTTTAGAAAAAAAAGTCCTACAGGACTTGAAAGAACAGCAGGGGTAGCGTGATTGGGTATTATGGGCGCACAAAAGAACGGTGTTAAAAGGATGTTTAGCTCTCTTTTTTGGCATTTTTCATCAAAGCTGACTTGTCTTCTTGCTTTGGCTTCAGTATCACAAAGAGCCATCTGAAGCTGGCTGTGACGTGGTTTCCATGGGAGTACAAAGCTTTTTGAAGCCAGTTAAGATACCGCATGGATTTCACTTTCCGTTTGCTCTGCCAAGCTGCTGGGAACACTCTGCTCCTTATCGTTCAGTGTGAGGCGCCCTTATACAGTATGTACCTGCAAGGGCTGACCCCATAGTTCAGAGTATCCCAGATTAAACATATGTAACCGGTACTTCTGACTTGCACTTGAAGCTTTGGTTTCTAAAAGCATTTATGAAAACCTGAACACATCAGAAAAGTTTAATATTTAAACATAATTTACTGTTATATCTTTGAAAGCATAACAAATTTAAACCACTGTGCCAAGAGGTGAGAGCATGACAAAAATAATGGTTTGAAATAAATTCAGTGATATTACTGAAGACAATAATTGATCATGTGATGACTTCCTGACATCAGCCTCTTTTCATCTACTCTGCAGTTGTGTGAAAAAGAAAGTTTCACATGGTTCTTTGCAGTCATGTGCTGGAATTAAAAGGGTAAGTAGCAGCACTTAATTGACTGTCAGCAAGTGTGAGCACCTCTGCAAAGCAGAAGTTTGCGGATCAATCTGGACAGGTTATAATGCCATTTCCGAACAATTTCAAGATGATCATTCTACTAGGAAAAAGATTATTTCCAAATGGAAAACATTCGAGGCACTCGCCAGTCTTCCTGGGAATAAATCCCAAGGTCAGACAGTGCATTGCTCAGAAAAATTGCAAAAAACACCAGAAGTACATCTCAGAGTGTACAGCCCTCAGTTAGCAGTATAAAAGATTAAAGAAGTATGGCTTGTTTGGAAGGGATGCCAGGACAAGGCTTCTTCTCTTTAAGAAGAACACGGCAGCACAGCTTATGTTTGCAAAGTTGCATCTGGCTTGTTTTGAGTCACACGACCTGGGCACCCTGCAGTCTCCAAATTAACCATAAACTCCTCTGTATACCAAAGTATTCTAGAATCAAATGTGAGGCCAGCTGTCTGATAGTCTGGCCAGAAGTGGGTCATGCAATAGGGGAGGATGCCAAGCACAGCGGCAAATGTACAACAGAGTTGAAAGAAAAGAATCAAGGTGTTGCAGTCCAGAGCTCAGCCCAACTGAAATGCTGTGGTGGAACCTTAACAGAGCTGTCATAGACAAATGCACACAAACCTCAATGAAGTGAAGCAACACTGTAAAGAAGAGTGGACCAGAATTCCTCAACAACAATGTGAGAGACTGACAAAGTGATACAGGAAACAACTGCTGCAGGTTATTGTTGCTAAAGGTGCTTCTACACACATATGAATCAAGAGGTGGGCTTTTTATTTTTCCCCAACTGTAGATGATTTAATGTCAGTACCTAGTGGCAATGCCCACAAACCCGTAATCTATCACTAGTTTTAAAACCTTACATTGTATACTCTAATGCATATACTATTAAACACCCAGGGATTGTTTCAGTATTTGTGTTCATAATAGCTTTGAAAAGCTTTTCAGTGGCTCCTAAACTATCATTTCTTTTGGAGTTAAAATAACTGAAAACTGAATAGAAAAACATATGTAATGTTTTATTGTTTTCCTTACAGCAGTTAGCAATAGCTTAACTATAGCAAGCCAAAAATAAATACAAATTTTAAATAATTTCAACAATGTGTTTCATTCAAGAGGGCAACAGTAGCATTTCACGTTAATTGGACGAAAAGTCCAACACAAAGCTATGGCTTCCTGTCTGTTTTTCCCCACAGGAAGTTATGAGCACGTGGTCATTTTTCTTAATGCTTTTAAACTTGAAATTACACAATTCACATATGTATTTATTTATTTTTTATCTGTAAGGGAATTTTTTTTTTAAAAAAATGGGCAGAGAGGAAGCCATTCTTGCGTAACTGGACTCGGCCCGGCAGAAGCAGTTAAGAGACGATGCTGAACATGCAGTAAGACATGAGGAAAATACTACAGGCAAAGAACGTAAACATTGAAAATCAAAACTTAAAAGATCACCCAAAAGGCTACCGTATGTGGGCTAATTAGAAAAATCGCTTTTTGAAGTTTTCATGTACAAAGCAAAAAATGTTATTCCAAAAAAGGGTGATGTGACCATTATAAGTCACAATTAATTTCCCTGACGGTTGTGAGAGCATTAGGCAACTGAGGCAACAATGCCCTCTGTTAACCCATTCTGTAAGAGTCCAATCAAAATTCCTCCCCTGCCTGTTACACCATCCAGTCACTGATGTAAAATGTAGAAGCACACGCAAGTCAACATCCACCTAATCCACATCACCTCATTCAACCCCCCTTTACATCATTTCCTCAGAACTTTTCACAGGAAACTTGTGTGGGCAAGAGTTAAGATGTAAATAGCAATCCCCAAATCCCCAAAACTTACAAGCACACACACACACACACACACACAAACAAGCTCCCCTCTACATCCACTGTTAACTCAGTGCATTCATTTGTCATTGATGCTTCTCCATGACTTCATTTCCCTTTGTGGCTGCGTTGCTCCCATGTGCTTTTGGCAGTTGTACGGAGGCCTGGCAGGGCCACATAGTCTTTCTGGAAGCGTGAATTTGGCGTTCTCTGTCGTTTCCTCTCCCCCTGCGTGGTGAAGAAAGCATCCTGGAAACGCATGCTCGAGGCCGTTGACTAGAAAACAAGACATCAGAAAGCACCAATGAGTAATAGCAAAATGTTCCACATGGCATGAGAATATTCTGTTTGTTTATGCCAATGAAGTTTGAAACTTATGCTTTTAAAGTTTATGTGTAAATCTTGTAAATCTAATACTTACAAGTCTGCGCTTCACCTTTTTGGGGAGGTCTTCGTCTAAGGTGTAGACATCTTCTCTTTTGGCCAGCACCTGAGAGCCGTCTTCAAACTCCACCTGAGATAAGGTGAAACCAATCAGCAGCTATCCAAGAGGTTTTAAAGAAATGTGTTGCATTTATACAGTTTTCATGCACATGCACACTCAAAATCTTGCCACCAAATTTACTGAACATTTTTGCTTAAAAAAAAGCCAAAAAAAAAACCCCCTCCTATTTACATTTAACTGTCTTCTAAATATTTTTTACTTAATCATCTTTGATACTGCAGTTACATATGGTGGTATCTGTAGGTTTGTTGCATTAATAATGCAGAACAGTCTAAGGAGCTGGGAAAGAAGGCAACTGGACTTCTTAAAGTTTCTTGAAGAAATTACACCTCTCATCCAAGAGGCTTCTTCAGATCTAAAACCCAATGCTGGAGTCTCCCCGGTATTTAAACCCTACTATTAATCATACGCCTTGTCACATGAGCCCAGGTGTCAAAATAGCATTTCCCTCATTGCCGAGCTTCAAAAATGGCGGTTTTGATTCTTGTGAAGGAGTCCGAGTTTGGATTCCAGCTCAGCTCAGCTGGAACTCTGGCCAAGCAGGTACTAAAAACACCTAATAGAAAATCCAAAAGAGAGCAGATGCTAGTGGCTTTTGGTTGCGGCAGATGGCCGCATCTCAGAGAGGCTGTTTCTGCTGGCATTTTCTTCCTGTTAAAAGGAGTTTTTCCTTCCCACTGTCAACAAAGCGCTAGCTCAAAGGGAGTCATATGATTTTTGAGATTTTCTCTTTTCTTTGTATTATTGTAGGTCTTTACCTTACAATAAAAAGCACCCTCAGGCAACTGGTGCTATATAAATGAAATTGAATTTAAAATTGAATGTGGTGTCATAAGCCACCCCCTCTGCTCAATGATGGTCATTCACAGTGGGAGTCCAGTTGCTTTCTATCCAAGCTCCTTAGAGTACCATGACCTGGATAGCTGAGAACCTACACAGGCATTTATATAACACAGGCTTTTTTCTGTGTGTTTTTCAGGCTACCATTATTACAGACTATAAGAGGCCACAAAGAATTTCTTTCCCCTCACTTTAACAACATTTTTGCCAGAATGCACAAGTGTGCCGTTCCACCCCTTAGCTCTAATAAAAAAAGATCAAATAAAGACCATCTTCATGTTACCTCTGCTCTTTAAACATTAACGCTGGAGTTCTTGGAAAAAAGCAGGGGCTTCATCTCTAAAATACACCTTGACAATGGAAAGTTCTTGTCCAGCCATTTTTTCCCATCTTAATCTGACCTATATTAAACCGTCTTTGCGTCACAGGTGCATTTGTGCATAAGTAATGGTTAACGCCCAGCTCGCCTAAATAAAGCTTAAATGGAAGCTGCATGAGTCTTAGCTTAGTTAATATTTCAGTGAGTTTGAATAATGCAGATTGTCACCTCCTTCTCTTCTTCCGCCACTTTTCACTTGCTCACTCTCCGTCTTTTTCCCCCTCTCCCCATTTTCTATCTCTATGTCCAAACAGCTTTTGCTTCCTACGTCTGTCTTTTACCCTCCCGTCATCTTTAATCTCCTCTTGATCATCGTGACTTCAGCGCTTCCCTCAATCCCCCTGTCTTTTCTGTCCACACGTAGACCAGGGGACATTGACAACGTCAGCGTTGAGGGAGTTCAACAAATTTACTGCTATGCCGCTTTGACCTGCAACTATGCCTGAAAGTCTATTCAGCACAACGTGGCCATTTGTTTTTCTCTCCCATGCTCACTCACTGCTGCCGTGACTGAGTAGTTTACAGATGGATCGCATGTTCAGGTACCTGGTACATGTAGGAGACGTTGGATCCCAGGTATTTGGCACTGTAGAACAGCCCATCAGGCCATTTTACTTGAACAGCTTCCCCCACTTCAGGAGCACCCAGGTTCACACAATCTCTGCTCTGAAATACAAGAGAGTAGTAGATGGTCTGTAAGTGTCTAAGTGTTTCAAAACAATTTCAAAAAGACAGAAGAAGTCATTCAAAGTGGGTGTCAGGATAACTGCTAAAGAGAGTAATTCCCTTTGATATATTTACCTGCTAAAAAAAACTCAAGTGGACTGACAACAGCTTTTGCTATAGTCGAGAATTTGACAGTCGAGTGCTGTTGAGATCTAAACTCAAAGCTGCATACAAAACTTCTCAGCCCAAAATGGTTGCGACACTATGGTAATGTAAAGAGCAAATGGTTTTGTTTCAGTGTTCAGACAGCAGGACCTCGTGAATGCTTTGTGCTACCGTGACACACTGAATATCCCCGAGAAACTTGTTTTCTTGTCTTCTATGTAAGGGGCTTCAACACTAGACAATCAACAAGCTTTAAGGTGTACATAGCTTTTTAACAAAACAAGCACAAGGCTTCAAAACATACACATTCAGTTATTTTGGTGTAATATACAATATCTTTGGTAGCTAGCTGAGGCTCAGGACTGAATGCTCTTAACTTTAATGTGCTCTTAAATATAGAAACACACGTTTAGCTGTCAGTTTCCATACTCCCATGGAAACCCCTGGTGTGTGATATTGTATTTTTCTCTGAAAGGCCCTTTCAGAAACCCGCTGAAAGATTTACAATGAGAAACACTAGAGCATATTTTCAAAGGAGAAAAAGAAGTTCCTCTTAACGAGGGGGATTTAAACAACTGGTTTGACCTCATACAACTACGCAGTGACCTCTTGAGTGTGCGTCTAATTAAACATATCCTCACCACTATGTCCTCGGGGTACGTGTCATTAGAGAAAGAGCCATCATCAAACATGACCTCATAGAACGTCTGGGAGGTGATCTGCGTGACCTTGGAGCTGTAGTAGCGCAGGTTCTTGTGTTTGGAGATCACCGTCTGGCCAAGTGAGATAGAAGCTTGGTTTGCTTGCTGCTTCTAGTGTAGACAGAGAGTAGCAATTAGACTAATGTATGGCAATACAGAGTAAAGTCAAACTAAATTCCACTGGGGTACAGCAATGTTATATAATAAGTGACAACTGAAATGTTCTGTTAGATTTATTTGCATTATAAAAGGCTCTGATACCCAAATCTCTGCTTTTAATACAATCAGGTTTATAGATCTGTCTCTCAAGTCATCTTGACAGCTTCTTGTACCGAGGTACAACTTTTACTTTTAATTAAGCTCAGTACGAACAGAGTATGGTTGTTATCTTTGCATTTAGAAGGGAAGAAATTGCACCATGCAAGTTAGTTGCAGCATAGTGAAGACAAACCTTAAATTAGTGTGAGTTTAAGTGTAAGTTGGGCATCAGCTCTAACAAGACCCCAAAGAAAACTTTTCTTCAGTACCAGCACAAAGAACTCATTTGTGAAAGTACATCCTTGACATTTTAGATACTGGCATTCACTCACACCACTGTGGCACAGTGCAAATGTATGCTGCGCTCACTTAAAGCGGGAACTTTCTAAAACAGCAATTAGTCTTCTAAACGAGCAGTTAATTCTGTACGGCTGTTCCAGTAGAATAACTGTTAAATAACTGAACTCAGTAATAATGATCTTTTGTGTCTTAAGCTGGTTTATCCATAAAAATAAAAAAAAAGCCCAAAACTAAAACAAAAAACAAAAAACAAAACAAAAAACAAAAACCCAAAACAAAACAGACTTACTGCACACTTTTCTCCTCCTTTTCTAGCATAATGTTGCACTACTAACCGCACTGTCATGGACAATGTTTCAGTTTATACGTTTAATTCAGTTACCAGCATTATTATAGATGATGCAAGTGAACAAAGCAACGAGCTGAACTTGAACCTACAAGTGACTGCAGTAAATACTTAACGTCAAACTACATTAACTACCGCAATTCCCCCCAAAAACAAAAAATGCTGCTGGAACGCCGTTTAAAATGTGACTATAACCAGAATGATTTACCAAATGTCACGTGGCTCATGTTCACATACGGCTTCTTCTTGCATGATAGAGCTTTAGCGTGCATTTATAGATGGCCCAGTGACTGTGTTCACAGACAATGATTTCTGACAGCAGTGTTTCCATGACAGAAACATTTCTGTTTTAAATGAAGTGCCATCTGAGGGACCAAACATCAGCGGCATCCAACATACGGTAATCTGATTTTTCAGCCCTGTCCATTGTCCACAGAGATTTCTCCAGATTCTTTAAATATTTTGGTATTATGAACTATAGAGGATTATTCTGTAATTGTTCCACAAATTATAAACATCGTTTTTAGCAATGCTCTTTTTATTCCCCATCATGCGGCTAACCAGCTGCCAATTGACGTAATTAGTTGCAAATTGTTCATCCAGCTCCTTCTTTTCAGCACCTTTTACTTTTCCAACCTTTTGTTGCCCCTTGCCCCAGTTTTAAGAGATTGTTTAGAGTGCTGCTGCTCTCAAATTCAAAATGAGCTGCTATTTTTCATGAAATATTACCATGTCTTAAGTTTTAACATTTCATATGTTTTCTTTATTCTATTGTGAACGAAATATAAACTTTTGAGTTTTTTTTAATCACTTCATTCTGTTTTTATTTACATTTTACACAGCATCCCAATTTTGGGGGAATTCCACAAGTTCAATTTTATTTGGGGTCAAATGAGAATATGTTGTGCAGAGCAGCAGTTTGTAAAGTGGGGACATTAGTTTACTATCTTACGCTTTATTTGTTTTAACTGAAACAAAATATTGAATGATTTATTATGAGCTTGTTTGTATTAAAATACAGAACATGTACATTAGAGAAGGAGGAGATCCCACGCTAACACAGTATAAAGTGTAAGGATTTTCCTGGTGTTGCAGAGACATTCACATCAGAAATAAAAGTAATCCATTGGATCTTCATCTTCTTTTATGCCAAGAGTAAATGAACATGCTTATGTTCATTCTTGCAGCCAACAAGAGAACATTTGGTGTGCTTCATTAATAGAATATAGAGTTAGAGTTGGCAGAAAAAGGCTCTAGCAGGGAAATAGTAGTTGTTCATTCTTTGTTTGAGTGCAAACAAGCCACTGTGCACGCATCACGCCGATGTGTTGTTACACAGTGCCCTGTATAAGTTATGGAAGAAAGACTCGACTACAAACAAGGTGATTCAGGCAGTTCAGCTGTAGTATTTGCAACAGGTAAAACAGAGACAAAGGCATAACATAAAGGGGCCCCTTTAACAAGCTGTTTTCAATTATCTGGCGAGTAGTCATTTGTGCCACTTCCTTAATTACATTAACACAAATTATTAAGTGCTTATAATTGAGTCAGTTATTTCAAGCGTGTCAAAAACAATAATATGTCTATTTATTCCGGGCACTGGTTCAGATCAGCTGTAGCAAACACCTGTCCTATAACTTACAGCTGACGAACTCCGCGACTGGTGTCTATGGCAGGTGATTGACACAACATACGGCCAATCATCGGGCTCCATGATAACACCGGCAGCATGGGCACAGGTCACATGAAAGGAGGTGGGACACCGGCCACATGAGCACTGGATACAAGCCCCTGAGTGCCGCTTTCCCGCACAGCGTTTACGACAATAGATGCACTTCTGTAAACACATAAGGACCAGACCAAACTGTCAATAGGCCTGAATTAACTTAGGTTGCACACGAAAAGCTGGGAAAATGTTATTACTGCAAAGGAATTATAAAAACAATTGAGAGACGCCAAGAACCAAAAAATGGCCAGTGGTCTAGAACGATCAGCAGCTGCTTTTAGACAAACCAAAGGTGTTTTTAGACTGTATCCAGCTTGTTTTGTTTCAATATAACTAGATTTAAAATGCTGTCAAAGTGTTCTTCAAAAAACATTTTTTAAACAATAAGCATGTTCTTTAAGTACGTCTTTACCAAAATGTTTTCAAGCCTTACTGGAAATTATCCAAAACAATATACACAACGAATAAATAAAATCTCTAGCCTTATCGTTACAACAGGAGTATTTGTCCTCTATATCGTTATGGCTTGCGTTCTAAAGACACATAAAAACAACAGCTGGGCCGCCACTCTTGGCTTTTAGAATATATGGTCTTTTTAAAAGCATGTTGCTAACAGTTTAATAACACTAAAGTATGAATAAGATGGCCAAGCTCATCGTGACCAAGAAAACTTGATGGTTGCAGTGATTGCATTGAATTTTTTTGCTGTTGGAAACTGATTGCAAGTACATGTTGTGAAAAACTTGTTGCCCAGAGGTCAAGGATGCAACACCCTCAACTTGTGGACAACACAAGATAACTGCACAGGTCGCATTGTGGGAGGCAACAATCCCAGTACAGCTCAGACTGACTGCAATCACTCTCAGACAGATTAGCAAAGGATTCCAAAAAACTACCATCTAATTTATAATTGCAGATGGGGACTCAACTCAACTGGTTGCCAGCTGATTTATTTTCTAGTTATATTCTTATATAAAAGCAATGTCACTGAGTATCTTTATATCATTTTGCAAATTAATGTCACTATTTGTGAAAGAATTACTGAAACAGTGTCAAAACTGATGTTCTAGCTGGACTCTGAATTTAAATAGTTCATTTCTGTATATGTAGACAGCGACAGATTTGCAACAGACAGCAATAGATTTGCGATTTTCACCAGTGTATCAGTAAAATGCTGTATTATCCATGACAGACTGGATGTAACAGCCATTCAGTCGCAGTCTGGCACCAGACTTACTCCATCTTCCTGTTGCTTTATCACCATCCTGACCAAAGTTACTTTGAAGAAATGAATGAAAAGACCAAAACAGCTCTGTGTTGCTTTATATTAACAAAGATTTCTTGATCAGTACCCAGGGCAAGTAACATATCATCTATATAACAGTAGTTTCCAACAGCAGCTGCTGACTCATACTGGACCGTCATATCGGATATCTCCACGACACCACTTTTGGATCTTGGCACTGCTGACATCAGTTTGATGAACGATGAACAACGATCAAACTTTTTGGTTAATTAGTACATTTGTTGTTGTTGTTGTTTTTATATAGAAAATCAAAAGACACTGATAGAAAACATGAAATACTGTGCTTCCAGAGATGAAAGGAGAAGTTGTGATGGACAGCAACATCCTACACACACTTAGAGTGGCTGATTTGCTCTGTATAACAAAAAGGGCAGACTGAAGATATTATTTACACAAAGGGAAAATCATTTTACCCCAAGGGTAATAAATAAATAAAAATTCACACTGTAAATGGAAGCCCTTCAGTCGGATGTTCTCCTTTTTAAATTTCAAATGCAAACTACTGCACAATACACCTACTCCCAGTGACTGCCTTTATTGCTGTGGAGGAAACCTGACCTTACTCACTAAAGCACCCATGTCTGGTGTAAAATAAAAAAAATAAAATAAAGTAATTTAACATTTGCATTTCCACTCCAGACTTTAAAGGTTGGCTAGGAAAAACAGCAAATTAGTGACAATAGACCGCTAAGTGAATCACCGCTCAGCTGTGCCGTGAACCTCTACCATAATTTAAAGCCAATATGTGCTCCAAAAAAATTATATCTGTGAAATCTGCTGTTATTGGATACGGTAGTGTAAACAAGTCATTGATAGCAGAAAATAAAATGAGAGACCCCAGTTTAATAGTCAACAGAAACATGTTATTGGACTGCTGCAATACAAAGAAACCCTCAACTTAAGCCAATCAGATGACATCATTTACGCTTTCCACAAATAAAAAGTGCTTCAATCTGTATGTTGTGGTATTTTCTTTCCTCGTTTAAGCTCTGTGAAGAGTACACAACTGCACACTGGCGAGCATAATACACATACACATCCTACACACAAACACTGCCATGCATCCATGCACAAACACACTTGAAGCGAAATTTTGTAAAAGACTATCTCTCGGGTTTCTGCACTAAACAGCCCATCAAGTCAGTTCCCTCTACTGTGGCATCTCTCTTGTCTGTCCTCTCCAACGAAAGGGAAAATATGACGACATGCCTCCCATTATAACCCCACTCGCTCCCTCTTCCTCTTTCACCCCCTTTGCATGCCTTCCATCTCACTCCATTTTCTCTAGTCTGCTCTTAATAAAACACCCATCTACGCTCTCTTCTTCGCTTCCCTGCCCTGGCTTCTGTCTTTGCAGCTTGGTTTCACATCTTACTGAAAGTAATTTATTCATTAATCTAATTCCCCGGAAATCCATGCTATAATATCGACATGTAATACGTCTATATGCAGACACGTTCCAGTGCCTCAGTGAGTTTAAGTGGGAATTAGCTGGTTTTTTAATATCTATTTCTATAAAAGGTTCCAAATTACCATATCATTGCTATATCTTGTGCATAATATTGTTGTTTACATATTGTTTAAACAGCACGTGTTGAAATATTAAGAAAATACAATATCAAAAGCACCTTATGACAGTTTAATTCCCCTGTGTATATTTCTATATAATAGGATGTGATGATGCCCAGAAACAAGAGAAGGCATCTGAGAGGTAAATAAGAAGGTGACGCTGCGCAAGTACGAACCTTTCTTAAAGTCTCTGTCCTTATCAGCTAAGCCACTGCCCTTTGTTCATTTATTTGAACAAATCAATAACTGATCTAATTAGTTGGCTCAGCGTTAATTAAATTTAACCTCTACAGCAGGGCTGGCTTCGTCTTTACAATTATCAGCTTAGCCCTCTTAATGCAGATATCAGTTGGGGATCAGTAGGTATTGTGTATAGTGAGAGACTACCCTCTTTTCCTCTTGTGAAGAAAACCAAAAGGCAATATAAATGCTGTTTTTAAAACGGGATGAAAATCCTAAGTTTATCCTCCCCCTCCCCCCTAATAATGAAGTTTCTTGTCCTTTCTGTTCCTGAGCTGAGGGAGAAGCAGTCAGTGCTTTTCTCGGTGACTAACTTGGCCTACATTTCGTAAAGCCTTTTCCCATACCTCCTACATTATGGACAGCACTGCACAGATGAACTGGCCCGACTGTCTAGTCCACTTATTGAGGCCAGCATAACAAGATTCTAGCTGGCATGCACTGTGTGCAAAATCTGTGTTCGTATTTCTGCAAATGAGCACTTATGTACATATATTGGCAGGGGAGGGGACAAAATAAAATAATGCCAATTAGATCACAAAGTAATATAAACATGTAAGAATAATTGTATGTTTTAATGCGTGTGTGAACTTCGCCAATTTCTCCCCTGTGACTTCTGCAGTGTGTATTCGGGTGCCTGTGTTGAGCCATGCGTTAAGAACATTCCCACAGTAAATTATGAATGTGTATGTGTGCACATCGGTGTGCGTGTGTTGTATGATAGTAAATTATGAATGTACTGAGCTGCTGCAGGGGCAACGGGTCCAATGCGAACTTCAGAACACGTGGCTCGGGGATTGAATCTACAAATGACAACGCAGACAAAACAGAAAGGTAGTCTGTACGCCATCCTCGAAACTTTGAGAGAAAGTCTGCATCACAGGCGCACACTTTCTACTGGTGTACATGTGAAGGACATATTGGTTATTCATGCACACTGTGTGATAAAGCATTTAACATCTAAAGCAAGGAAGTGCCACTTCCTCTAAAAGGAATTTAGGTCCTTCATATACTTATATTTTGGCCATCACGTAGGTCATGTCAGAGGCTTTTATGAGCACCCTGCCTCTTCCCCGTCTGGACTATAATTTTCATTTTGTTCAGATTTCAGCCTGCGGATATGGAAACTGACTTTGTGGTTTGTGCTTTCATATCCAAATGAGCTTAATTTCAATGTGGTGTGAGAAGATATGAACCATATCCCTGTAAATACCCTATGGGTAATGTCACTGTGTCCACAGAGTTAGCATCCCATTCAGTGTCAGTGCAGCAATATTCCTTGAACTATTTTTGGGTAAGCAGTCATGTATAAACCTAAATATGCTGGTTCCCTGTGGTGAAGTATGACATTTTAGTTATAACTGAAGTCTATTCACTCAGATGTCGTTTTCTGAGGGACTGATAACTAAACTCAAACTGGATATCATTGTGTTACGCTGAAAAGTCTTCTTACCATTTCTTTAATTTGGAAGTGGAGGTACTTCCAAATTTCCCCTGACTGCAACCTCCAGCAACCAGGTATAGAAAACACACCTTTCCCAAGTGACTGGTGGTTAGCAGGGGGTCACTGACGCGTTTCTAGGCTGGCATGGCCGAGGCTTTAGGAATCAATTTCAATGTAGCTGCCAGCAACCTCCAGCAACCATGTGCAATGTTATCAGGGAATACCTCTTTTTCCCTCATGACCAGAGGTTGCCAGATGGTTGCTGACAGGTCTCTAGGCCTTTGTATCCGAGGCCTATACTACCTTTTTCACAACCCTTCTTAGAAGCCCAGATCTGTCCAGTTCATCTGTGCATTTGCAGTTTGACTATGGACAAAAATGAACTTCATTTTATGTCGGCGGACAAATGAGATCTAGTTCTCTGGCTATGAGCTAGAAACCCCTGAGACCTGATTCATCTTCCTTTTTTTCTTCTAAATACCATTCATGGTGTTGTATATTCTTCCTTTTTTGTGACTGTGAAGGCATGGACTTTTACTGTAACATCCTCAGGCCATCGCAGCTGTGCTGTGCTGTAACGAAAGCTCAAAACAAGACTTCTAAAAACAGCAGCAGGGCTGGAAGTGGCGCATCACTGCATTCAAACACAACTTTGGAAGGGACAACGGCCAGTGTTAAATTGCTTTTAATTTTTGTTGTATAACTTTGTAATCTCAGCTCATATATATTAATGATGTATTCACATCATTGTTACTTTCAGCTCACGCAACCCATTTTGAACAATAAACTGATTTATTAATGTATCTTTTGTCATAAGCTGTTTTAAGGAGTCCTAAACTGTGATTTATTACATATGCTTCTAAGAAGAATTGAACTTATCCCATCTCTGTGATCCATCTTATGTGAGGATGTGCTTCTCCAACACTTTGCTTTCTGCTGACTTATCACAGTGCCTGCAGCAGAAAGCTAAGTATAGTGGCAACATGTCAGGTCTGCTGAGACGCACTGCAGCTCCCTCATTAAACAAACACATACACACTTAATAAATGCACAAGCACATGCACATGCACTCAGGGAGGCAGACATACACCTGCACACATATAGACAAACATCAGCACACAGAGTCTTACACACTTACACACACACACACACACAAACCCCCCCACTCCCACCCACCAGTGGTTAATTATCTAGCTTTGATTGCGGGCATGTTCGTCTCACATTGTTAATTAGAACTGTGAACACTTCATTAATTAGACCAGGACAGTCCTCAAGGAGTGTGTGTGGTGTGCGGGTGTGTGTCTATGTGTTCTCACCAGTTTATATCGCTGCATGGGGATCCTGCTGGTGTCGATGGGACTCCTCTTGGATTCATTGCTGAACCTCGCCTCTGGCAATGCTACTGCACACATCACGTGAGCCCATCTATACACACAAACAAATTAATACATTGTGATGATTAAGATACCCAGACAATTCATTTGGCTGAGCTCTAGAGATGAGGGATAAGTGTGCAGAGCTAATCGCAGAACAAAAGCTCGTCTCACTTGTCGTTTTGGGTTTTCTTTAGAGCGCCACCTCTGAGGTTGCAGAGACAGCATTCCTGGGAAAAGAGAAAAATGAGTGAGAAAGACGAAATGCAGATATTTTTCTTCTAGTCACCAAAATCTATACACGTGCCACAGAGGAAGATATTTCTGCTTATTAAATAGTCAGAAAGAAGAAAAAATTAGTTGTCTTTATTGTATACAGTGATCACACTGCAGTGTGTCAACTACCACATATGAATATGGTCATCTATATTTTTAAGATATTACTGACTGTTCTGACTAGGGTCAGATCTTTGGGTGAGCCATCATCATCAGCTATAACGTATAATCATTTTAACACTAGTTCACATTAAAATTTTAGGATAGCACTGCTATTCTCCTTATACACCACAGTCATACTTGAATCAAAGGTATAAAATTGTCTTACTGCTGTAAAGTTTCCCTCGGTACAGCGATCACATGACCATTGTTCACTGATGTCGTCTGCAGAAACACCGTAACAACCTAAAGTAAGAAGGGATGGATCAAAAATCTGTAGCAAAAATACTCACTGACTCCTCAAATGCTATTAAACTGTTGTGTCAATGGGTTGGGAGAGAAACAGCAGACTTGACAGTAAATGGCAAGATAATTTTATGTTATTAAGGAAACAAAATGTCACAACAAAAGACAGAGTTGGTGTACAATTCATCGTTGTTTACGAAGGCGTCCGTCTGTGTGGGTTTATCTCATATTAACGTGTGTCATAGCACGCTGTCATTTTAGACACTTCACAGCAGCAACTTTGCTTTTTGGTCTGAGTCCTTGCGTCCAAATGTTTTTCCAAAATAAAAAATGGCCTTGAACAGAAAAACACTGGGATTTCATTTAGTAAAACAAACGTGATCTTATTCAAAGCTGGCAGCTGATTACAATCCATGAGCTAGAGGCTTTAGACACGTAGGTTGGGAATTTTTATTTGAAAAAACACACTTGAAGTCTGTATATGTGTGTGCATGTCACTATTCTTTTCCTGCATTATCCATCAGAAAACCAAAAACAAAATCTAAGCCCACCTCTGTTTCCTTTCCAGAGTTCAAATAACAGAACGGGCAGAAAGCTACATCAACATGTACTTATTGTTGGGGCTCGAAACCGAACTTGTGGCTTTTTCATCAGTGTCAAATGACATACACTTCATCTCTAACTCCCACCCCACCAGACTTACAGACACACACACAATAAATGCACAACATCCTAGACCAAGCAGACTAAAAATATGGCAAAGTGAACGTTAGTAAGAGTGACTCAAACTGACTGAAAGCTGGGCATACTGCTGTCTAAGTCTTTTAAAAGTAGCTGCGTTTGCGCGCGCGTGTCTGTGTACGCGCGCGCGTAAGGCCGGCTGGAGGCTTAAGATATCGAAATGTGCATGATTGGGACAGAGATCCGTGTGAATGAGGGATTACGACAATGCACAATGTGTCGTGTCTGAGTAGCCTGGAAAAGAAAAGCTCCAGGGATTTTTTCTTCCCTTTTTTAAGAAAATGTGTGAGAGCTTGTTACTGGCTTGGGGATTTTGAACAGGAACTGTGTGTGGTGGAAACAGAGGATTCACCCCCAGTCTGACGAGGGAAATAAAATACTCCAAACCACAAAGAAAGGGGGGAGAAAGGGAAACAGAGAGAGGGTGGAACATACAGAAGAAATGAGTCAGGATTTAAACCCACTGACCCTCTAATAATGACATCAGTAACACAAGCACAACATGTGAAAACGAAGAATGTCGCCTGGTGGTAAGTGGTAAACAGATGGCATGAAGTTTAAAAACTATACACATCAGTTTGTATCTTCTACCCCCCTCCTCTCACACAAAAAAACTCAAATATATGTGCTACTGTTGCCTTGTGCATACATACTTGCATGGACCTGCAAGCAACAGCTCTGGCAGTAGAGCAGAGGGGAGGTGCCGTCTTCCTGCAGCAGTGGGTTAGTGGGAGTAGGGGGGCAATTCTCCTCCCGAAAAGAAAAGCAGATCTCTGGGATCAGGGGCTTGCTTCTCCTAAACCCTCCACCATGAGGTGAGGGACCCTCCATTGGAGATGAAGATTGGAAGGTGTCTTTAGCTACCATAGGCTTATTATCCTCTGCTTTGTCTTCCGCCTAGGGGAGGAAGAGACTGTAATTTTCATGTATAAAAACCTCTGACAGACGAAAAACTCAAAATTGTCTCTCCAGACTGAACTTTAACTACATTTAGAGCTGGAAATGTGCTGAAAAGCTGCAATTATCAGTAAAGCGGTTGGATTTAAAAAAAGAAAAAGAAAAAGAAAAAAAAAGACATATGAGCTCAACACAGGATAAGAACCACTGACCAGTGCAATACTGAAACAACCTCTAATTGGAGTAGCAAAAATGCTAGCCAAATGAGGCAAATGATGTAAACACAGAATGAAATGTGATCTTTCAACATTCTCAAGAGAAGAAAGTTGCAATGCGCACTCAATTTACACCAGTGGAACTGTGCATGTTTTAAAGACAATCATCTCCCAATTTGTGCTGACCTCCCCTTTACCTGATAGTAGGGCATGAAAAGTGTGCACACTGCACAGTACGGCTGCATGGTGGCTGCATGAGCATTGTACTCCCTCTCTGTTGAGAAGCAGCTCTTTTTGTTCTGCCACAGGTAGACAAGCGGCTTTGCCCACGCTTCCATTTCCTGCCCCTCTTCTTCTGCCAAGCTTGCTTCAGGTGGCTCTAAATGGAGACGAAATAAAGCCTTACTTACTCTGTAATCACTCATCTATTCAAACGGTGGTTTCTTTTACTGGGGCGCGGACAATGATTCATGCAATTCCAACCACGAATCTCTTGCCTGGTAGTTTGTTAATTAAGCCTTTTCTGAATGTGAAATAATCATCTGGCCAGAATATCAAAAAACGCAACACAAAGTGAATTCTGCAGCATTTTCTGCACAGAATCGCTGCAGAAGTCAGAGCTAATCCGGCCGCTGTGGTGACAATTTCCTCCAGTGACTTTAAAAACATTTTCACGGAATAGACGCCTGTCAGTTTCCAAATTTGCCCAAAAATAATTAAGCACTCTCATGATCATAAAACAGGCTTCTCACAGCCATGGTCATTTCTTACTCGCAGATAAACAACTACAACGGCTGCTGAATTATTCATCCTTTCTCACAACTACAGAGATGATAAATGTGACTGTGTGTGTATATGCACATTAGTGGTTGTTAATGGAGGCCCCCCTCCCCCCCACCCCATTAAAACCATGAAAACAAATAGAATATCTATCACTAGATCATTTTACTGTGGTAGGCCCGAGAATTAAATGTGTTTGGTTTATGTGTGCATTGACGTCAAAAGAATCATTTCGGAGGGACATAAAATTTGAAAAATGAGGAGGGGAAGTATGGACCACAGGGTGGAATGGCTCACTGTGGAAAAACACAAATTTTACCTGAGTGTACTTTATATTTGTCAAGACTGTTGTTCATGCTGCTAACAGAGTCAGTTCTATTACTTCTGAGTATATTGTGTTAGAAATACAAACTTTTACAAAGTATGCGTTGTTGTTTTTGGACTACAAAACGGATTAACATCTAAATGTTGTGATGATTGCATTCTTGTTCGCTCCAGTGCAACCAAAAAGAAGTCTAACGATCATGGGTTCTGGCCCGGAGCCACCCACCATGCAGTACTAACCACAACAGGAAATGTCCCTGGGTTTTTTATTGAAATAAGCTTGACTCTTGGCTTATACTGTGTGCATGTGTCGCTGTCTAAATGTCTTTTTTAAGGCTCAACCATAGCAATACCTTTCATCGAACTGTGTTAACTGTATATATGCGTGTGTTTTTTCAGTGTGCCCACCGTCGTCACTGGCAACCTGTTGTTTGACAGCAGTTGGTACAGCCCTTGCGGTGGGTTTCCTGAGTGGGTGACGCCAGCTCTTAGTGGTCCTCTTCATTGACAGGGCAGGATACTGGCATGGACAGGGATTGATTGAAGGTGTTAAACATTATTTTTTAGTTTCTGTAATGTGTAAACTATTATAATTGACTATTTAAAAAAAACACTCACAGCACAAACCTCCCCAGGTTCCAGGCCTGATTCATTGCACTTATAATTATTTGTATCATTTATTTCTTCTTCTTCATCATCATCGTCGTCATCAGAGGAGTCACTACTGCTCTCTCTCTTGGCACTGTGCTGCTCTGCCTCATCGTCATCAGATCCTCCTTCTTCCATATCAGACACCCTATCCTGTTCTCCATCTCCCGTTCTGAGAGGTGAAACAGCAGTATCCGAATGGAGTCTCTCCTCAGCTTCCCTTTGTCTCCCCAGCTCCCTGCATAGGGACAGCGCGTCAGCCCCATCATCTCTTTGCAACTCGTACTCTCCACAAAGCCCCAAAGGCTCCATAGCACCAACTGAAACTAGAGAAGTGGGCTCGAGTTGAGCCCAGGTGAGAGGCCCACTTTCTCCTTCCTGGTTTTCAGACTCACGTAGTTCTTGCTCAGGGTTTTCCAGGTCAGTGACCTCTTTGCACTGAGGTTCAGTCCACATGGTGTAAGGTAGAGGGTCGTGGGTAAAGTCAGAAGGGAGCTCTGGGTGCAGACTTTGGATGAGGACTGCAGGATTTTGGGAATTAAAGTTTTTCCAGATACTACTGGAAAATGTTTTAGGCTCTGTGTATGTGTGCTGGGGTGTACAAAAGGAAGAGGAGTATGTAGTGTGATGCTGTAGTTGTAATGCTGAGTGGCTGTCACTTTGAGTGCATAATGGAGGGGCAGGGGCTGGGATGTTTTTGTTCGAGGTACTGAATCCGCCTTGTCTTTGAAATGGATCTTTGGAATTATCTTTATTTGCAAACTCTTGTAAGTTGGGTTTCTGTTCTCTTTGAGGTGCAGTGCTCTGAACAAGCTGCCCAAGGGAGGCATTGTTCGGTGCAGTAAGATTTTCCAGCTTTGCGTGATCCTTGTCAGCAGCAACTGCAGGCATTATCATCATTTCATGGACACCACCAGATGTTATTTTGTGCATACCACTGGCAGTTAAATGAGCCGTTTTTCCTTCTGAACCAGACACCGCTGCCCCTTCACAATTATATGGGGAATTTAAATGCCAGTTGTTGGCATGTTCTCCTGTATGAAGTTCTGCTGACATCACTAAATCAGCCTCTTTCTCTTCTTGTCTGGCTCCATGTGAGGATGAAGAGCCAGTTGGCATCTCCCTTTGAAGCACAGGTGCAATCTGGTGACTACACGATCGAGATTTTGAAAAATCAGTCAGGCCATCATCAGCAGGCGTAAGCGAGGGCATCTCTTGGGTCAGTTCAGGTGGCAAAGGGCAAATTCCAACCTTATCTGCAGGCTCCGGAGTGAGTTGTGGCATATCCACTGCATTCCTCTGCAGGAGAGGGGGGGGGAGATTTTCCTCAGTGTTACTTTTTAAAATGCGATTGTGTGTAGAAGGGGAGCTACATGATGTGCAGCTACCCCCCTCTACTGGCTCACTTTTTAGATCATAAAGTGCTTCTGTAGTGGAGTGTGGATTGATAGGCTTCAAATCAACAACTGCGTCCGTTCTCTCTGCTTTAAAGCTGTTGTTAGAGTAACTCTCTGTACCTGTGTCCATGCTGCAATCAGTGTTGAATATTTCACTTAAAGTGTCTTCTCTGCATACTGAAGCAGATGTGTGAGCTTTAGAAACAGGGGAACACAAGTTCACCACAGTCTCATCAGCAGTGCTTGTGTGGGAAGTTGAGTTGTGTTCACTGGCTTCCACAGGAGGCATCCTGATTGAGCAGTCTTTACGAGATGAGAGGTCTCTTTGTTCAGAAGTTGGACACCTTGGCTCGTTAATTCCTGGATCTGCCTGAGTAGCCTCGGGCCTTTGTCTGAGACTTTCAGCAGTTCTGCTTGTGAGACCTGGCCCTGAGAGGTATTGTGGGTCAATATGAGTGTCTGTTTCTGCCTTAAGGTCATCCTTCAAAGGTGAGGCAGGGGGACTATCGTGAGAGTCATGAGAGTGGTCTTTAGAAACCCCCAAACTTTTACTCTCTACACGATTTACCTTGACCACACACATCTGTCTGCAAGGACCTGTTGAGAATAAAAGAATGGCTGGCTAAAATATGAAAAACAGTCACTGCCAAAAGTTTTTACAGACCTCACATGAAGGAGTTTACAAATATAAGAAACCAGGAACACAGACAGCTATGTACATAAAAAAAAATTAAGTAATATCTCAAATATCTTCTTTATCATCTGTCAGTTTCTTACCAGAGAGCTGAACAGAGTTTTGACTCTGGTTGTGCTTTGACTCAGCTTCCTTTTTCTTCTCTTTCTGCTCTTTTTTGCCGGTTGTCCCAGCCACAGACCTTCGTACCTTCGGGCTGGGAGGACCTGCCGAACTTTTCCTCTTGCTTTTCAGCGCTGAGGTGCCATCCAAGTCAACGGGCTCTTCTGTGGTCCTGAGGCGCTTGGAGCGCATACGAGAGTGGCTGCTGTCAGAAGGTGAAGAGATCAAAGAAGATTAAAACTCAAAACCCTGAACGAAACCGAAAAGCAATGAAAGCATTAAAAGCGAATGTAGAAAGATTTGCCTTTTGAGAGGGCAAATACTAGATCACCAATGACTGCACCAAAGCTACCAGTCGTTAAATTATCACAATCCAATGCATATATGCACTCTCTCTTTCCTACTCCAAATGAAGTGCCCACTACCACCATTAACCCTACTCGATGTAATAATGTGCCACAAGCTGTTTACGCATGAATTCAAGAGGACAATATTGGGTGAAGAATGTTGGGACATTGTCTGAAATTGTCAGCCACATTATCACTACTGAAAATAGCCCATTTGGCTAAGACAAGCGTGTAGCATGGATAGTATTTGCAGCAGACAGGACACACGCCACCGACGCTGTGAATGCTATCTGACATATGTACAATAAGACATTACACGGATTTTCTACTACTGAGCTGGAACGTTAGAAACTCACGTGTACCTCCTGTTGTTAATATCTAGAAAAGTTCAGGTTTTCAGTGAAGGTGTGAAAATAACTAAAGAAAAGAGAATAAACATTGCATGAATATAAACAAAGTACCCTTTGTTTCCAGAATTGGTCTTGCGGCGCCTCTGCAACCAGCTCTGCAGCTCTGGTGTTGTACTGGGAGTGGCAAGTGTGTGGTCAATTGACGTTGAATCTTTACCCAGCATCCAATTAGCATATCTGTCAGGCTGAAAACGCTTCACAAAAGGCTCCATTGATATCTTTACCATGTCTTTGCTACACGTGCACTACAGGAGGAAAAAAAAAAAGAGACCTCTAGTTTAGATTTATATTAAAGAGATTTCTTTCAGCATAAGACTCCACAATAGACTCAAGGCTAAATAGCAAGATATTCGTTTTTTGTGATGATCTTTGGCCAAAACTTTACAACAACGTTACCAAAAAACTTGGGATGCTATTCAAAATGTAAATAATTTAGATCTTAAATCCATATATTTGAGATCTAAATTATGATTATACTGAATTAAGTGCACTCTTACCTGTGTAGCAACCTTTCCATAGTCGATCCAACGTAAAGTGGCAAAGTTGGTTGACTCTGCACAGTTGAATCCATGATTGAACCCAGCATGGTAACCGTAAGGAAAGGTGATCATAAACTCTCCGGCTTCCTGAGTAATCTGGCAATTTGTCATATAAGAAGGAAAGAAAGAGGAGCAAAAGATTGGTTTATATGTGTGTATGTGAGTGATTGACCTTTAAATGTCCTCGTGGTTTAAAAAAAATAATAACACAGAAAAGAAATGAAAAGTTTAAAATAAACCACTGAGGATTTCTGCAACCAATAAAAATTAACACTGCCTATTTTAGAAGCAGCAAAAGCTGTTTTCAAACAGGTGGTAAATAAAGGAACTAAGACTGAGAGTAATTCTTCAAAGGGACAGAGAACCTACCTTATCAAAGGGAATACCATACTTCTTCAGTACAGAAGGGGAGATTAGAGTCATCTTATGACGAAGGAAAGCTTCACACCCCTTGATGCTACTGGGAAAAAAACCTGACAGAAACACACACATACACAAAAAAAACCATTAGAGAGACTTAATCTGTCAGAGAGAAAAAACAAAACAAAAACAGGTGAATGAAAAAGCCAAATCGAAAAGCTGTGTGAGAACTGGCTTATTATCGACTGCTACATTTTTAATATTTATCGAGTAGAGTGACATTTTTTTCCATAATGGAAACCAAAGATTATTTCAATTATTAGCTTATCTTAAACATAATTACTTTCCCTGATAAATGGTGAAAGAAATACAGCAGTATTCTGTTTAGAATGAATTCAACTACAGCCAGAAAAAACCCTAAAACATTGTACTTAAACTTAAACAACAGTCAGCAATTAATTTTGTATCTGTCAATTCACTGATGCATTGTGCAGTCACGTCAGTACCATCTATCCTAGAGAAAGAACTGCAATTATTTATGTTCTTTTTTTTTTTTTTTTTACAATTTAGCATAGTGGACTGGACTCTCATATATAAGAAATTGGAAATGGCTGTCTGTAACAAAAAATTATTTTGGGTCATAAACCACTTTTGGATTTGCAGTTTCATGTGCAAACCATGGCTGTAATGTGCAAATACTAAATGACACAGTTTCTCTTAGAAAAGCTGTTCCAGCTGCAAAACAAACACATGCAATACATTCTACTAAAAGACAGTTTTTAGTTTTACTAACGTCCATGAAAATGCTGTATGGAGGTGTCTTGGGGATAGCAGGCTTTAACGGAACAATAAGACAAAAAGATCTCTGTCTCTGTTCATCTCTGTTCATCCACTCAAAAAAGAAGATCATTGCAACAACCAGTACTTTGTTTACAGTGGTCTATATAGTCTGACAAAGCAAGGATGGTAAACTAGACAATGACTTCAAGTTTAATTATTCAGACACCATTTCAGCAGAAAAAAAAAAGACTAACAGATTAAAATTGAGCTCATCTGATTTGTAAGGGTGACCTTAATACATACAATACAATCCAGGATACAATCCAGCTTTATAAGTCGCTGAGACCCCAAGCAACATCAGTACTCTCAACGATTTATGAAATAGATAAAGTGAGATATGCAGACAAAGAAAAACATAACAAAAACCATCAGTAATAATTAATTGGAAACTAATATTAAGTCATTTAAATGCCATACTGAAGCCGAAATGTATAGGCATGGACATACGGCTAAACCAAATATTGTGTGGTTTTTCATTAAAACTATCCAACATTGGTTGGATTGGTTCAGAGATTTGTTTGAATGTCTTGATGTGACACATGAATAAACACAAAAAAACAAATGTAGGACAGGAGTATCTATCAGCAGCTTTCATTTTGTAATACAGCTTTCAGTTTAAAGGAGGCTAGAGAACCCTGAATTATATGCATTTGTCTTTCTTCTCAAATTAGTTGTCTTTCAACTTACTGAGCGAGCCAATCGGCATTTCGACTGCATTTTACATCTATTTTACATGGGCTTATGTGTTTATGGATTTGTCAGGTTACATCTCTTTGCAGCCAGAGTTCATTAGCATGCTACATCTAGGTTGTTCTCTCGAGCGCACTCAGATTAATTATGAAGTGGATGTTGTTGTTTAATGCAGACCTGCCTCTGTATGCTGCGATCACGATTCAATATTTGTTAAATTACCCAACCCAACTCCTTTTAATCTTTTACCTGTAGCCAGGCGCTCCAGTCTCTTCCCATGCTCGGGGGGGATGGCATACCTGTTAAAGACAGAGATATGGAGCAGAGAGTTATTTTTGACTGTGTATGAACATGCTCTGTTAATTATGTCTACGGGGCACCATGTGTTGACAGTTGCAAACAAACTTTCAATGAGCATTTGCAGTTTCAAGACTGCCATCAAGTGGTGGACAAGTGAAAAACTTCAGAAAGGTGGATCAAGCTTTTAATACACTGCACTGTTATTTTATATGTAATCTTAACAACATACAGCATGATCCTATCATTAATCCCCCAGCTGTGCTCACACTCCTTTACAATTACCCATATTTTTTCAGCATATGTGACCATTTAAGGTTTGGTCTTCATATTATATTAAATCTTGGCCACTATAATATTTCAAAATTCAAGCCCAGTTATGTGTCCGATAAGGACACAGTAACCATCGGTGATTGCTGCTGAGTTATGAGTTTGCAGAATTTCAAGATGACCTTATTCTGTGTCTTCTCGTTCATGCTGCTGATGCAACCTGAATATATAATCTTCTCAAACTTCCCTGCAAGAAATCCATGAAGCGTGACAAGATTCCCTCTAGGTTTGACTAGGCATTCCATTTGACTAGTACCATCCACCCTCAGGTGTGTGGAATTTCTATCATCATACCACCTGTCAGTTTAACACGGCAGTGAGAGACAGGGTGAGAAAAGGAAGCAAACCTCAGGTAGAGGTGACACGGGGAGTTTGGGAGAGGAGGGGGAGGGTATACAGGATTGAGAAGAGGTGAGAGAAGTGCATCTTTTAAGCTGCTCCCCTCCAGGGACAAGATGTCAACACATCAGTGAGATGAAAGAGTCTACGTCAGTGAGTGTGTGTGTATGAGAGAGTACTAGATGATAAGGGTATGCATGTGTGTGAATATTTGGTACACCAGGCTGCTCTTTCTGAGTGTGTATGACTGTTTCTGTGTGTCTGGCTGTGACACTGATCCCTGTGGGGTTGCAGGGCTCACTGCTCTAATGAGCAAAACTCCCTCCAGGGCAAGAGAGAGAAATGGAACAACCAAGCTGACAAAGAAATGAAAAGCAAACTTCATTCTGATCTACCTGCATTTCCACTTCTTCTTTACCTTTATTACTCTAGTCCTAACCTCCTAATGACTAAGCTCTGATAATTCCTTTCGCAAATACCAATCAGACCTGTGCAATAGGCACTCTGTGATGGATCATGATACCTTTCACTGCGGTCAATACAGTACGTCCTCTAAAATGAAGAAGATAGTTTGATGAATTGAAAAAAAGAAAAATCTGTTCATTAAGCTGGCTCAATGAAAGAGTAACAACAGAGAAAATTCCAGTAATTATATCCCCAGACCCCAATTAATCTGTAAGAAAAAAAATCAATGATGCTTGCTGGGATGCCACACTTTCAAAGCATAAGACAAAACCCTCCAACACGGACGATTTGGAGCTCTAATTGTCCGTACTAATGCAGTTCCGTTCAATTCAAAGACAATGAGAAATCTCAGGCTTAACAAACTACTACTACTAAGAGTTTATGGTTTTGATCTGTGTTAAGCGTTTGTGCTAACTGTGTACCGTATTGATTGACTTGCTAAAATGCCAAATTTCACCTTGGTCTGTTGTACATACAGGAAAGACAGCTTCCGAGAAGTCAATTTAAATGCTTGCACCCGTGGAGAATAGCACAGCTGCCACACATTCCCTGCCTGCACATGTAGCCTAATTGCTTCATCTGTTGTTCCTTTACAGCTCTCACCACTACTTAGAGACTCAACACTCATTTATTTCTTTGTGTGCCAAAAACAACCACAGGGAGAATCCTCTGGGGTCTCTATGCATTTGAATTGGCATGTAAATCAAATTAAACCTGTAACACTGTAAATACTTGCTATTTAAATCCACTTTGGACATGATAAAAGCTATTTTCCAGCTCTGCTAGAAATGTAAAGGATATGCATCTCCTCTATACTTTCTCAGCCTTAAAATAGTCCCCACTATGCCCTGTATTTGTTTAAACATGTCACATAAAATTGTTTCTTTGACTATTCACAAATCCACAAAACTTGAGTTAACTCTTTACCTTGAAAAAAAAAAAAGTATAGACAATTAACTGCAAACCAGCCACTTTTCAGTGGAGGAAAACTTCCCTCTTTTTTTGTGAATAGTATTTATAATAGTGTCCTCTAACTTAAAGGAGAGACTTGTTAACAGAGTTGAAGTGTTCAATGTATTGTATTATTGCACAGCAGAATTCTCTATTCTTTTTGCATTTGGTTCCTCTACTGAAATCTAGAATTTGGCTTTCCAAACCATCTACCATCCACCTTCAACCACTTATCTGGGTTTGGGTTCATGGAGCAAGCAGTCTAAGCAGAGAAGCCAAGACCCCGCTCTATCTGGACAGCCTCCAGCTCATCCAGAGGGATGCTGAGATGCTTCCAAGACAGTTGAGAGATATCATCTCTCCAACCAGTCCTGGGTCTGCCCCAGGGCCTCCTCCAGGTAGGAAGTGCCTGAAACACCTCACCTGTATCCTAATTAGATGCTTTCTCCTCAACTGGCTGCTTTTCAGTGTGGAAGAGTAAAGACTCCAAGTTCCTCCTGAATGACCAAGTGTCCTTACCCTGTCTCGAAAGTAACCCAGCCACCACTCAAAGGAAGCTCAGTGTAACCATGAGGTCATCCTTTTGTCTCACAAGACACAGCCCTTGGCCATAAGTGGAGGTAGGAACAAAGATCGACTGGAAAAAACCCCCAATTTGACTATTCTTTAATGATCAACGCCTTCTGTGCTCTGAACCTTGATTGCATTTATTATTTAAGGACTTCGATATAATGCTTTTAAAGGGCTGTAATCACCTTTAGCTTCAAATTTCTCATTTTTGTCTAATTTGTCTGCCTGGTTAATAGAAAAGAGAAAAAGGACTGATACAATCTGTGAAACATTGTTAGATTAGACCTTCTTGCTGTAGGAGTCAGATTATAACTCAGTGACGAATAGAAAACACAAAAATGATTCCATCTCCTACTAATCACTGTTCCTTACTCACCAAGATTTGGGCTCTCCAAAGTGAAGGTAGTTGATGCTGTAAAGGTCCATATCTTCGGTGTGCCAGGAGAAGGTAGTCTTCCACATACCAAAGTATAGATATGGAGTGTTGACACCCTGAATGGAAACACCGCAGTCCTCCTCTATAACATCCAGGATAGAGTTCAGGTGGGCAATGTTCCACTCATCCACATCCTAGAAAATGAGAAACAGGCTTTAGACCTGGGTTACAGATTGGTACCGCAGTTGATGATGGCATTTTAAATCCAATCACTATCAGCTCAGCTACACAAAGAGACAAGTGCGCTGTGTCGCTAAAGTGCTGCTCGACATGTTTTGACCTTCAGTTGTTCAAGCCAGCAATGAAGAAATGCTACTCAGGCTTCCAATCACTCTATATTAATAGAAACCGCACTATTCACTGATTTTACTGGGGGTCAACAATGCAGTGCAAAACTGGAGGATTTGTAATGACTATTGAAGTCCCTGTGTAGAAGATCCTTCTGATTACTTTCATTATTCTGGTGTATTTGTGTGCATGTAGAAATGTCAAACAGTTCCAATATTGATATACAGTAAAGTGTGAGTTGTTGGACAGTGACACGTTTAAAATGTCAATTTTCCCTTTGTACTCCACCACAGTGGATTTTAAATCAAGCAATCGAGATATGATCAAAGTGCAGACTTTCAGCTTTTATTTAACAAAACTATTTGCATTACCAAACTAGGAATTGCAGCTATTTGTATACATACTCCCTCATTTTTAAAGGCTCAGAACTAATCGGTGAAAAAAAGCTAACCATTATTAAATATAAGGATTGGTTTTAACACTTGGCCAAAAATCCTTTGGAGTCAATCATTGCCCGAAATCTTGATCTGACAGACGTCACCAAATACTGCGCTTCCTCCACTGAGGTGCTCTGCTGAGCCTTTACTACCTGTTTCTGGGTATTTCCGCATTCAGTTGTGTATTTAATAAGTGAAAAGCTGCTCTATTGTGCTGGGGTTAATTGACTTTCTTGTGCATTGAATGATGTCCCATTTCTTTCCATTGCTTTTGCAGTATGCTTTGTCATTATCCACGTGGACCATAGGCGTCAGCCTAATTACATTTGGCCCGCGAAGCCATACCAAATTACTATTAGAGCTGGCCTACTGGTATTATACAGCTAATATATATATTGTTTAGTATTAAGCTTTGCTTGTTCCATATTCAGTTTTTCAGCAAAATGTGTTTGAGTCCATAAGAAAAGATTCATTCTTATATCTGGAGGAATAAATATATTTCAATAAATATTAACGTTAGCCCGCGACTTTGTTCCAGTTTTGAATTTTGTCCCACTGTGTATTTGAGTTTGACACCCCTGACGTGTACTGTGAAGTGCTGTCTAATCAGCTTTGCAGTATTTGCCTGAATCTGTTTCTTCCTTTCTCAATACTCTTCTCTATCCATCATTGTGGTAAAAGTGAATTTTCATTTCATGTGTCCAAATGATTTTTCCAGGACTGTTCTGGCTATTTTAGATGTTTTCTGTCAAAGTTTAATCCAGACTTCTTGTTTTTGAGTGTAACCAGTGATTTGCACCTTGTTGTAACTCTCTGTATTTCCATTCATGAAGGTAGACTTTGACACTTGTTTCACAAGTCACTAAATACATGTTCCACACTCATCAAGTTCAAATATTATCTGCTTCATTCGTCATGAAATAACAAAGGAACAGGCCATGAACCTGATCGTCAGTCAATTTAATTTTGTTATTATTTTGCTTATGATAAAACGAATTGTAAAAACTCAGCAGGGAATGTAATAAGAGAAAGCTAAACTAGAAAGGTTGGCTTTAGCATCAGCATGCATTTAAAAAAAAAAAAGAAGAAGCAAAAACAGAGAGAAGAAAGATCCATCTACCTCATCGTAGAGGCTGCCACTGACATCAGCACCATATATGGGTGAAACAAAAGTGAGGTTCTTCCAATACTTCCTCTCAAGGTCTTCATAATTCAGGTAGCGAGGCGTACAGTACCTGTGAGAAAAAGAAAGAAATTTCATTTGACATTAGACAGCGATCCTTGTACAAGTACTTTGCTGTGGTCTAAACCGGAGACGCAGAATCAGAGCTACTGACACCAACACCAAAGCAACTTATTTCTACTCTTAACTTTGTTTTAATAATATTTGCTATGCTTGCGTTTTTTCGCTAGATTTAGTATCCTATTTTTATTTTACTTTACTGATGTGAGCTTCTTTACATCATGCTTACTTCTCTATTCAGTTTTTACATAGTCTTTAATTTAAACATTTACCTTTTTTAAAAATTCACTTTTATTGTATTTTTGATTTTTATTTATGGCTTTTTGTATATTAAGCTTTTCACATTGCTTTGGTATGTGGTAATTTTTTACATATTGAGCTTCTTTGTTTGATTCGTGTTTATTTACTGCTCTTTCTGTTTACTTGACCTCCTTTTTATGTAATTTTAACCTTATTAAGCTTTCATTCATTTCATTTCATTCTCCTTTATTCTATTTTGTTAATGGTCATGTTTAATACTGTTTTGCCAGCTTGTGGTCAATTTCTCTTTATTAGTATAAGACAAAACCTTACAGGCCTTTTACAAAGGTTTGTAAATACTCAAACTCTGAAGAAATTGGGTTTTGGCTGTGACAACATCAAAATGAAACATTTGTGTGAAATTAAGAACTATTCCTCCTGATTATTAGAGTTAACGAAGCATGTAAACCAGTTAGTTAAAACTCACATGTCACTGTTGGCCAATCGTCTGAACTCCTGCACCGTCAGAGGTTTTTTCTGGATGTTGTATTGAATGAAGAGCCCTGATTGGCCAGCCACCATCTGCTGAATTGGAGCATCGATGACCAAATCATCTATGTCATCATAGGTGCGACGGGGCTTCCAGCCTTTAGGAGGAATTACCTGAAGGATAAACAGAGGAATCAAAAACAACGATGTAGGAAATTTATTCAAAAGAAAAAGTCAGTTCCTTGTGCATTTACATGTCACACTATACATCATTCTTCCTTTTCTTCTTTTGATTGACTAAATCCAACTTCGGTTCAAACTACGTATAAAATGTAAACCCACTCACTAAGATAAGGTAACAATATGATAAGTTTAAAAAAAAATAACTGTCCAAGGTCTGATTCAACTCACTACTTACCTTAGCCAGGCCTGCCCGATGTGCACCCTGAGACTCCATATAAACCAGATACTTGTTGAAGTCCTTGAACTCTTCCATAGTGGGCCTGAAGGTCATAATCTTGCAGGTGGGGTTTGCAGCGGTATGCACCTCTGCTCCCGCCATCCTGCCACCTTACCAGGTAAAACCTGAGGAGAAAGAAAAACAGAAGATATTGATGATGTTCCAACATTAATGTGAATTTTGTATGAATTTTAAAATTCACATAAAAAGTATCTGTCAAAATACTTTACCCCTATACTGTCTATGGTTAGTGAAAATGCAGGGTATTAGTTAGTTATTTAGAGTGAATTTCAAGAGTGGCGCAACAAGAAGACAGATGGTTTTGCACCCCCAGCACCAAGTCTTGTTACAAATGCAAAATACAATGCAAAATGCCATTTAACAATTGTTCACCTCCTATTTCACTTTTTCCACACTCATCACAATGATATATAATTTCAAACAGCTTCACTATAGTTATAATGTTAGAAATTCTTTAGTTTTTCTGACGATTGCAAAAAATACAAATCGCATTACTAGAAGATCTTGTGCTCATTAGCAGGGTAACTGACTTGCGTGTAACCGACAGGTTCGCCACTAGATGGAGATAGAGATTCGACAACTGTGGATGTGATCTAGTGATCCTTTTGCTCATGCCAACAACCCTTTTCAGATTTTTGTCCCTTCCACCCATCCCACTCCCAACTCTGAGGTTCCTGTGTATCCAGACAAAGGATCAACGGGTGAAGCTGTTGTGTTTGTTTGGCCTTATACTTCTTTATAAGGCTACTTCACTGCAATCTACATTATATGCGACCCAATTAGTGGTATGCAACCTAATTATGTAATAGGCAATCACAGGCTGGAGCAAGTTTTCTGGGAGGGGAGTTAAAAAATGCTTAAGCACAATGTTTACATCCTTACTCTTTGTCGGGGTGTTAAAACAATCGTTTTAAAACCCTGCATAACCTATGTCTGGCATAATATACATATATATATATATATATATATATATATATATATATATATATATATATATATATATATATATATATGGATAAATATCTCCATTAAATCACAGCAGAATTGTACTTACGTATTAATAACACTGCATGAACGCTTCTGGCTTTGCTGATCTTTGTTGTCTGCCAACAAGCTAACTAGCCAACTAGCCTACGTTTTGTTAGGATGCCAAATAATGGCTGAACAAACAGCGCAGCTTGCTAGCTCGGCTGACTAGCTCGCTTATATTTAAATGATACCCACCGGCTTTAATTTAATGTGTGCTCGTGGGGCATTGCGGCTCAACAGTATTTGGTGCTAACAGTTAGAGAGGGCAAAGCATTACAAAGTGTTAAGTTAAGCCACCTATCGCGTTAGCTAACTTCTTACTGCACGAGTCAATGAGATTTAAATGCCCCTCACAAGAAGGCTGCACACAGGCCTGTAGCTACCCCCTTCGCCACTTTATGTAGTGCAGAACATTTCATCTAGCACTTCTCTACTGTTATGTGTTATGCAAGTTTAGCAACAGACCAACAAACAAAGCCAAAACATACACCGCGAGAAGTCCAGTTGCATGAGAGCGTGCCAACTTGTGTTTGTGGCAGTGCTAACGCTTAGCTGTTGATAGCTCGGCTAATTCTGCACAGGAGTCACGAAATGCACCCTGCTTTCACACAAACTGGCGCAAAGCTAGCTTCCTCTGCACAATTTTCGCCGGTATTTCACATCATGTCCGCATTAAAGTGTACAGGGTTTTGTTTTGTTTTGTTTTACCTTGATTTAGAAAGACTCGGGTCGTGTTGTTGTTTATCCCCTTCCTTGTTCGTACAGCTGATTCACATGACAGCTGCTGCTGATTCGTGCCGTGCAGAACGGCGGTGTCCCACACCGCCTCCACAGGCACGGCCGTGGTGCAGTAACCTATCCAGGCGCTGTGAGATCTGCGGATCGGGAGGCGAGCCCGTCAACTGGAACGCAGCCAGAGACGTAGGTAGTAAGTGCACCTGCATCCCCAGCGCTAAAAAGTCAAAAAGTGCTGGTCTAATATTTTGTCATTTCTATAGCTGCACCTTGAGGCCCAGAGGTGAAAGTTATTTTTGTTTTTAAAGCTATAAATAAATTAAAAAAAATCTGGAGTTAATTGTGCAATTTGTAATATCAAGGGCTAAAACAATTAAGCTTAAGTTAAATCCCAAAGGATTTTTTAATAGTAGCTTAACTTAGCCGAGGCTCTTTTAGGCATCTGATGAAAATAAGTTTTGGGTTGCCTGGTTGTGAGAGGTTTGTTAGGTTGGGATTTAATGCTCCAGAATTAGTACGGAATTAGTCATTTATGAATAATTGTACAAAAAAAAGTTATTTCGTGTATCCCCTGGACTGAGGAGAGTAGACAATGAGATTTTGGTGGTGGAAGGAAAAGGTACAAGAACGCATTTGAAGGAAGAGGATGACAAAGAAAAAAGGGGCAGCAGTACTGGAACAAAAGCAAAGGACACAGCTTATAGTGAGTTGTATGCAAGGCTGGACACTAAAGAATAGAGAACTTGTACAGGTTGACTGGCAAAGAAGCTGGTTAGCGTGATTAAGGACAGAGCTGCTAATGAGTGTGCTAGGACGATGGAAGGAGGAGCTGATGGATGAAATGTGAGACATGCTATGATGTATGGTTTGGAGATGATGGTGCTGACAAAAAAAGAGATGGGTGGAGCTAAAGAGGTTAAGCATTTCAATGGAAGTGAGTAGATCAGAAGGACAACTCAAGTTGAGCAGTTTGGAGACAAAGTCAGAGAGGACATGTGCAGAGGAGCAATATATTTGACAAAGGATGCCGAATAACAAGGTGCCAGGTAGGAGGAAAAAAGGAAGACCACAGAGAAGATTCATGAATGTAATGAAGGGGACATGCAGACAGTTGGTGTGACAGAAAAGAATGCCAGTGATAGGGCGATACTGAGTCAAATGAGCAGCTGATGGGAGGAGCAGAAGAAGGGAAGAAGATTGAAGTACTACCTGTCCCCATATGAATCTAATCAATAAAATCTGGGAAATTAATACTAATAATATCTATCTATCTATCTATCTATCTATCTATCTATCTATCTATCTATCTATCTATCTAGTTGTATTTGTCGTGAGAGCCTGTAGAATAAGAGCATGTAGGATCTGTGCTGCACAATTTAAATGTACAAAACTTCCTTGTGATTCCTTGTGTGTCATTTAATAATTTTTTGTGTCTGGGGTGATGAAGCAGTGGCTTAGGAGTGGCGTCGGTGGATGCAGTAACACTCTCTAAACTGTGGGGGTCGCCGATTGACTTTCTGCAAACATGGCTGCCCAGGATGAACTCAGTAAGTTTCTTTTTGGGTTATTGGCGATTCATATATTTTGTCAAATGTCGCACTCGTGGTTTCTAAAAACGTATCCAGGAAAATGCCTGATCCGCCCTGACAGTTGGGGTGTTTTTTGGTGTAACGCTAAAGCTTCTTGTAGTTAAAAACCAGGGGTAGGTGCGATAGCTAGCTACTAAGCTAACCAGAATGCTATCGTCAGGAGGCCGTTTGCCCAGTCATGGTCAAAAAGAAACTATCACGTAGGCTATTAATATATATCCATTTATGAAACTTTGAAAGTGCGCAGTAACTGCTAGGATATTCGGGGTATTGGGGATTTGACCTGCAGGATGTGACCTTAAGTGAAAAGCTAGTTGAATAATACAGAAACGATCAAATGCGTGAATAGTCTTGTCAGTTGTTGTAGCTAGCTGGGTGCTTGGTGAGCCATGCCAGGAGAAGGAAGGCAGGGCTGGGTGATGGTCGCACCAGCACAGCAGCTGACAGGACGAACTTATCAGCAGAACTGCAGCAACATGCCCGTGAGACCGTTTTAAGCATGCATGTTGCTCTATGTTAAACTGAAGGTCGTAGTCTTTGTGTTGCAGATACCTTACTACTGGGTGAGATACTTGAGTAGAAAGATATTGCGAAATTAGCCATGATGGGGCCAATAATTAGCGTGTGACAAATACCGCCTGGAAAATGAGTTAACAAGGGTGTTATATGTATTTTTGACAGATCAACTGGAACGTGTGTTCCTTCGCCTGGGCCATGCAGAGACAGATGAACAGCTGCAGGACATTATCTCCAAGTTCCTACCCCCTGTTCTCCTCAAGCTCTCCAGCGTTCAAGAGGGGGTGCGGAAGAAAGTAAGAAGGGTGTAGCCTGTCTCTGTTACTTAAGAGATTATAATGACTGCATTACAAGGGAGATGTGTTTATAAACTGCAGTATCATTACTTCAAAGTTCAGCCCAGAAAAAAATTATTTGAAGGTATAGCAGAGATATAGACTCAGTTCTCTAGATGCAAAGGTTCTTCAAGGAGCTTAGATCCCTTTTACTTTGTTTATGCATCTGTCTTATTTAACTACATAATAAAATGTGGAAACTGCGTATTCTCTGCTAGGTAATGGAGTTGTTGGTCCACCTGAATAAGAGGATAAAAAGCCGGCCTAAGATTCAACTTCCAGTAGAAACTTTGCTTGTGCAGTACCAAGACCCTGCAGCTGCCTCTTTCGTTACGGTAAGAATCTCATATTAGGATGTTTGCCATATAGTGGAGGATCTCGTGTTTGCCTTGTGGGCGTGATTGCCTTATGGGCCAATGAACATCGTTGGTAAGGTATCACACAGTTACCACATGGGATTTAATCAGATCAGTGTTTTTGTCCCTTTGTTTTGTTTTAAAAACACAATTTAATACACATGATTGAATTGACGTTTATGTGGGGTTTTTTTAAAATCTAGTTAGTGATCCTAGATTGACTTGTGTTTTTAAAAATTGGCCTATTATTGAGAGCAGAGTTTTGATGGTCACATTTATACGCAGAATTTCACCATCATCTACATTAAAATGGGCTACCCTCGTCTGGAGGTGGTAAAACAGTGTGAGCTAGCCCCGACCCTCATCACTGCCATGGAAGGAAAACCACAGCCACAGCAGGACAGGTAAGGGGATGTATCCAAACACCCATTTTGGATATGGTTGTGTGACATGTGTGTTAAGCAATCTTGAGATATCAGCTTATTATTTTTAATTTAATTTGTCTATACTCTATGTTCTCTCTTAGTCTGATGCACCTGCTGATCCCTACTCTTTACCACATAAAGTATCCTACTGACACCTCCAAGAGTGCTTCTCTGTTTAACCTAACTGAGCGGCCAAAGACAATGCACCTGCTGTTGGAGTTCATGTTAGATGTTTTACTGATGCCTTATGGGTGAGTTGACGATTCATAAGCGAATAAGGGTTGCAGACCTACCTCTGGTGAAATTAATTCCTTGCGAGAAGTATTTTTACCACAAATTGTTGACCTGTAGTGTCCTTCTCCTCCTAGGTTTGTGCTGAATGAATCTCCAACTCGCCCCGCTCCCTCCTCCTCCCAGGGTACTTCTGGAGATGGGACAGTGGCTGCGAGTAGTCAGGGTCTCCCACAGCCTCCTCCAGGGATGAGTGTTTATGCTGCCAAGAGGGTGATTGGAGAAGCCCAGTGGAATGCTGAACAGCTGGAGCAGGTATACAAACTGAACTGGGAGGATGAGAACTGGCTTTATATGTTTATCTGTTTGGAAAGGTAATATGCTCAGTGTTTGGGCAGGCCGGCCAAGTATATTTATGCCCATCTGAGTATGTTTGGTGACTTGTTTTTTAGGGGTGCAACGATACTCGTATAGATATTGAACCGTTCGATACAGTGCTTTTGGTTCGGTACGCATATGTATCGAACAATACAACATTTTTTATTTATTTTATCAACTTTTCTTCAGTGGATCTGCGTTCGACTACTCTGCCTAGGCTGCACTGTTGAGTGCAGTTCCACTGAGCGCAACGCAAGCTAGCAAGACAGAAGCTAAGCTTGCAACATGGCAACTGCCTCAACGCTACCTGAAATTGAACCTCCCCCACCCTCATTCAGATCTGGCGTTTGGAACTATCTTGGTTTTCATGTGAAGCATGACCCTGATGGTAAGCTTCACATGAAAACAAAAGTAAAACAGTATGTCAGATGTGCCAAGCAATGCTCAATTTGTGGGAACTAGTGCGTTAGCGCAGTTAGCTCGTTAACGTGTTGACGCCGTCCAGCCCCACGCACGGGGGGCGATCCGCGGTAACTCGTTAACGGAGATTTGCCGCGTTATGGCGTTAATGTCATTTTAACGAGATTAACGCTGACAGCACTAGTGGGAACACAACAAATATGACTGCACATTTACGCCGACATCATCCTAGTGCAAAGACAAGTGGAAGCAGACAAAAACAACAAGCATGCATGCTACAAACTTTACCCGAGTCATTTAGACAGCCGTTAGCACATGATTCTCCTTATGGGGACCTGATATGTTTAATATGCTGCTGAGAATATAGCCCAGAAGAAGCGTATAGTATAGCTTTTATTTTGGAAAGAGCCATTTCTCTGTAATAAACTCTCTTTTCCAAAGATGAGTGATTTCTCCATCAGATAGATTTATTTTGTTGTTTCAGCAACATTAAGTTTAAAAACTGTACTTTTGAGTTAAAATATATATTTATAATTTTAATAAATGACAAATTAAAAAGGCATGAACATTTTTTTTGTATCGAAAAAATATTGAACCGTGACACCAAAGTATCGAACCGAACCGTGAATTTTGTGTATCTTGCACCTGTATTGTTTTTGTCTGTCTGTGTGGATAGCTCAATGTCCTGTTGATTTGGTAGATTTGGTCCCCCTTGCCAATGTTTTGAAAGTTCAGTTGTTTACCAACTAATCTAGGCCATCCCAGTCTTTTGCTAGTCAGGTGACTTTAATGACAATCCTGAATATCATTCACTGTCATTCATTGGAATAGTGCCCAACTATACCATTGTGCACTGCAGTTAACAAAGACAATCCCTGGGTTTCATTGTAACTGAGTTTCATGTTCATCAAAACATGCAGTAGGTGGATAACTATACTGAGATCACAGATGATGCAGAGAATGACAAAAACGACCAGCTGCAGTTCAGCACTGTGCATTTGAAGTCCATCTGCAGGCGTAAAGAGTAACTGGAGATGATTATTGCTGTACACATGCAGTGCTTGTGCCTCCGCTTGTGGATGCATACAGGTTATCGGCACAAAAATATTCAAATCTGCGGGAAACACTGATATGGAGGGGTTTTTTTTGTAAGGCAAATCTTTGAATAGCTTCTAAACATTCAGGTTAGAATCAGTTATGTCTATAAATTTTCCACCTTCACCCCTAATTTGACTGTTTGGTATAATTTCTTCAGAGCAATTTCTTCTGTAATGTATATTTTTTAATATAAATGTGGACGGTGAAGCACCATGTGGCATGTTTACTATGACTAAATAGTTCCTTGTTGTGTACTTGGTTCCAACAGTGTAAACTGGGAATAGTGAAGTTCATTGAGGCAAAGCAAGTCCCAGAAGTGGAGACGGTGGTCCACCTGGTGGTGGCGTCAAGTGACACCAGACACAGTGTGGCCACTGCAGCTGATCTGGAGCTGAAGAGCAAACAAAGGTAGGCCATGAAACTTGATTTATGTCTGTGTTTGTATTTGCATCACCAAGTCCTCCACTTTTAAGTGCTCCTTTTGTCCGGTAGTTTATACAACTTAACAGTTTCCTAGATTTTGTAAAAATAATTTTTAAAAAGTCAGACTTTTTCAAGTATTTCTGAGGAGCTGAATAAACTGTCAAACTGTCATTCCTATCATTAGTAATGCACTTGTTTTGTAATGTTTCAGCATCATCGACTGGAACAATCCTCTAATTATCAACAAGATGTTCAAAGTGTATCTGGGGGATGTCCCTCTTAAAACAAAGGTTTGTCAACTCAAACTCAACATTTAAACTCTCTTTTTTTTAACATAACCTGTGAACATAAGTATTTTCTTGACCCGTAGAAATGTAAAATCCCTTTATATGTATACTGTAGGGGGGCGGCATGAAGCAAGAGCTGAAACATGAGCCAGTAAGCACAAGAGTTAAGCTGAAGATCCTGCCGCATCTTCTACGCTCACGTCTGGCTGCAGAGTGCTTTCCAGCTAATATCCAGGTACGATCTGTGATGCTTCTGGCCATGTTTTCTTTTTTTATTCAGTGTGAAGTTTGTTTTAGTGTATCCAGATAACTCTGATATATGGGTATTTTTCAGGTACTGCCATGCAAAACAGTAAACTTTCCAGATTTTCTCACTAGTTTGCTTTCTGTCCTCTGTAGGTTGTTTATGACGGTCTGTTTGGGGCCAGCACAAACAACAAACTGCTGTCTCTCACCCTACAGTTTGTCCATCATATCTGCATGGTGTAAGTCTTTTCTTCGTCTTCCTACAGATACATCTGTCTTCATCAGTGTGTTTCAAGTAATTAAAAGCTGATTCTGTCTCTCTGATTTTTCATTAGATGCCCTGACACTAATAAGCCTTTAGGGCTAATGTTGCTTAATGGTCTTACCAAGCTCATCAATGAATACAAGGAGGTAAAATGCAAGACATAAATAATGTGAAGTTCATACAGGGTCGCGCACTTTAATTTGAAATATACTTACTGGGAAACACTTGTCTTTGCAGGATCCTAAGTTACTGTGTGTTGCTTACTCTGCTGTTGGAAAGCTGTCAAGGTATAAGGAAATAATGAACTATTTCTTTATTTAAACATTTCCAGTTTTGCATTGTATTTCAAATGATGTAATACAAAATATCTCGGTCCTCTGTTCTAGTCGTATGCCTCAGCTCTTCACAAAGGACATTGCACTTGTGCAGCAGTTCTTTGAGTCCATGTGTAAGGTAGGGGAAAGACGTTGCAGTGAAAACTGAGTACCAAGCAACTAATGCATTACAAGATATTGGCACTCACAGTCCATATAAAATTATTGCCTTAAACTCTATTCTTGTGCATCTGGTATTGAAATTTCTAAAATTCCTCTTCAGGAAGAAGCTGATGTCCGTCTAGCTATTCAGGAGGCTTTGTCTATGATGGTTGGAGCTTACGCTAACCTCCAAGGAGCACTGCTCAACCTAATGGAGGCCCTGGTGGCTGCATATATTGGAAAGGTAAGAGGCAGAACTGGTAGAATAAACTTTAATCTTGGTGGGTTTAATAAGTAGAAATGAGGCAAATCAAACACTCGTATAGTTCTTTGTTGTTTTTTGTTTTGTTTTGTAACAGCCGGAGGTGCAGGTTCGCCAGGTGGCCATGAAGTTTGCCAGCACGGTCTTTGCTCCTGATCATGTGCCATCAAGATACCTACTGCTGCTGGCTGCTGGAGACCCGTAAGTTTGAAAAACACAGTAATCTTTCGTGTGGTGGTAAATAAATGACAAGAACACACAGTAAACATTTTACTGGGTCATGAAATTATTGATAGTACAAAGAAGAAGCTTTGAGCTTAAACTAAAATGTGTCCTAGGTGTACTTACCTGCAGAAAAGCTTGAAGTGTCTTATTTTTCTGTGTTGTAGAAGAGAAGAGGTGTCTGGGGAGGCCCAGAGGGTGCTGAGGGCTTTCCATACCAAGAGCTCAGAGAAGGAGGGACCAAAACCTATGCCCTCCTTTCCTGATATGGTGGCTTATATCCAGGAGAAAGTGAGGCTCTGAGCATGTTCTCCAAGTTTCTCATGATGGTGTTTTTACTAAGACGTTTTAAATCTTAAATCTCTGCACTTTTGTCTTTATTAGGCCGCTCAGCGAATCAAGACTCCAGCTAAGTACATTGTGGGAACTTCCACAATTCCTTTCAACCCCTCTGCATTTGGCGAGGTAAATATGAATTTGTTATGACCTCACGGCATCTATTAATCGTGACACTGGCCCATCTTATAGTCTTATACCTCTTATACCTGTGCTAGATGCTTGTCTTCTAATCCGTCTCATTTCCGTTTCCTGTTGTCCCAGATCATGCTCTACCTGAGGATGTGTTTAGCCCACAGTGCCGGGGCCATGCCCATGTCCACACGCTTGTCAGACATGCAGGATGATGCCCCTGCCATTGGCCGCTATGTCCACACGCTGCTGTTTTCTGACTCTCAGCCCTCAGGGTCAAAGGGCTCTGAAGCAAATCCTGTACATGTCTACATGGATCTTCTGCAGCAGCTGCTCTCTGCTGTAGGAGGTGAGGAAGCACTTAGTTATTAAACAATCAAGCAGTTTTTGGAACTTTTTTTTTTTTGCTCTGAAAATGTGCAGTGAATATTTAAGTAACCAAAAAATCTCTTGACTCTTAAAAATTGCAAGTATCTTCTGTTCAAGAAGACTGTCTCCTTGATAAAAGACTGCAAAATTCAGTTTGTGCTTCATGTAAATAAGTTGTGTTCCTTTAAGAATCCATGTGCATTTCCAGGTATTTATGTTTGTCAGGAAATTGTACTTAATGTAATAATCTCTTAACAGGAATCCCTGTCATGTACTGTTTACTGGAGGTTGTGTCTGTGTGCCCGGAGAAACTGGCTCCCAGATTTGCTGATAAAATCGACTGGATTAAAGTGAGTATCATAAATATGTGGGATGTTAGTGCCAATATGGGTATTTACTATTTCACAAATGAGACAGATACCAGATAATCCAGCTGCTCAGCTGTGTTGTGATATTGTAAAACCATCAGCCTAGTGCACATTTTACAGATCTCATCGCTGTAATAGCAGATGTTTTTTTTCCCCCCAGAGTCTGATGAACACAAACAAGGAGGACATGAGGGAGCTGGCAGCCCAGCTGTATGCTGTTGTGGTTTCGACTATGACTGGCAACGAGTTGCAGAAGGCCGTGCAGAACCTCGTCAAAATCACCAAAGACAACCACGTAATGCCACTTTGTTGCTACACAGCCGTTCGTAGCTTCATTTATTTTATAGCTGTGAAAATTTACCTTGCATTAATGTTTACTTGCTTTGTCAAATCACAGAGCCCTGAAACTCAGCATGGTGCCATCTTGGCTCTTGGCTATATGGTCGGAAGGAACATGAGCAGGAAAAAAGCTGCCACATCCATTGATTCGACAGAAAACATGGGGCAGCAAATGAACATCTCTTCCCAGGAAGATGATGAACTTGCTGCCATGGCAACAAAGACAATTGGTATGTAATTATTTCACATCAGCTTCATTCATTTACTGATTTGGTAACTGTTGGAGTACCAAAAACTGATGCTAAATTTTATTTTGCCTATACTGTAATGATTATACAGTATTTTTTTTTAAATTCCTTAGTTTTTAGTTGACAGTTTTAAAGTTTATATCATAAATAATGATTCGCTTCTTTGTATGCTGTTTGATCCATTTTTGTTCATGTTCGTCAAGGTTCCTTCCTGGACAACAGCAGTGCAATGCTGGCTATAGCAGCCTGTACAGCTCTGGGGGAAATTGGGCGTAATGGCCACCTGCTGATCCCTGCAGAGGGAGAGGGCTTGACTAAACTCTCTGTTGTAGAAAACCTGCTGGCCCGCATTCCCTCTGGCAAGGAGAGTACAAAGGTATTCTAGAAATCTAATCGAAAAAATGGCTACTGAGAGGCACTTTCCAGTGATCGTTACTGGCACACATTATATCAGTGGTTTATTTGCACTGTATAAATTAATGTCGGGTCCTTAGATTTTCTTGCCTACTTTTTTATCTTGATCATCATGTTTGTGTCTTTGTTCCAGATGAAGGAACGAGCCATCATGACCTTGGGTTATCTGCCAGTGGGAGATGAAGATTTCCCTCATCAGAAGAAGCTGCTGCAGGGACTTATGGACTCTGTAGAGGTATGAAACATACTGATGGATAGTACATTTTTAAAAGACTAGGTTCAAATGAACAGGTGTAATTGGTAGCTTAAGGTTTGTTTGTTTTTTAACATTTTACTTTTTGAGGTCAGGGTAATGAATCGGGCTGTATTGAGGTGGTTATTTTTGCACAGATATGCTGGTATTGTCTCTAAACATTTCTACTTGAGCTGTCACTCGGCTTAACAACTCGTTGCTGGCAGCAGTACTCAAGTTTGTTTTTTTTTTACATTCTCAATCTTTCCAAGGCCAAGCAGGTGGAGCTACAATTCACAGTAGGAGAGGCCATAACAAGTGGTGCAGTAGGGACCAGTTCTGGAGCTGCCAGAGATCCATGGACCTGCACCGAGGACCATTACACTCCACCACAGAGTACATTTCTAAAATGTAGTCCCAGCTTGTATTGTGCTTTTAACATTTTTTTTTTTATCTGTTAATGAATTTTGCCATTTCTGAAGTTCACACTACTCTGATTTGGTTCTCCAGTATAGTGGCACGCTTACTGTCCACTCTGCATGACCATATTCAGCTTTATACCAGCAGTCGTCCTAATGAAATCCATGGTTATCTTTTCTGTCTGACATTATTTTGAATTTTCTGAGCATAAATTCACCTGCAGCAGTCCATTTTTATCTAAAAGCTGAATGTTTTATCCACAAAAGTTTTAATTTCCACTTTTTCCTTTCTGCTGACAGATGTAAAAAACAATGATGTGGTTCCCTGGGTCCTTAACGCCATCCTGACCAAGTATATAACCAGCCAGAACCCCCACGTCCGGCAGGCAGCCTGCATCTGGCTGCTTTCCCTTGTCAAGAAGCTCAGCCAGCACAAGGAGATTACGGTGTGTATTTTTAACCCCAAAATTGAGACTCGGGGTGAAATGTAAATTAAAAACAGAATGCAATGATTTGCAGATCTTGTGAGACCATAGAAAACATATCAGATGTTTGAAATGTGAAATTGTACCTTTCTGGGAAAAATATTCATGTGCCAAAGTCTTTAGTGTGCAAATTTAATTTCTTTATGCACGTATGTCAAATACCCGTAATTTTGTTTCTCTTCTTTAACTCTTACAGTCACATTTGAAAGAGATTCAGGGGGCCTTTATCTCTGTTCTCTCAGACCCTGACGGTAAGATCAGAGTCAAGTCTAAGTGAACTGTTTGATCAGCTCATTACTTGCTAGCTTTGTGCCTGTGCACTTCCTCACGCTTCACTCTTCCTCTTTCATTCAGAGTTGAGTCAGGATGTGGCATCTAAAGGCCTTGGTCTGGTCTATGAGATGGGGGGAGAGGGTGACCAGCAGGAACTGGTGTCCACTCTTGTTGAAACGCTCATGACTGGTAAAAGGTGAGTGGATGGTTGGGTTGAGTACAGATTCAACAGCTTCAAGCTTGTGCATGAATGAGGGAAAAATCTAGAAACAGGTTTATTGTTTTGAAACAAACTGTTAGACCGTAGTGCATGTTGAATGAGGTCCTCCACATACCCAGCTGAAAGCTAAAATGGTCTAAAGATACAGTTAATTTTATTTTTTTTACTGCAAGTGTTGATAAGTTTGTGTACAGAATAAAAAATTAGAAGAAATGGGAATGGAATATTATGGACTCACAAAGATGCTGCTCAGTTTCCTGGGTTAACCCTTTAAAACCGATTGGAGCGGGCACGCTCCGTTTTGTGCAACTACTTTAAAATCCCGGTAGCTCTGCAACCATGTGAGCTAGCGCAATAATTTTTTTTGCATATGAAACTGGAGGAGTTGTACTTACATCTTATGCCATCAGCTTGTCCTCGGTCACAGTTTCCTTCCACATAAAGCTTTGCAAAAACTGCATACAAAGCGCTTGCAGCAACAAAAACATAATATTCCAGAAACACGCCTTGCCGATCCGATCAGCTGTTCATAACACTTCCTACGTTGGAATAGACGTCAGCGCGAACTATCGCATGTCCGCCATGACCTGCCCGAAACCGGAAGTGACGTAATTTTTGCGGAAATGTAGTTTTTATTACCGTCAGGGCCTCATGAGCCTATACTGGTGTTTTTAAAAGTTATGTTTGACTTTATGACTTTCTGTGTTGTTTCTGGGATGCTTAGGACTCATATTGCACTGCTGGAAATATTTTATTTTGATATATATGCTGTTTTTGCACTATAATATTTATTTTCGTTTTTTCTGCAGTGTATAAAAATTGGTGTTTTTCAAAAATAAAACTATGAAGACACTCAAAATAAATTTCCTGTGGTAGGAAACTATTTTGTGCAACTTTTCTGTATTTACAGTTTTGAGGGATAAGCCTCTTAAATTTCTCTAACTAGAAATATATGTTTAAAAAAAAACAAAACGATTTTCAATTTTTTTGTAGTTTATTGCACTTTTTTGCAATTTATGTAATTACTATGCACTTAATGCATACATATTATTAAAATTTAGGCTGTAATGGTTGTAATGATGTATAGCAACTTGAAATGCTCCCAAAAATGGCTCCACAGCATGTAAAAATATAATATAAGCTCTGGCGGGCTTTGTTCTATGGTAGGTCTTAAAGGGTTAAGACCTCTGAATGTATCTGTTTCACAGAGCTGACTGACTCGACTTGGATCATAAAGCAGTGGATTCACAAAATGTTTAAAAAAGAAGTCTAAAAATAAATAATTTAAATGGTCCATTAAGCACTGTGGGAGGACTAATGATTAGCTAATGTGCACCATGGGCAGGATGAACACATGCATCGAGCTTCTGTCAAATTTTGCGCTTTTAAAAATAGAACAAAAGCAATATATTGTTGTGGGTGTCCTTCAGTTTCCACCTAAAGTTGTGCTCGATCCAGGCAGGTTTGTTGGTCTCCAGTGGTTTGTCAGGGAAACTTGAAATTGTGATTGAAACCAGTGTTAAACTGAAGAAGGACAAAGATTGTAACAAGCTTACAATCGTGTCTTGCATTGGGCTAATTGTTAAATCATTATTTATTTTTTTTTGTAAACAGAGTGAAACATGCAGTCTCAGGGGATACAGAGGTGTTCCAAGGAGAAGGTTTGGGGAAAACACCTGATGGGTAAGGCATATCACCTCTACTGGCATTTTTAGCTCCTATTTCAGTGAAAGTGTAATAAATATATTCATGCTTTTTAAAATGTATTTAATCTTTGTGCTCAGTTTGCACACATTCACCCTTCTTGGCCTACTTCTGTACATAATCTGTATTCATGGTTTCTGGCAGTCACGGTTTGTCCACATACAAGGAGCTGTGTTCATTGGCCAGCGACCTGAACCAACCAGATCTTGTGTACAAATTTATGAACCTAGCCAATCATCATGCCATGTGGAACTCTCGCAAGGTATCATGTTTGTATTCACCAGTTTTTACATCCGTGACATCCATGCCCCTTCCAACCTGATCATGCCTATCCTCCTTTCAGGGAGCAGCTTTTGGTTTCCACATGATCGCAGCTAAAGCCGGGGAACAGCTGGCTCCATTCCTGCCTCAGATAATTCCTCGTCTGTACCGCTACCAGTTTGATCCCAACCTTAGCATTCGCCAGGCCATGACAAGCATCTGGGATGCTTTGGTCACTGATAAGACCCTGGTAAGAGCTGATTGTTGTACATTTGCATCCATTAAAAAAACAAACTACAGAACATTATTTGTCTTTAGAAAAAAAATGGTTGTAGACATAGTTGTTTAGTTACATGTGCCTGCTTGCTTGCTTGTTCTGATTTATTACAGGTGGATAAGTATCTCAAAGAGATCCTTCAGGATGTGATTTCTAATTTGACCAACAACGCCTGGCGAGTGCGAGAGTCCAGGTCCATGTACACTTATATTAAAAAAAAATAAGATCATCAGCCTTGGCTTTTGACTTTGTTAACTTGCATTAGAATGGATGCTTTGTTAATAATGTTTGCAGTTTGTTTAGAATAAGATTTAAAGGCTAAACGTTTATGTGAATTTTTCTTTCAGCTGCCTGGCCTTAAATGACCTGATTCGAGGCCGTCAGGCTGATGACCTTATTGATCACCTGGCAGAAATATGGGAGACCCTGTTTAGAGTCCTTGATGACATCAAGGTAGGAAGGAAGTGATCAGAGATCAGTGTTTCTTTCATTGATGTGGCACAAAGGTTTGAATTTGTTCACTGATGCATAACAAAAAAAATAAAATGTACATTATTACAAAGTAAAAAAAATTTCTGTTTAGGAGTCTGTGAGGAAGGCTGCAGACCTAACACTGAAAACACTCAGCAAGGTAAAGCTGTTTGCCACAACTTTGGCCTGTGTATGTGTTTGTGTGTACATGTGTGCTTGTCTGAGTACCTTTTCTCTCTCCAGGTGTGCACCCGTATGTGTGAGTCTACAGGCTCTGGAGCCCAGAGAACTGTGGCGGTGATTTTACCCACCCTACTGGAAAAAGGCATTGTTAGCAATGTCGCAGAGGTTCGCTCACTCAGGTAATATCTTGGTTTGGTTTTTCCTCTGTGGCAGTCTTTTAATGTAAACTTGTGCTTTAATTCTAGTTTTAATTCTAGTAAAATGTTTTAGTAGTAGTACCTTTCCGCTTTTCCAACATGGCACGATGCTAACTTTAATTCATCATTCGGTCATCACGTTACCAGGTCGTAATTTTTTGCTGTATAATTGTGTGTTCTGTTCTCTCAACAATCTCTTTTTTTCCAAATCAGTATCCAGACCCTGGTGAAGATCAGTAAGACTGCCGGTGCCAGACTAAGGCCCCATGCTTCCCGGTTAATCCCAGCTCTGTTGGAGTCCCTCAGCACTCTGGAGCCTCAGGTCCTCAACTACCTGAGTCTCCGAGCCACAGAGCAGGAAAAGGTAACCTCAGCACTCGCCTCCATAAAAAATCGAAGCCTATAAGTTTATTAAAAGTTGTCATGAGTTATTATTACTCTACTTCTAGAGTGCCATGGATGCTGCCAGACTAAGTGCTGCCAAATCCTCTCCAATGATGGAGACTGTTAACATGGTAAAAAACAAAACAACCTTACTAATTAATTAAGTAGATGTGTCACAAAGAGGTGCCTTATTTAAAGTGTTACAAAAGCATGTGACATATATTTTGCTGTCTTTGTATTCAGTGTCTGCAGCACCTGGATGTTGCTGTTCTGGGAGAACTGGTTCCCAGACTCTGTGAGCTGCTTAAGAGTGGAGTAGGTTTGGGCACCAAGGTAAAAAACACAGTTATTTAGCTTTCTTTGCATCATCATACCGATCTTTCGTACATTTGCCTTTTTTCCACACAGTGGCTCTTTCCTTTCTTTTCTTTTTTTTCTACCAAGGTGTTCCAAGTTTACCTGCTACTCTTTGTCTCTCCTCACAGGGTGGCTGTGCTAGTGTAATTGTTTCCCTCACAGTGCAGTGTCCACAGGATCTGACCCCACACTCAGGTACAGGACAAGTTTGAATCTGTTCATCTAGTTTGTGTATTGGATGATGGAAGTGTGGTGTTAACTGTGATAACTGTTTTTGTTTCCTCAGGTAAACTTATGAGCTCCCTGCTGAATGGCATCCATGACAGAAGCACTGTAGTACAGAAAGCTTATGCCTTTGCTTTGGGACACCTGGTCAGGGTGAGCAGCAATTGTGATAAGTAATCTTGTTGATGATTTAGAAATAATGATTTGTTAAAGTCATAAGGACATCTGTTTTCTCCCATCAGTCAGCAAAAGACAGCAGTGTAGAAAAACTACTGCTGAAACTCAACACCTGGTACTTGGAGAAAGAAGGTGAGAAAGTAAAATATGTCTATATTTCTCCCAGCTGCTCTATATTTGAAAACACAAGAAGTTGGTTTACTAAATTCAGTGCTAGCTTTCAGACTCTGCTCTTTGTGTTTTCTTGCTCCCAGAGAATGTGTACAAGTCATCCTGTGCACTGACAGTACATGCAATCAGCCACTACAGTCCAGATGTGCTGAAAGGGCATGCGGGAGTGGCCCTGCCACTGGCTTTCCTGGGCATGCATCAGGCACCGGGTCCTGATGAGGACAAAGGAGAGAGCCATGATGCCACGCTGTGGTCTGAGGTGTGGCAGGAGAACGTTCCAGGTGAGGAAAATCCAGACAGCATTAATGAAAATTATGCATTACTGATTAATCTGCTGCAATACACTGAACATATAAAGGAAACAAAGCAAATCTTCCTGTTTTACAAGGTTTCTGTTTTACCAACTAATCCTTTCAGCTTCAGATGTGCTGTATATTTGTGATGGTGTCTTTTTGTGATGACATAAAGATTTAATTCTGTTTCCACTTCTTTAAACTTTTTTCTAATCAGGAAGCTTTGGAGGCATCAGACTGTACATGACCGAGCTGATTGCCATCACACAGAAAGCGCTGCAGTCCCAGTCCTGGAAGATGAAGGCTCAGGGTGCAGCTGCCATGGCAACTGTTGCCAAGGAACAGACAGGCTCACTGGTGGCGCCACACCTCGGCTTGGTGCTGACAGCTTTAATGCAGGGTCTATCTGGGCGCACGTGGGCTGGCAAGGTAATGATATGTAATATACCTGAAGAAAACAAGAAAGTGTTCATTTTATTTTTCTATTTTAAACTATTTTTGTTCCAGGAGGAGCTTTTGAAAGCCATTGGATCTGTAGTGTCCAAATGCAGGTAAAAAGTCTCTCACAGCCTTTTCTTTGTATGTTTTCTTCCAAGTACATCACAACATTTCTTGTCACACTTCTTCCATTTCAGCACGGAGCTACAGAAGCCTTGCAGCGGCCAGCCCACCATCTCTGAGGTGTTGGAGGTTGTGCTGAAGGAATGTCGTAAGGAGAATCTCGTGTACAAAATTGCTTCTCTGCGCTGTGCTGGGGACGTGCTCCACAGCAGCCAGGAGGACCGTTTCGCCGACATGGCAGAGATCCTTTTCTCTCTAATCAAGAAGGTTGAAACCTCCCTACTGCCTCTTGAATATGAATATTAAAATATTGATGCCATATTTTGCAAAAGTCTTTTAATGAACTCAACCTGTCTTAATAATTTTACAACAGAGCAGTCCAGAGAGTGGTGTTGGATCCCCAAGATCACTGGAAGACGACGACGACGATGATGATAAAGATGTGAAGGAGAAAGAGCTGCAGACCGAAGCTATTATTTGTGCTTTTGAGACTCTTGGAAAAGGTTGGCCAAGAAAGCCCGAGACTCAGAGTAAGTTTATTCTCACAAGAGACAAAACTGAACCCCAAATTTGTTTTGACATATTGTATATGGCATTTAAAGAAATGGGAATGTAGGACCAGCTCAAAAATGTTGTCCCCTTAATTGACACCATTCTTTCCCTTTGTCTACTTTTTAGACGTATTATAAGCCACTACATGTATCTTGGATTTTTAAGTTATCTGGCAGAACTTCCACAAATTTCTTACCACAGAATGGGCAAGAAATGTGTTTGAGCTGATTGAAAGATCTGCAAGTAATGTTCTCAACTGTGTGTGTGTGTGTGTGTGTGTGTGTGTGTGTGTGTGTGTGTGTAGCACGTTTCCAGGCAGAGGTGTGCAATCTGATGTGCGAGAAGCTTAAGCTGAGCACCTGGAAAGTGCAGCTGGCTGTTCTTCAGTCTATGAAGGCATACTTCCAGGGGTAAGCAGCGAAACAAAGAGAAGGTGTTCGACTGGCTGTGAAGAAAAAAAAATGATTAAAAGGCATTGAGCTGTTTTTTCGTTGCAGGTTACTGCTGCTAGAAAAGGGTAATGACGACTTGAATTCATTGTCAGAGATTCTCACAGAGACCTGTGCTGCTCTCACATATCCTTTAGGTAAGCCCTTCACTACGTCCTGGTACTTTGTTTTATAGTTTATACGCATGCGTTTCATGCCCAACTGTGCTGCTTTTCTATCCAGAAAACAAGAGTTACTCCTCTGTGAGGACCGAGGCCCTGTCAGTCGTGGATGTGATCGTCAAGAGAACTGGAGGTAAATATCGATTCCTGCTTATATACAAGCATGTATTTTGTTTTTCAGTTTTATTCTTGGGCGATGTAGCGTTATTCTTTTTCTAGCATCTCCATTTGATCATAAGGTTTTACAGTAGTGAGGTTTGCTCTGAATTAAGGTTCAGACTTGTTCCACATATGCATAAATGACATTTGTAAAGCCTCAAACACCCTGAAACTTGTATTATTTGCAGATGATATGAACGTGTTTTGTTCAGGTCAGAGTTTACAGCAGCTTTTAGAGGGAATCATAACAGAAAAGAATAAGTTCAAATGTTCTTTGATATGAACAAATAGTCACTAAATTTAAACAAAAGAAAGATTGTGTGGTGAGGGAAGAGCTAAGTGTAAAAAAAAAAAAAGTATAGACAGCAATGAGGAGCATGTGTAGTCTTAAAGCACTATATGGATCAAGCAGAGTATTAAAAATTGATGTGGTTGTATTATACATTAAAAATTGATAATTACATATTATAAAAAGGAACACTTTTGGATTGCTTTAGTTAAAGAATTGTAGATCGTGTGTACATATTCGTGTTTGAGTGATTTCATGTTTTGATTTTTTTTAATGTGTGATTACATTTATTACTCATATGTTGAAATAAAGATTTGATCGATTGACTGATGATATTTCTGTGCTTTCTCTGATATGAACAGAGAGTGAACAGTGGGATTGTGTGTCTGTGAAGAGCCGGGAGCAGCTGCAGCGCTCCCTGTCGACGCTGCAGTCCGACAGCAGGCCTGATTTGCGGGATAAGGCCCAGGAGCTGCGCAGACACATCCAAAGCCAACCTTGAGCGCACAGCGGCAAGAACATACAGCATCGGTGTCTCTTTTTTTCCTTCTTCATCAGTGACCATACATTAGCACACTTCCCCGACCTCTTTGATGCTCTGAGATTCACAAATATCCCACTCTATAATAATAATAATTCCCATGAGCTGCAATGCTGGGTTGCCCAAGAGACTCCCACCTGTTTATGCAGACTGTTTCATGTTTATGGCTGGCAAAGCTTGAAGAGACTAACAAACCTTGCTCTACATCTGCACTCAGTGACATGTTGAAGGGCGAGGCTGTTATCGTAACTTGTTGAGATTTATTTGTTTAAATGGACAGTAAGCTGACGATAAATGATATATAAACCAGTGTGTTAGGTTTGTGGACACTGTTTTCCTGTAGCCCCAATTTTGGGAGCTTTACTGCTGTCGTGGGTTTGCCTAACATTGGAAACTACAGAAGGTTGCGCACCTTAGTCGACAAGGATGGAGGGGGGGGGGCTTTTCAGGGGTTGTGAACACCATCACTGCTTAGTGGTGAAAGGACGGGGGCTACTGGAGAACTCTTGGGATCTTAAAAAAATTAAGGTTTTTTGCCTGATGGATGAGCAAGATGTAAGGCTATTTTGTGAAGTCTTTTAAAAACAAAAACCTGCTGTCAACTTCAAAGAGATGCTATAGTTGTTTGAATTTGTCCCTGAATAAATAAAATCCCCTTAATAATTTGCACCAATTACTCTTCACTTAATTCCAAATAGGCTCTGTATTAAAACCACATGTTTAAGCGCTTTCAGCCTCAGTGGAAGGCACTAGGAACAAATGCACTCAATGAGTGTAACTCCTCGTAAGGCAAAACCTTACGATTAGCTTTTTTTTTTTTATGCTGATATCAGCCTGCTATGGTGTCACTAATGTCTAGGGCAGGGGTGGGGGAACGCCAGGTCTCAAGGGCCGAGTGTCCTGCAGGTTGTAAATGTGACCTTGATCCAAAACAGTTTATTTAAATGGCTAAATTTGCCCCTTAACATGTCCTGAAGAGGCCTGGTAATGAACTAATCATTTGATTCAGTTGTGTTGACCCAGGGTGATATCTAACACGTGCAGGTCACCTTGAGGCCTGGAGTTCCCGTCCCCTGTCGTAGGGTTTTGTATCGAAAAAGATTAAAGTGTGTCGTACAGTTTTCTCTGTGCCCTTTTATATCACATATTACTCGATATGTTTGAGTAACAAATTGAATTATGTACTCCCCCCCCCCCCCCCTTTCAATGGGAGAACTAACAAGACCAGACAAAAATGCATTTATTCCTTTATTTACTAAAATATAAACTGCACATAAATCAGATGACAGGAAGCAGGGGAACGTGAACCACAAAAGAGAAAGGATAAATAAGGACAGTTCAGACAAAATAAAGCTCGTTATTGTTTGAAATGCAAAGATGTAAACAAAGAAGAACACATGAGATAAAGAGAAAACTCTTATTAACCGATACCTCCTTAGGTTATGTTACAAGGTTTTTAGATGACATAATGTGCGATGAAATTTCAGTGCAATGATTAGCTGATGAGCTGTTTGCTCCTCTTCTCTTTCTGTGATGGCTTTTCTTGGATTTTCTTGGGGTCGCTCTGGCTGAGCGCGGTCCGCGTCACTGTGGACATGCCGTCGACAAACTTCGTCTTGAATAGGACGTTGGCGTTTGTGAACATGCCGTCCTTTAGTGACACGACCACAAACTGCAAAGACAATAAAAATTACAAGGTTTGGAAAAACTTTACCCATTAACTTGGTTTAAAAGAGGAATAATGGTTTACGGTATTTCACGACAGGAAGTGTATTCTGCGAAATAAAGTGAAAACCTTCATGCTTTAACTTACCTGAGAGTGTCTAAAATGCGTCCGCAGCATCTGCCCAATATTTTGTGTGTGAGACAGATCCAGAGCAGCGTCCACTTCATCTAAGATGTAGATGGGAGCGGGTTTGAACAGCAGCATGGCCAGGATGAGAGACAGGGCCACCAGTGATCTGAAAACAGACACAACTTATTTACAGTATTGTTTAGGTGCAATCGAAGTGACACTAAAAGGCCATACTGAATGAGGTTACTCACCTTTGCCCACCACTGAGCTCTGTGAGGTTCTCCTTCCAGGTGTTACCCAAGGCCACTTTGAACTCGAGGCCCTCCAGGACACCGCAGCCCTGCGGAGGAGCCAGCTTTGCTGTGGCTCCTGGCAACAGGGTGGAGAAGATGGAGCCAAAGTCCTTGTTTACCTACAGTGAGAGATAATGGGCAATAAATTAATTATTCTAAAGTTAAACAAAAAAGGAACAACCAAAAGCCAGTATCTGAAATGCCACAACTACAGGATACTAAGAAACAAACAAAGAAAACTACAACAAGACAGGAAGGAGGCAATGATATATGTGTCGTATGGAGGCAGAAAAAGAAACTATGTGACTCCTGTAAAACAGGCAGCCAACCTGCTTTCTTCTTAATGGCCACTAGGGGGCAAAACCTACAGAAGCCTGATGTGATTCTTGGCTCAGTCACCCGTTTTGGATCAGACTGAATAAAATGTTAGGATGACTAAATATACAAAAATGACCTGAGTGTAAGAAAGGAGGATTACCTAACATATGTACAGTTTCACTGTCTGACCTCATTTTAAAGATGGGGTGGTGACACTCTTCATACAGCCTATGATCCTAACACCTTTTTATATTCATAGTGACTGAAACCTGTTAGAGAAAGACGCAGAAGTGGCTGCTGCACAAAATAAGTCCTGTTCACTGACATTACTGATTTATAACATCCACAGATATTAGATTTATTGAAAATCCTGCAATGGTAAGTTTAAAACAAAGCAAGGTGACAATAAGTATAAGTAAAGGAGAAAGAATAAATAAAGGTGCTGAGAAGTATACCTTCTGCCACGCCACGTTAAGAGCCTCGTTTTTCTTTTGGTCCAGCTCCTCAATGGTCTGCAAAATCTTTGCCTTGTCGTTCTCCACAATCCTCTTCTTCTTCATCAGATCATTGTACTGCAGAAGGGAATGATGTTACATGGAGGAACAGACAGTAGCTGAGGCCTTTGAGTTACAAATATACTTTTTCGTCCCTCCTCACCCTTTCCTCTGCCTCGTTCAGCATATTCATAGCCCTCTTGTTAACGTTCCTCTCTAGCTTGCTGGTGGTCTCCTCCAGCTTCTTGAGCCGCTGGCCTGCTTCACGCGGGTTGTTGGTCTTGAAATCATAAGAAGTGTTCGGCTGACCGAAAAAGTGGCGCTCTGAATTGATCCAGTCGTGCTCCTCCAGCATCCGAGTCACCTGAGAGATGGAAACGTGTTTATGATGCTCAAGTCATACGAGAAAAGATGAAACTCACTCCAATCTTCTGGATCAAGACAACATTAAGTGTTACTGCAGTGGGAGGACTGTGGGCTAATGAGAGTTTGCGTGTACCTTGTCAGCAGCATCCTGGCTGTCTTTGCGGTGTTTGCTGATGTTATGTTCCAGCTCCTTGATCTTCAGCTGGACCTCATTGTTTTGTTCTCTGAGCTTATTGGCCTCAGTGGACTTTGTCTGGAGGGTTGAGATGGACAAACAATTCAGTTAATCAGTCATATCTGAAAGTTCTAACCAGTTGTGAAGCTCTCAGTGCTGAGGAGTGTGAAATGTTTTAAAATGTTTGAGTCAGAAACTGAAACTGTTGCAGTTACAACAACAATCCTCCTGTGGAAGGCTTGTAACATTATTTAATTAATAAATATATATAGATGTATAGATAGATATACCTTGAGCGCTTTGTCTTGTGACACAATCACTTCCTTCTGTTTGGCCAGCTCCTCCTGGGCTTTACGCACTGCCTCCTACATTACAACAGAAAAAATAAATTAGGAAAGCATTTGGATACTTAAATTTATAAACATCACATTTGATGGTGTTTTTTGTTTTGTTTTTTTTACATAGAAAGATGGCACATGCTCAGCCCAATAATCCACAAGAGAAAAACTATATAATTCATAATGAGGACCAAAACAACTACGTGGAAACCCTGTAACAGCCTAATTAAAGTTGTCAGACTTTTACTTAAAAGATCTGAGTTAATAATCGACTGGGATTCGTAAGAGCTTAACAAAAGAAGGAGAGTCCAGTCGCCCTCTTTTTCAACCTCTTAAGACTGTCATGACCTGGATGACTGAGAACCCACACAGACAAATTGATTGTGATAAATCATAACACTTTTTAAGTTCACGTGAACGAGTTCCACCCCTGGAGTGGAGCAGTAATAAACTCATCTAAGTCTATTTGCCAAAAGACTTCTGGGAGCTACTTTGCATGTTCAAAATGGCCCAAATACCTTGTTTTGGGATACAGTGCAAGCCATGCTGTCAATCTGCTCCTGGATGGCCTTCATCGCCTCGTCTACAGCCTGAATCTGCTGCTCGTAGCCAGCCTGCTCCCTCTGCAGCTCCTCCAGCTCCAGGGCCACAGCATCAGCCTCCTGCAAACATGAGCAAAGAAAGCGTTAAATAAATAATAAATAAAACACAAAACAGACAGACACACACCGGCTGACTAAAATTCTGGCTAAAATTAAAAATATATTATTGTATATTGTAGCAATTATTCAAAGCAGTCAAAAGTTCATTTAACCTGCTGCTTCTGCTTCAGCTTCTTGTTGAAGGCATCGGCTTTGGCCTTGGCTGTATTGAGTTTCTGCTGGGCAGCTTTCAGCTCCTTCTCCCTCTCAGCTTCAGCATTCTTCATCTTGTTCTCCAGCACCTTGTATTTCTCTTCAGCCCGCTTTTGCACCTCCTTAGTAACACGCAACGTCTCCTCACTCTCCTCTGGATTAACAAACAGCACATTTGATCAAGTTAGAAAACACAAAGTGCAGACTGGATGGTTTTTTGTTGCCCCACGTATTTTGATTTCTCTGACCAATTGCTTTGCGCAGCCTCTCCAGCTCCTCTTGCTGCTGGTGGAAGGAGCTCTGCTGCACCTTGGCCTGCAGAATCTGTTCTTCCTCCACCTTCAGTTCATACTGCTGCTTCAGCTGACGATACCTGCAAGAGAGAGAGAGAAGTGTGGTGAAAAGAACAAGGAAATGTACCAGGGTAGGTGAGAAAACATGCTGGCAGCTACATCACAGTGTGTTTCTGTTGTGTTTTTTTCCCACTGCTTTTAAATACTAAACGGCGTTGTGGTGCATTAAGTCTTAAAAACAAGGTTTTTAAGAGTTTTGCTGTAAACAGTTAAAACATGGGCATATTTTGTGTGTTTGCATGTACATACTTCTCAGCGGTTCCCTTCAGGCTGGCCAGTTGCCGTTCAGTATCCTGAAGTTGGGCCTCCTTTTCATTCAGGTTGTCCTGAACCTCCTTCACCTCCTTCAGGCTGGACAGAACTGATGCAGACTGGGAGCGAGCACCTGAGAGGAGGAAAAAAAGCCAGTTTACTTTTTGAGTGCTTGAGTGAGTTCAAATAAAACCATCGCTGCAGGTAAAATGTTCAAAGTCATCATAAAACAGTGGCAACAAAATCCAATAAATAACACATGACAGAGCACACACGTCCTCCTTGCTCTCACCTCCACTCAGGGTTCCCTGTGGGTCAAAGATGTCTCCACCGAGTGTGACTGTCTTGGTCATCACCTGCTTATCGAAAGCCACTTTTTTGGCATTGTCCAGAGTGTCGCACACCAGTGTGGCGCCAAACACATACTCCATGGCTTTACGTAGGTCAGACTCATAACCGACTAAGGACAGAGCTGTGTGAACATTGTCCACTCCAACCTGGATGAAGATAAGACAGAAAGAATGCAATAAGAGTCAATGGTAAGTTTCAGTAAACGGGGGAAAAAAAAAAAAATTAAGTGCACTTTTACAACTTCTCCAAACATTTTCAAACCCAAACACTCAGAAGATTCTCTCACCAGGTTCTTGGCAGCGTTGATCACTCTGTCATTAAGTGTCTTTGCAGAGATCTTGTTCAGGGGAATGATGGTGTACCTTCGCTGCAGCTCTCCCTTCTCTAGCAACTTTTTGCCTGTCACCTACAAAAAAACCAAAAATCAATAACTTCAGTTATGCCATCCCACTGATCTGTGAATGAAAATAAATAAATAAACAACACACAGACTGGTCACACACACCTACCTCTGTGTCAACAACAATGTTATAAAGCCGTCCTCCTGCCACGACCTCCAGCGCTGTTGAATAGGAGATGTCGCTGACTGTGATCAGGTTAGCTAGAAGCCCCTTCACTTTGCTGCGGTCCCACCCTCGCTCAGGGTCCCTAAAGAGGGACATTAAAAACAACATTAACCTCCTAGGACCTGGCGTCCACATATGTGGACATCACATTTTGGGTTGTCTAGAGCAAAATACTAAATTTTGCTCTAAAGGGCCTGATATCCACTTACAAGGACATTATACTGCCACAGTTCTATCAAAATTTAAAACGAATGTCCTCAGATGTGGCTCTCATTGTTCTTAGAAACAAAAATCAGGTAAAAAAATAAATAAAAAAATCATCAGGTATTTCTTTGTTTTTACATTCATTGGGTCCCAATATGCCCAAATATCAATGAGAAATTAAAAATGCATGCCATGGAAGAGTTCAGGTCTTAGGAGGTTAGCACACCTGAGTTCATTAAGTAGTGTTCACTCCCTCTAAAAACACATAAACCCTGTTTTTCAAGGAATGATTTAATCTCTAATGATTTTTTTTAAATCCCGTTTTCGAGCATTGATTTTTTCATATTTTGTTTGGCCAAAGTCTTTAAGATAAGTATACTGAAGAAATTTGATGAAGTTATCAATTAACAGAGTTGGAATAATTGGAAATTATAATTATCGAAGATATTCTGAGGTAGCTAAGAGATTATTGAAATACATATTTCTTATGTTTTTTTATTTTTAAATTTTCCACACAGTGTCTCTTTCCTGCCTTTCAAAAGAGAGGATGTGATTCATTTGTTCGTTTATTCTTATAAATTAAATTTTGGGCTTTATTGGGGATTTATCCCAACATCATAACTGCAAACCGCTTTCAAACCCTACGACCCAGAAATGTAACTACATGTTGTGTTGACACACTCCAGAACTATTATCATTGGACTGTTCAGCACTGTGGGCACACACACACACACACACACACACACACACACACACACACACACACACACACACACACACACACACCACCAACAACAACTGACCACAGAGAGTGGGGACCCAGGAGGGAAAAGAAATGTCCTAGCATTTTATTAGCTTGTGTCCTCTGGCACCACATAAAAACCCATATATATCTGCCATCATATCAATATATTAACAAATGGCTAAGACTCCCCTTCACAGGTACAATACAACAAAGCTAAAAGGTGAGGGAACTGTCAGCCAAGTGTGCAAAGGAATACAAGTTTATAAAAATAAATAAATAAATAAATTTACACACCTCTACATTTTTAACATGAAAGTTTCTCAGTGCTCCTTTTTAATTTTTTTTAATACTTCCCTAATTAGAAAATCATTAAATGTCTTTATAACATTAGATGTGGTATAATTTGATGAGATCTGAGTTCTTACTTGTAATCAAAGCGCAGGTTGGGGAAACGTGACATAAGACGCTCATGCGTCTCTTTAAGTTTAGTTATCTCTCTGGACAGCTGCCTTCTTTTTTCCAGCAGACTTTCTTCCTTCCCATCTGCAGAAGGACATAAAAAACCCTCCAGTTAGTACACAGGTTTATACAGAAAAGGCACCTCATACGTGAGTGCATGTGACTCCTGTTTAAACAAATACCGGTACATAAATAATCATGAATTAGTACCTTCGTAGTTGAGCTTGGCTAGCTCAGCCTCTAGTTTCTCCCTGCTGTTTTTGACAGCTTTCAGAGTGTCCTGGTCTTTTTTGTAGCCACTGTCCATCTTTTTCACCTCTGCTTGTTTGGTCTTCAGCTCAGCCTGGGCATGCTTAAGCGTCATTTGGGCCTGAGCATAAATAAGGAAGAAAAAAAATAGATGGTTGGAAATTCATGATAAAATAAGAACCCAGGGAATAAGGTCAGTGAAAAAAACGTTTTCCAGTCACAGAAGCATAATCAGCCTTCTGCAAAAATATTTATTCTAAAAGCAAGACTCACCTGCTTGGCCTCTGTATCTGCTTTGCTTATGTCATTCTTGCAGGCCATCATCTGGCCTGCGAGTGTGGCTTCCTCTCCATCCTCGTTGGTAGAAAGACCTGCAGACACAGCTTTGAAATGCTGCTCAGCTGCCTCGAGGGCAGCGCTGTCATTCTTTCCCTCCTCCTGCAGAGCCTGAAGCTGCTTGGTCAACACAGAAACCTCCTTTTCCTTCACCACAAGCATTTTCTTGTCCTGCAGATCAAGGAAAACAACAGTTTGAATAAATGATTCAGATGTACACATTGCCCTTGTTTGCAAGTCATAGAATAGCAAGATTTTTATTAATCCATTACCTCTTCCATGTTCTTTACAAGCTCCTTCCTCTTCTTGGTTTCATCTTTGAGATTTGATTTTTTTAAGTCAAGTGCACTCTGAGCTTTGGCGTCCACACGCTGAACATCAGCTAGAGCCTCCTCAAGAGACTTTAATACTCCATTTACTTCCTACAGACGAGCAGATTGATACAGATTACTTTGCTGCAGTTTGATTAAAACATACAGAGGATGGACCTATAGCATACAAATTATTTTAAAGACTTCAACAAAGGTACTGAAAAAATCTGCCCACTATTACAGAAAAAGAAAATCAAATTGTGAAAAATCGCTCCCTTTCTTCCCCAGTGTAAAGTACCTGGTCTTTTTTCTTTTGCAGCTCCTGAATCTGGGCTGTGAGCTCCTGGACTTTGCTCTCGTTCTCTGCCATGCTGGCTTGCATCTTGGCGATGTTGTCCTGCATCACTTTTAGATTCTCTGCTGACTTCAGCTTGGTCTCCTCTGCACACACAAACAGCCAGGCCACATACAGCCGCGACAAGTGCTGGATCTCACGCATCAGCTTCTGGTATTCCAGATATGATGATCGTTCCTGTGGACAGAGGAAGGTTCAGAAATGGATATTACAACAGTAAAAACAAAAAGAACACAGGCTTCACGGGTTGAACCTGTGGAGAGAGATAGTCGGTTCAAATCTTAATGCCAAACTACCTCCTGCAGTTTCTGCATGGTTGGAGTGATTTCCTCATCCAAAATCTGAAAGAGCAAACACAACAAATGGTTTGCTTCAGCAGCAGTTTGCTGACGAACAAGTATAGATAGTGATACAGTCAGAGTGAATTAACATACAGTCTGAATCTCCTTCAGCTTGGCCTCTTTCTTCTCAATGGTCTTCTGAGCACTAATCTTTTTACATTCATACATCCTGGTACCTGCTGCTTCCTCGATCATGGCAAGGATCTGAAAGAAGAGAAGTATTCAATATTATAAGTCCTAAGAAGGGAGGGAAATAAGTGTCCTCCTAATGGGCAAAGTGTTTGTCTTACCTCTGGTGGTTTCATATTCAGAACTTTGGTGATCCTCCCCTAATGTATTAAAACAAAAGGAAAATCTTTGAATGGGGTGACAGATCATATCCATTTACAACCACAACTACACCGCTGAAACAAGACTGACCTGCATGATGAGGAAATGTGGGTTGTTGACATTAAGACCAACAGAGCAGAATAAGTCCTGCACGCGAGTGTTGTTGGCATTGACTCCATTGATGAGATACTTGTTCCTGCCACCAATTACCACCTAAAAAAAAAAGTATATGCGTGTTAATACAAGGACTGCATAATAATCCTAAAGTCAGAGAGTTTCCTCCTTTATTTCTTTCCCCACCTGTCTCGTAACAGTGATCTCATCATGTGTTTCGAACCCCAGAGGACTCTGGCTTTTGTTGGAGTTGTCAAAGGTAATGGACACAGTGGCCTTTGTGATGCCACCCTGTCCGTTCTTGTACACCAAGTCCTGGAGGTTGGAGGCTCGCACCTGTCAGGTGAGATGAAACAAAAAAGGATGCAAATTTTGAATGAGAAACAACTACACATGCTTCTTACTTAGTTAACCTCAGTTCAGGGTCACTGCACTTTCGTATTATTCAACAGTTGTTCTTCATATTTTGTTTCTCACTTTTGTGGCAGTTCAGTTTGACCTGAGTCAGTTTTCAGAAAGGATATGTTTATTTTATTATTTTTTGTCACTTGCTATGAGAGAACAATATTGTTATAAACAAATCGTGACGGCTATTTACTTCCAGTCATGAAGCGACCGCAGTCTCAAAGTGTCGATACCTTCTTATGCTTACTCTATTGACAGCTTCTACGAAACTACAACTAGATGTATTTCTTGTATTCATACTTCATTTTATTTTTAAATTTGTTTCGCAAAATACAGTAGTTTTCAGCACTATAACAATTTGTGACTTTCGCTTGTTACTGAGAGGAATACAACCACTGCCATTATCAAACTCAACAAAAACTCTTAAGTAATCAAATATAAACAACTGGAACACTGGATTTGATAGCTTTTAAGCTAGCTTACGGACAACAGCACACTTACATGGGTGAGATTTGAAATACCCAAAAGGAAACATATCGAGTCCAAAATATTGGACTTGCCGCTGCCGTTCAATCCTGTGATGGCGTTGAAGAGTGGGTCAAAGCCGTTGATCTCCGTCCTTTGCGCGTAGGACTTGAATCCTTCGATAATAATAGACTTGATGTACATCTTTCGGGTTTCCTCTCTCAGCTGATTCCGGAGGCAAGATTTGTTACAGCCAGGTGACAAACCACCACCTTAAACAGAAAGCACCAAATATTAGCCCCGTGTTTACAACCGACAACTGGGAAACAGCTTCTCTCTTCTAACTTGAATTTTGGCGGCAGGCGTGCAGACCCTGAGCCGCGAGTGCGTGCGTCCGTTGTGTGCCGGAAACAAAACAAAGAAACCTAACTACATTAAAAATATGCAGACACACAACAAGTATATTATAATGATCCAATTTTAAAATAAATAAACGTCAATGTAAAATCAAAGAAACAACGATTCTTAAATATTTATTGCGATATATATTTATTTTCGTCAGGCAACTTCCAAGGCAACTAAAACTCTTAGACGCACGCGCTCGCGCGCGCGTGTGTTTGTTGGCGCCACCTGTAGATATGAAGTACAAGTGCATTTAGTAAAATCGTCCCGAGTCAACCTGGCCGGTCGAGAAAATACTGCATTATACTAAAAATAGTTTTAATTAATAAAGATAATTTAATTATGCTAGATATTAAATGTTTCTTTATATAAAATCTGAAATATTAAATGAAATTGAAAAACCTGTCACTTAGAAGCGCTATGAGGTATGACTGTTAAATAACGAAAAGTAGCTCCTCTTGCTAAAAGCATTGACTAGAAGTTATAGCCTTGAATTCAAATACTAATTACACCCACGGTTATTTAACCTATGTAACCTATTGTGCAAAAGTCTTGACCCACCCCTAATTTCTTTATCTTTTGCTTCCAAGCTGCCGGAACTTCTTGTAATTGTAATAAAATGCCAAAGATAACACAGTTGAACAGGCATGAAGTAATATTTTCTGATTCACCTATTAACTGAAACCTTTGCAGGTCTTGGCGTGTGTGTGTGTGTGTGTGTGTGTGTGTGTGTGTGTGTGTGTGTGTGTGTGTGTGTGCCAGATATCTGGCTGAGCCCTCATCAGAAATGGTCTCAGTGGAGGGGTGAATTTCAAGAAGCAATTCTTAAGGAAGGAAAACGGAGAAAACGCTGAGGTATGCTAAATTACATAAGAACTGGACTGAAAATCAGTGGTAAGAGGTCTTATGAAGTGATGAAACCAATTTTTTTTTAATAAATCATTGTTAATATGTAGAGAAGAAGTCAGGAAAAAGGTGCAACAGCGTGTACAGCCATCTGTAAAACATTATAGAGACTCTGTCATGGTTTGGGACTACAATTCAGCCACTGGTGTTGTGATCATGTCAAAATTAATGGACTTATTAACACAGAAAAGTGCCATAAGAGTTTGATCCACCACGCAGGCATCTTGAAAACATCTGATTTGTAGGGGCTTCAGCATGACAGTCATTTCAAACACACTGCCAATGCACTAAAAGCATATCTGGATAGAAAAACATACAGTGGAACACTATCAGCTACACTCTAAAAAATATTTTGTTGGCTTAACTTAAAAAAATTGAGGTAACAATTTCCACTTAGCTTTTTAAGTTACAAATTTTGCATATTATTAAGTAAATCCAGCAAGAAATTTTTAGGTTTGGCTAACTCAACTTGTTTAACAAACCAACATGATTTACCTTGACCTCCACAAGCATAATTAAGTTTATGCAACCTAATATTAATTTAAAATTTCTGGTAAAATTAAGTTGAGAAATTACATTAGTTGAGTTACACCAACGAACTTTTTTACATGTATCCTACTCACAATTATCCATGCCAATTAGTTTAGGTTTCTATAGTAGCTTTTCTAAAAATCACACAAAGCCATTTCACTTATTCCAATTGATTATTTTATTACAAAACATTTTCAAAGTAATACACTTCTGTGTCAATACAACATAAATGAGACATTACAGCAGCCCTTTAATTATAAATGACTAAAAAAAAAAAAAAGTACTTCATGTACATTAACATTAACTTCAATTGGTATCAACTTGTTCAACTTGTCGCAGAATCAAGGAAATGACAAAAGATTTTAATGTTCAACAACAGAACAATCCAAAGCTAAGATTATATGTATTACAAACTTTTCTCAAAACTACACTCATCTAGGACTGCATACAAAAACGTAACAGGCACATCGGAATACTACAGTCCAATTCATATTCGTTTCATGACAGAAGTTTGCACTTAACAGACATTACCCGTGGACTGGTTTAAGCCCATCAAGTTCCAGAAATACCTCTAGAGTGTTCTTTACTTGTTTTGGGTAGCTCAGATTGAGAGTGTATATAAGCCCCATCATTAAGGCACACACTCTGGGCACATCAAGGTCTTCCAGGACTGCTGTTCCTTCAATCACAATTTTAGCGACAGCTGGGAGAGACACTGCTGCTCGTCTGGTGTCTACAATCTTTACCACTTCTTCTGGGAACTGTTGTTCACCATCCTGGCAAGTAGGTAGTTTAAATGGAAACATGTCAGCATTTTATGTGCCATTTAAAAATAAAACACAAAAGAATGCGAGATTCACCTACCAGCTGTTCTCTGAAGAGATCCTCTTCCTTCTCTTTCAGATACACCTTCAGGCAACGGATTGCGACCTCTCTCTTCATTTCCACCGAACTCTGGAGAATAAAAAAAGCAAAACAAAACTTAAACTTACAGTTTATTAGGTGAAAAGTCAAAACTATTACATTTATGTGACTTGCATTGTGCCAAATATTGATTTTAAATATGTTTTTAAAAGAAATAAAGATTTAATCTTTGTAACTTCAATTTAAACTGTTACACACTGGCCTGCTTTAAATGCCCACTTTGCTAGCAATAGGATAAAGTGACTAAAAGTAAATGTAACCTAAATTTCATCAACAGCACAATTGTGCTTTTGATGAATAGGACCTGAATCAGAGAATGACATGAACTATAACTGTAACTGTAACAACTAATTCATCAATACACCTGCGAGGTACATTAAATATACTTTCCAGTTTTAGTAGTAGGTGGGCTAAATGTTTCTCAATTAAATTAGGCAATTCCCCAATTTCTTCATCCTCTTCATTTGCTACATCTTCACACAATGGATTTTCATTATGTTCCTCAAGAGGATCATCTCCTGCATTCAAACGACTGACACACCTCTGTATCAGCTCAGGCTTGAAGTCATCCAATGAGTGAGGAGTGTGTTTTCGGTTCCTATGAGAAGCACATGTTCAAATGAGCAGTAACAATCCCAGTACAGGCAAGGTATAAACAGTCCACCATGGCTATGTTTAAGCCTGTAATGCTTTAAGAGCTCATTCCTTCTTGATGTTTCAAACTTGCAAATTTTGCAAGTCCAATGCATTTTGAAATTTACTGCGACCTTTTGTAATGCAAAGAATTATTGAAGCTTTTGAGTTAACAAGCTATTTTAAGTATAAAACCTTCTCTAAAACACTACAATGCAACACTGAAAAAGATTAATCATAAAGACTGAACAAAATTGAATTTTAAAATTGACATCTACAGACTGCAGTTTAAACTTGTAATAAGGTGTCAAATCCAAATGTGCAAGAGAAATTTCTTTTAAACTATTTAAATACCACTGTGGACATGCCACAATCCCACACTTTACATTATGCTTACAATTACAGAAAGCAAATGCAAGTCGTATGCACGCACACACACACACAATATTGTTTTTTGTTTTTTTTTTTTGCTAGGTCAACCAACTTTAATCTCAGGCAGAATTCCCAGTCGAGCTTAGAACATCAACACAATTGATAGAAATACTTTTAGTCAGGGATAAATTCACCACATTTGACTCTGTCAGTAATTAGTTACCTCACCCGAGACCATCTTGTGGAAACACGAATTTACTCTGACACCATGATAAAAATGCAGGCAGCTACTGACCGGTTAATTTGAACATATACGGGTTCAAATTGAACATGCTCTGCTGTCGGCATAGTCTATCAGCTAACCAAATGTACCCTGACAAGTGACATGTTTTAATTGTATCTGTACTCTTTTATTTGTGAGGAACGTTTGCTAGCTAAAAGAAACGGCTAGCTAAACTTAAAAAAACAACAACAACTCTACTCTGCTAAATTACGATTAAAACCATCAAATTTCAGTTTTTTTTAATATGACATTTTAGAGTGTACAAATATAACTTGTAATTCATCTATTTAGAATTCAGTACTTACTTAACTCACCGAACACAGTCGAGGGCAAACACACCTCTTCTCCCACGAAGCCACAAGAATCCAGAAACTGTTGCGCACGATACGAACATATGCTACGGGGTTGCCCTCGTCTGTCTGAATGGTCTCAATTCAAACAGGAAGGATGTTGAAACTCATTTTTACATGTTACACAAACTTAATATTTTCTGTTGTTGATTGATGACAAAAGTATTTTATTCAATATACTCAAACATTTAAGTTAAGGAACTGTTTTTTAATTTTTGTGTTGCACTGACTTCTAACATTGATTATTCAACTCACTGAAACGTGTACATGTAGGCAACTTACTTTTTTTAGCAGAAAAATGCTTTTTTGTTAAGTTCTACCTACAAACACCATGAATATTTTTTAGAGTGTATGGCGCGACCTCCCTGGAGTCTGCCCCTCAACATTATTGAAGCAGTGTGGAATCATCTTGACAGAGAATGGAAGAAAAGGCCTTTTCTTCCATTTCCTTTTCTTCCGGCTGCCAACATACAAAGAAGAGTTTTGGATGTCCTTCAAGAAGCCCAGAGAGCTATTCCTAAAGACTACTTACAGGAATTACAAGTTTTCCAAAGATAATTCAGGCTATGTTAAAGAGAAAAGCTGGTCATACAGAATACTAACTTAGTATTTAGTATTAACTAACTTAACTCAGGCTTACTGGAATTGTACAAACTCGTTTTTTTTCACTGTTTATTGTATTTCTGTGCGTGTTTGCAGATGTTTAAAAATTTGTTGCATCTATTTTCCCAGCAAAATGTAAAGAAATGAGAGGTGGCTCAAGAGTTTTGCACAGCAGTTCATGTACACCAATGTTGCTTGAAAGCCTCTCATCATTGGAGTAATACATCTATTGAGGAAATACCTAATCATTTATTTATCTAGAAATGGCATAGAGTATACTGGAATCAGAATCAGACACTGAAATATCCACCAAATACATTTTAAGGTTCATTAAACTAAATGAGATTTTTGCAGCGCAGCTCCCTGTGACATGTGCTGTTAACAGTACTGTGCACTGCATAAAGAGGACAGAATACATGATTCGTACCCTGTGTTTAAGAAGATAAAGGGAGAAAAAAGCGCAAGGAATTTGCAGTTGCTTTATTTCTTTTGTGCTACATTTATTTTGAAATTCAGCACATGGAATATAATATAATAACTTCCAGGGTTATATAATTAAAAGTTAACAAAATTAGATGATAAATATGGCACATAGCTAGCATTTGCCATGAAGATACATTTAGCAGAGCATTAATGCAAAACATATTTCATTGTAAATATGAGTTCTTCAAAGCCCAGCTAACTGAAGCTACGAGCCTACATTTGCTTCACACTAACTGATATAAGCAATATACACGTACAGTATTTGCTACAACTTTGTAATATAAACACCCACCTTAACTGGCACTCTCACAACAACTGCGTACTTTTATTATCCATCCAGAGGCACATGACACATGGAGAGACAAACCAAATTGATTGCATAGAAGCATATCTGTGACAGAACAGCGCAGTCCCCTTTGTTTGAGTAGAAGGAGGTGGGCTTGATGTAAGGCCAGTCAAAGTTCCTCAGGTTCAGTGACCTTTGACAGTACCGGTCACTGAGGGCAACCAGGGCACGCACCATAGCATATTTGGCTGAGCAGCTGATGGCCGTCACTGTACGCACCTCGTCGAAGTGCAGCAGGAAACAAGGGTCATCCTGAAACCAAAGAAAATTATATTTATGGAGCACCTTTAAGAATCACTGCATTTTTTTTATTGTGTTTGTTCTGTAGAAAGCTTACATTATTATAGGGCAACTAAAGCCAAATGACCATAGACCATTCATCTTTACCTTGTCCCTTGTTAGCCCACAAACATTATGTGTTTAAGCAACTGTAGAAATTTTCCAAACGATTAATTAAAATGTGAAAAATAGATAAATAACAATGTCAAATTTATTGCTGATGAGTCACGGGAGGGTGCCAGAGCAGGAGTAAAGATTTTAATAACATAACTCATCTAGAATTTAATAGCTAAGGAGCTTGGAATTATCTTAAATTCATTTATGATTTTATCTTAATGTATTTACACCCCTGTGTGTATATGGGATACATACAGTGCTTAACAAATTTATTAGACCACTTGTCATAAAAACAAGAAAGCACCAGTATTTTAGAAATCTGTCAAAAACGTGTTTAAAACTAAAAGTTATATTATTATTTATTAAGCAAACACAAAATTTGTTTTCACATTTTTATATTTGAAAAATGCCGGTACACTGGACTTCTGCATAACATTCAATCACTAAACCTTTTCTGTTTAGGAATAATGCAATCACTGTAATTTGCCATCTTAATAAAATAAAATAAAAAATTAGTGTGCTTTAATATAAATCACGGATGAAAATAATAATAACAACAGCAATTTTAGCATTAAAAATATCATTTTCATTAAGGAGCTTGGTACTTACTGGTAGATTAAACATTCCAGAAACATAAAAAATGACATGGATAATTACAAATATTGTTAATTTAGTGCAGCTGTGGCATAAACAGAACATTATGGTGGTGGTCAAAGTGCAGTGACTTGGTGCACCAGTTTGGTTGGTGAAAACTGTGTTTAAATGCACTTTATAAATACATTTTAATTACTTAGTTAATAGGTACTGATAAAGCAAAATGTCCACAGAATTATTATTATGCGGTCTATGTGGTCATCAAGAATGCCATCCACATACAGTTACCCAAAAGACAGTTTGTCTCTATTTTAGCCAGTTAAGAACAATGGAAGTTACAGAAGAATTTGGCTAATTACCACGTCAGGATTTCTTCCATCAATCAGGGTAAGGTCTTTCAGGGACCAGATCTCTGCCCTCCGGTAGCACTCTTGTATGCAGGAGCGTTTGGTGAAGGATCTCTTGGATGTAGACTTTAGGGGCACAGACATCTGACAGTGCACTATACATAGCTGGACTTCTTTGTTTTTTGCAACTGCGGAAAAATGGAAAAACATCACAAACAGGTGCACTGCAGCACCGGGCTTTTCATCAGCAAGCCAGCCTTATAGATTTAACACACCCTGTGTGGTGCAGGTATACACAGCTTTTAAGGAAGTAAGTTATTAAACACATTAAAAATGTACATTTTAAGGAGGAAGATATTTACTCCTGTGTAAAAATCAAACGCACATTTCTGAGTCAACAATCAAGCTGTTTACCTGAGGCACAGAAAAAATGTCTTCCGTGCGATGGCTCTTCAATTTCAATGAACTCCACCAGTCTCTCTTTTGCAGGTCGAAACAAAACTCTCTGCATCTCCTCCCTCAGAAGAGACGACATCACTGGAGAGAGGGGGAGAAGAATCGGAGTGTCCCAAAAAACAGCAACGGCAAGAAGGGGGACCAAAGAGAGCGAGAGAAACTCAAAAGAAAGGAATGAGATATCCCCCCCAAAAATACTGTGACACTGGAGAACCCTGGAATCCAGCAGTGGCGGGAGGGGAGGGAAGTGGTGATGCTCCCCGTGCCCAGACCTTCTGAAAGCATGCAGGGTTTGTGGGTTGGTTCTGTGTGAAATAAGCTCTTACTCTACCCACAAATGCACGCACACACACACCGTCCACTCTGGATCGGCATGGTCTGATGATGTATGTTAATCTTTGATTGAAGTGCTGCATTCATACCAACTTGCCCAGGAGGGAGTGAGTAGAAAGGGGGCAATAAAAGGCCAAGCTCTTCATCATTTGCGTTTTTATTGCTTCAATTAAGATCCATTATGTTATGACGGTTTCCTGCAAATATGGATTTCACTCTTGCATTTGTAGCTGACAAAAATATCTTAGATACTGTTTGTATATCATGGTTGGATAAGCATTTGAAATGTATATTTAGCATTAATTATATATGATCAGTAACTAGGGGGGTGTGGGGGGGGGGGGGGGGGGCAGCTCTTCTCATATAAGATCAATGTTTTTTTGTGCATGTTCCCTGGCAGATGGAATATTAACTAACTGCGGTTCCATGTGGTTGCATGGCTCCATTGCAGCGCACATGTAACAGACGGTCTCACTTTTTTTTTTTTGTGGTCTTTTGGCCTCTTCTCCACTCACTCACATATAGACACTGATACATATTGTGGCAAACAGCCCAGTGTTTGTCCGTGATTAAACGGTTGTTGTGTGGGAAACGGATGTCCCACAGCACTCTGCATGGTTTCCATTACCGTGTAGTAATTCAATCTCTGACAATATGTACAAGTACAGTGAAGCACTTAAATGGGGAGATGAGGGGTGGGGAGGTGGGGGTGATTTTTATAAGCATATAAAGGAAGCTGCTCTAGTGATCATGGCTCCACAAGGTAATTTACTAGACATGCCAGGCTGTGGAGGACATCATTTTGCACCTATGAACGAATCCCAGCTGTTGACAGATTTGTCAAAACGTTGTGGGAGGACTTCTCTACAGGCCAAAACCACCCCAGAATGAACCAGACCGGAGCTCTGATCCAATTTGTTAGCACTAAAAAGTGTGGCTCCATTGGATTTGTCACATTTATGAAAACAAAAATGGGTCGCTCCTCTGCTAAGTGCTTTATTGTTGTTGTTGTTGATGGTTTTTGTGGGTGTTCGCTTGAAAGGCTTTTTGCCTCTGAGATGGAAAAATGAGCGGAGAGGCAGGAAGTATAGGGAGGAAAGCAAATACATACAAGTGTTGAATCTTATGAATAACACATGAGGTTTTTTTGTACTTACTTATCATTGATTTATCCCAGTATATATGACACATACATTGAAAAGATTCATATTTGCACATTTGCTGGGGTAATCCAAGGTTTAGAGTTTTGTTTTTTTTGGGGGGGGGTGCAGTATGTGCTGGAATACACAAGTGCACGTAAGAAATGGAAATCATTGGGATAAAACAGCTATATTACTGTTAGAAGGTAACATGGGGGGAAATGCAGGTATGCTTAATTGAACAAGACAAAGAGATAATGAATAGAATGGAACATATAGCAACAAGGATGAGGAAATCAACTATGTGATGCTGGAATCCTAAATAATGAAGGCTTGGGGGAAATGAAAAGAAGAAGGAATCAGCTGAAGACGCAAGGAATGAGATGCAATAAAGTTACTGAGGAACCCACAAGGTGATTGACACGAAGGGTGCAGAACAAGTGTTAAAGTGGAACGCTGGAGAAAGCAGGAAGCAAGAAGGAAGACAAAAGCAAGAAAGAAAGAAGGAACAGAACACGTTGAGTAAAGGAAACCCAGAATGTGAACGCGACAAGAAGAGATCAATTACAGAATGACTGAATCGTGCATAATATGCAGGGGTGCTGTGTGAGGGAAAAAGCAGAAAGGAGAGAAAATAATAGATAGGAAAATGTGGATAATCCTTTAAAAAGCAGATAAGGACTAATCTCAACGTACAGTGAGGAAAGTGAAAGTGATGACAGAGAGGAAAGTGGAGGAGAAGTTGGAGTTCAGAAGAAGGAGCTTGACAGCGGGAATAAGAAGCTGAGAGACTGAGAAAAATGAGCCCAGGCAGGAGGAATGAATTAATGAGATATAAGAGAGCTCAAGAAATAGTCCAATATACATACCACATTCTATGAATTATAATCATAATAACAACAAGAGCACTCAGAGAATGCAACACCCCCGGAATAGCAAGGGCTATACTAAAACTCTTTTATGATGTCTTTCGTTTTATGATGTTTTGATTACAGTACGATGACAACAGCTGATTATGGCTTCATTGTGACGCCCCAGGGCGTCGCATTGATCAAATAAAAAGTGTGTTGCACAGCTCTCCCCATGCCCTTTCATATGACACATTACTCAATATGGATTCTTCAAATTTGTTTTACAAGGTCAACTTTGACCTAAAATGCTAATGAAGGTCAACCCAAGTACTCATGTCTCCGAAAGGCTTCATATATTATTGTGAGGTTTGACCCATAAAAATGTTATTCCTTATTTCCTCCTTTGCTCTGATCTTTACAGAATTTTCAAAAAAATGATATCAGCTTGAGCTGTTACTGGTATCTACCACTACGCAAAATTTGAAAAAATGATATCTTGCAAACTGTGGATGCTACGCTGCAAACATACAATTACATACTCCCTGCCTTCGAGGGGAGAATAAGTATTATTATTTCAACAGCTGTAACATAAAAAATTCTTAAATTTGGGATTAATAAAGCATTTATTTTGCATAAATAGAAGGTAACTCAGTTTAGCTCATTATTTTTTGTCATTTGGCTTTTTCATCAGTTCGGTTTAACGTCACCATTGTCAAATATAAAATTCCATCCATCCATCATCATCATCTTTTGCTTATCCAAGTTGCGGGGGAGAGATATAATCTCTCCAGCGTGTCCTGGGTCTCCCCCGGGGCGTCCTCATGGTGGCACATGCCCGGAACACCTCACCAAGGAAGCGCCCAGGAAGCATCCTTATCAGATGCCCGAACTACGTCAACTGGCTCCTTTCAATGTGGAGGAGCAGCAGCTCTACTCTGAGCCCCTCCTGGATGGGCTGAATTGCTTGACCTATCTCTGAGAAAGAGGCCAACCACCCTTCGGAGGAAGCGCATTTCTGCCGCTTGTATCCGTGATCTCATTCTTTCAGTCAGTACCCACAGCTCGTGACCATGGGCGAAGGTAGGGACGTAGATCGACCGCTAAATTGAGAGCTTTGCTTTTACACTCAGCTCCCTCTTCACCACAACGGACTGGTACAGCCGCAGCATCAATCCGTCTGGCGATCTCCCACTCCCTTCTTCTTTCACTTGTGAACAAGATCCCGAGATACTTAAACTCCTCCACTTGGGGCAGGAGCTCATCCCTGACCTGGGGTGGGCACTCCAGCCTTTTCCAGCTCAGGACCATGGCCTCAGATTGATTGATTTTATGATTGTTTGCGCTGTGAAAACCATTAATGGATGATTGTTTTTATGTTATGTCTTATCATAGCATGTCGTTTTCACCCGGAGGCATTAGTGAGGAATGAGTAATGGACACAGTTACGCTGAATGAAGTCAGCGTGATTAAGAGACCATCAAAGTGGTGCATTGCTCATATGGAAGAAAAGGGCAGGTGGACTAGCAGAGACTTGCAGGAAGGGAACATGATAATTGTTTAATTTAGAGGTACTTTTGGTTGTAAAATTATTCAAGTTATAAAAAAAAATGTTCCTCTGTTTTTTTCATGTCTCACAATTGAAATCTTTACTCCTGTCATAGAGTTGCTCATAGAAAGGTTTTCACAGGTTTATTTCATAATTTCTTTTTGGTTTTCTTTTTTAGTTTAAAGAAAATATTGCATGTATGTAAATTATGGGTGACACAGTGATGGAGTGGTTAGCACTGTCACCTCAGCCAGGTTGGAAACTCAAATAATGGCTTTCATGAAATTGTGTGGGGTTTGCAAGCTCTCCCTGTGTCGGCGTGGATGATAATGTGCTTGAAGTGAACGGGAAGGGTTTAAATACCTGGGATAAATGATTCAAGGCAATGGACAGTGTATAACAGAGGTGAAGAAGAAAGTGCAGGCAGGATGGAGATTGTGATTGTATGGGTGATTTGTAACAAACCAAGAGGAGCATAAGTGAAAGGGAAGGTTTACAAGGTGATAGTGAGACCTTCTATGGTTTATGGTTTGTAGACTGTGGCACAGAAAGAAAATCAGGAGGGTGAGCAGACACGGCAGAATTGATCATTGGGACAGCTCAGTTTGAGTGGGTTGGAGACACAGTTAGAGAAAAGGCTCAGATTGTTTCCACATGTGCAGAGGAGGGATAGTGGATGTAAAATATGGAGCTGCGAGGCGAAAGTAAAGGAGGAAGACCACAGAGAAAGTTTGTGGATGTAATGAAGGAGGACATGCAGAGGGCTGGTGTGACAGAGAAGACTGCTATAGATAGGGAGGCAGATGATCTGCTGTGGTGAACCCTAAAGGGAGCAGCTGAATAAGAAAGAAAGAAACAGCGAAATAAATGCACAGAACATAGCACTGTATGAAAGTTATATATGAGTGAATGACCTTATGGTACTGTTGGATTAAAAAAAATACTTTATTAAGTTTTAGCAAGTAACAAAGAGTCTTACACACATCCAAAAGAATGACCAGCCCACCCAACATCCCACTGCAGTCCTATTACATAGTTAACAAATTCACAAACATAAATAAATAAATAAGTTAACTTGTCATCAACAGCCATCAAGCTAACAATCAGAGATTCTGGGATATTACCGAGTACTCCAGAAGCAAGTATTTAAAGCCAGAAGGTGGATAGTGTAGACAGAGTGACCAGACCCTCAAAAACAATTTGTCATGACTCTTTATAGTCGCTTGTAGTCTTTCATGTGGAAGAGCATTAAAGATTTCCCAGTTCCCAATGGTAACACTAGAACCTTTAATCCAGTTGAGTGAAATACACTTTCTGGCAATTACAGGGAGTGCAGAATTATTAGGCAAATGAGTATTTTGTCCACATCATCCTCTTCATGCATGTTGTCTTACTCCAAGCTGTATAGGCTCGAAAGCCTACTACCAATTAAGCATATTAGGTGATGTGCATCTCTGTAATGAGAAGGGGTGTGGTCTAATGACATCAACACCCTATATCAGGTGTGCATAATTATTAGGCAACATCCTTTCCTTTGGCAAAATGGGTCAAAAGAAGGACTTGACAGGCTCAGAAAAGTCAAAAATAGTGAGATATCTTGCAGAGGGATGCACCAGTCTCAAAATTGCAAAGCTTCTGAAGCGTGATCATCAAACAATCAAGCGTTTCATTCAAAATAGTCAACAGGGTCGCAAGAAGCGTGTGGAAAAACCAAGGCGCCAAATAACTGCCCATGAACTGAGAAAAGTCAAGCGTGCAGCTGCCAAGATGCCACTTGCCACCAGTTTGGCCATATTTCAGAGCTGCAACATCACTGGAGTGCCCAAAAGCACAAGGTGTGCAATACTCAGAGACATGGCCAAGGTAAGAAAGGCTGAAAGACGACCACCACTGAACAAGACACACAAGCTGAAACGTCAAGACTGGGCCAAGAAATATCTCAAGACTGGTTTTTCTAAGGTTTTATGGACTGATGAAATGAGAGTGAGTCTTGATGGGCCCGTGGCTGGATTGGTAATGGGCAGAGAGCTCCAGTCTGACTCAGACGCCAGCAAGGTGGAGGTGGAGTACTGGTTTGGGCTGGTATCATCAAAGATGAGCTTGTGGGACCTTTTTGGGTTGAGGATGGAGTCAAGCTCAACTCCCAGTCCTACTGCCAGTTTCTGGAAGACACCTTCTTCAAGCAGTGGTACAGGAAGAAGTCTGCATCCTTCAAGAAAAACATGATTTTCATGCAGGACAATGCTCCATCACACGCGTCCAAGTACTCCACAGCGTGGCTGGCAAGAAAGGGTATAAAAGAAGACAAACTAATGACATGGCCACCTTGTTCACCTGATCTGAACCCCATTGAGAACCTGTGGTCCATCATCAAATGTGAGATTTACAAGGAGGGAAAACAGTACACCCCTAAAATGGCTAAAACTAAAAACTACTTCCAAAAACATGCAGCTTCGATATTAATGAGTTTTTTGGGTTCATTGAGAACATGGTTGTTGTTCAATAATAAAATTATTCCTCAAAAATACAACTTGCCTAATAATTATGCACTCCCTGTAGAAGAAGCTTCTCCAGAAATCTGTAGTGTGCTAGGTGCAACTCGCTAGAGGGTAGACCTAAGAGGAAAACACCAGGATCTTTAAAAAAATAATAATAATAAAGAAGCTTATTTTAAACATTCCACTAATTTCCTTAGACATAACTTTCCAGAACCTGGAAATCAATTTAGACTCTTGTGCAAAACATCAGCGGTGATATGCAATCTGTGAACACTATTATACTGAGTCTCTTGCACATGAAGGTAGATTTGATCAGGGTTATAGCTTCCTGCCAGTCATCCTCTATTTATTCTGTGCCTAAATCCTTCCCCCACGTATGAGCAATATTTACAGCTCACATCAGAGGAACAGAGAAGGAAGTAGACTAGTGCAGCGGTCCCCAACCCCCGGGCCTCGGACCGGTATCGGTCCGTGAGTCGTTTGGTACCGGCCAACAAGAGTAGAGGCTCCGGTGTGAAATGTATGGTTCTCAGGGTTTTTTATCGGTTTTCAGCGTTATTTTGTTATCGTTTTTATCATTAACTTGGTTTTCCTGGGTCTTTTCACGTGTGTTATGAATAAATCTTCTTTTTTTCAGTACCGGTACTAGTTTTATTTTGTTGTATTTATCCGCGACACCTTAAAGGCCGATATTGTCGGGCATAAACCGGTCCGTGGTGCAAAAAATGTTGAGGGCCGCTGGACTAGTGAAATAAAATGTCTCCCAGTTTGGTGATATTGTTCAATTTATGGTGTGACACTTTTATATGATTTGTACTGTCTTGATAGCATCTTGTCCATAAAGACAGTAACCAGTATAGTGTAGATATCTATCACTGCAAACACATGAAATTGATGTAGAATTCCAGATTATGCCTCATAAAAAGAATCTCTAAAGCCTAAAAGCACCTTTAGAAAAAGTTAGGGGGAACCTCGACACAAAATACGGACAACGTCATGGCCGTGAATGCCTGCGATTGAATGTCGATAAAAGGGGAACCCCTTGTCATCAGGAGGGCTGTCTTTAACCTGCTTCTACACCCCTGTGGCGACCGTCCAATGTCACATTCACAGTTAATACCGTGCAACCCAAATTACAGCCAGTAGAGATATTATTAGTTTATCTAAATATATTATTTAAATATTGCTATTGAGGTGCTTTTAAAACGCGAGTAAACTGTGTATCTATTTTTATATATCACTATTATCCAGACTGGCGTCAGCCATTTTTAAACATTTTAAATGCCTTAATTTTTAATCGCTACCTCGGTCGCTCGGACAGTGGAGTAGTTTGTGTGGAAAAGCCACATAAAAAAACGCGGAGTCATTTCCCCTTTCGAAGATCACTCAGCGATTCCCTCAGTTTTCCCTCGGCTACTGTACTTGCAAAATAGTGCGCCCTGCTGTCTCTATTGCGCATGACTGTACGTCGTAATATGAAGTAGGCCTCCTGTTTTTCTCCCCAACCCGAAGTCCTCCTGGCCCCCACCACCTCGCTGCAACGCTCACAAGTAAGCAAAACACGGAGGCTGCTCTCGATTATTCGTCAAGGTAAGGGTTTTTAATGCATACGCGAAGCTGGTGGCGGTTACCGATCGTGAAATAGCACGGCAGCCGTGGTTTGTAGACGGTGTTTTCGGCGTGCGGAAGCGGTCGGACTGCAGAGCAGGCTTCGGGACTGTTTCCGCACGCTTGAGGGAGAGCAAGGCCCAGTGACCCACATTTGGAGCAGCCAGTGTCTATGTGTAAGAGTGGGCGAGCGCGTGCGCGTATCCTTGCCAGTGTGTGTGTGTGTGAGCGCGCGCGCGTGTGCCCGGGAACAGTGTATGTATGTGTGTATGTACATCTGCCGCGAAAATGTTTCCACCGTCGTTGGTTTTATAGATGTGTCTCCGCGGTGGATAGGCATGTTTTTGTCGGCTTACGCGAGGACCTTGCCCCGCGCGGATGTTCATGCGCGGCGTTTGAGGACCCGACGGTAATATTTTAGATTATTTCATCTTCAGTGTCAGTTGTTGCGTGACAGCTTCGGGCTCGGCGCCAGCTTGCTATGATAGACATATTTTTCCTCTTGTTTATTTTTGACAAATGTGAAATGCTTTACCCGTGAGTGTCATTCAGTGTTTTCGGAGTGTGAGCATGAGGAAACTGGGGCAGTAAGAGCATTAAATCTCTGAGTTAAATTGGCAGTTTTCGGTAGCAAGCTTAGTTAGCCTGCTAGCTAGCTATATGGGTTGCTCTCTTTTAGGTTGTATAACTAACACCTGTGGCATTAAATTGTATATGTTAAACGCTAGATTGCCTTATCTTATGGCTCGTTGCTGTTTTGGGAGACGGAAAAACATTCGGTCATGTTGCTCATATGAGAGTTAATTCATTGGGAATGGTTTACAACGTCTTCGTCCAATGAAGAAGCTCAGTTTAACGAGGCTTCACTTATTGGCCATGAAGAGAACACCAAGTGCAGGTCAGCATCCCGAAATATAGCCTTGGGACCACCAGTGTGATCTCCTTATGATGGTTTTATACACATGAGGGAGATATGAGAGGGCATCTCCTCTAGTATGCTGTCCACAGTTGTTAGTGTAGTCTTCGTGACCTCTCTGCTCACACTTATATACAGCAAAATCCTCTTAGAAGGCGTTGATTAAGTGGTGGTCTGTTGTCCCTGTGCCGGTGGGACTACTTGACGAGTTTGGAAGCGACTCCTATAGACTAATCTTTTAAGCCTTTAGCAAATGCTGAAATTGATTATTCGACTCTTGTGCATGAGTTTGCTTGTTGAAAAAAGCACTAACACTCACAAGTTATTGCTGTTCAGTTGTGGTGCTGGTTGGTGTTAATGTAAAGAGTAAATCTTTAGACTGTTGTTTTTAATAAAAAAAGAAAACGCACACTGAGCATTGATGCGAAGACTAGATTGGTCATAACAGTTTGAGAATCAAAACAACAGAACTGTTGATTAACAGGAAAACAATCAGCAACTACTCTAAGTCATCACCAGTCATTTTTCATGACAAAATGCCAAGGTTATATTGGGTCCAGCACCTCAATTGTGATCATATATCTCTGTAAAATGATTGGACTGTTGCTGAGATAATGGGGTATTTGTTGTTAATTTTTTTATATGAAAGTAGTATTAAATCCCTTTTACTTTTAACCGTTTCTTAGACAGAGCATACTTGTTTTTGGCGTTTTAGTGGTATGACAAATCTATGTGTAAAAGCTGATTACTTGCAGCTCAGGTTTCCTGTTTTGTACTTTGCAGCAACTAACATCTGCATTTTTCGGGTGACTTCTAGAATTTCTGTGCATGGTAAACAGTGGGTGTATGTTTGTGTTGCAGGTGAGGTGTGGTTTGCACACACAAGATTTGTCAGCAACTCAAAGGCTGCGATCTCAAACAGCTAATTATACCAACAAGTGACATTCCAGAATGTAAGTTACATGATGTAAAACTATTGTAAGTGCAGAAGTAAATTTCATTTCAGGGTATTTTTTTTTGTATTGATTTATGTTATTCACACTTTGAAGATGCTGCCGCATGTTATACTGTAATTTAATAATCTTAATTCATAAAATACATTTATGTCCATAATGTATATTGTACCAAAATTAAAAGGAAGAAACTGATTTTAAAGGGGGAAAAAAGAATAAATAAAAATAAATCTTGGTTTAAGAAATGGCAGACAGTGCACTAGGAGATGGTTATTATGTTTCCAAACTCTCTGGTTGGTCTCCCCATGACCATTAGTTTCTGCTCTGATTTCTCCAGCAGGTTTGCTTGACCACCATGTCCTTCCTGTGGCCTGGTGCCCTCTCATGACCCCAATGACATCAGCTCCACTTTTGACCCCAAACCCCTTCTACAACCCCCTGAGAAAATACGTTAACTGAGCACGTGCATAGGCTGCAGTGAGGTGAGAAGTTAATACACAGACACACAGATTTAATCTGGTGCATGGAAAAGTGTTTATTAAATGTCAGAAATTTTTATTATTTAGTGTGTGCATGCATGTATGGAGATGTAACTGTGTTTTTTAAAAAGAAAGGAACTAGTTAAGAGAAAAGATATGATCTGCAAATGTTATGGTTAGAAAAGGGACTACCCTTTCAGGCTTTCACTTCAAAGCCCCATTTAGTGCCTTCATATACAATATGAAAAATAACTAGGAGTTAAACTAATAAACTACCTGCTCTTTTTGTCTCAACAGGTGGTCTTCCAAATGCCTACCTCACGCCTAAAGAACAAATCACTGCAGCCACAGCCCTGATTAGCAGCCACCATGACATCAAGCATGGGGTATAATGCTGCACACAACACCTCAAAATGTTGTCTGCTGTATACAGAATATGTTCATAGTCACATGTACAAAATCACAAAATATATGTATGTAACATCTGGCTCAAAAATTAAAACTCATTATTTTAACTCTTTATATTTCTTTACTTTTGAAAGAATATTTTTTCATTTAAAGAAAGAAAGTTATGGATAGCATCTATGAGTCCCCATCAAATGATTTTTTTTGACCTATATTAATTGAAACGTAGTACACAAATGCGCTTAATCTTCTTGGCAAACAAAACGCATTCCTTCTACTGCTCTCTCTCTCTCTCTTTCTCTCTCGCTCTCTCTCTCTCTCTCACCCGTTTTCTGTGTGACCCAAAAATAAACCTGCTGCTGGCATGTACAATAGGAATTCTCTCATTAGCCAACATCAGTCATTGGTTATTATTAACAATGCATACCTGCCTTCAAGGCCACCGCACATGCAGGAAAACGTAAACAAGTAAGTCTTGAAAGCTGTGAATGGCTGTAAATATGTTTGCTTTCTTCCTTCTTTAGGGATGATTGTAGCATCTTTGATGGGTTGATGGAAGAAGATGAAAAGGACAAAGCAAAACGGTAAGATAAACATGCTGGAGAGGAGATTAGTCTAGTATGGACTTAAAAAAGTCATAGAATATTGATTAAACATGAGTTAGTACATTTTTGTTAATACACAGTGTCAGAGCTGACTTTGTCCTAATGCCATTCACACAACAGTCATTCTGCCTTGACTTTCACATAACCAGGGTCACTTATGATAAAGTTACATTACTGTTTTTTTAAAGGTTGTGTTTTTAAAGCCCAGTCAAAACACTGGATGAAAACAGAACCAAATAAAATGTCTTAAACCTTCTATTTCAAAACTATTTTTGCTTGCAGCGTGTCCCGTAACAAGTCTGAGAAGAGACGGCGAGACCAGTTCAATGTCCTCATCAAGGAACTCGGCACAATGTTGCCTGGCAACACTAGAAAGATGGACAAGTCCACCATCCTGCAGAAAAGCATCGACTTCCTGTGTAAACACAAAGGTCAGAGCTTTCTGCCGTGCTCGTCTCACTTCCTGTTTTTGCTAAACACCTCACAGGGTGGATGTTTTTTGTATATTTAGCTTGATCATTCCGATTTAGCCTTATCAGGGTTTGCTTACCTTCATCACTAGAAAGCGAAAGTATGTTTTTATTGCCTTTTTATGAGACATTGGTGCTGTAATTTTACATTACAAAATGGTAACTATTTGAACCAGTTGTGTATTTTTGACCTAACAAGTTATTCTTAAAGTAAATCTACCTTTATGTCTTTTAATAATTATAAGGGTTTCAGCAGTTTTAACTTTTTATGAATACTGATATTGTGTTTATGTTAAATTATTTCATCACTGTTTATAGGTCAGTGATCCTTTTGTTTTTATCTAGTGTCATTGACTTGCAAGATAATAAAATACCAGCTTCCGCCTAGTATGTTTTTAACTGTCTTGTTTTCATACTGGACATAGCAGTCTCAAAACATTTTTCCACCCAGTTGTTTACTGTTAACTTTATGCTGTTTTTGTTGTCTTTTTACATGCCCTCACCTCTCGTGCTCTTATTCTTCCTCGACGTTTTCCACTATGGCTGTATTAAGTTCTGACTGAATTCTCTGTCCTTCACCAGAGATTGCAGCTCAGTCTGAGTCGAGTGAGATCAGGCAAGACTGGAAGCCTCCATTTCTTAGCAATGAGGAATTCACCCAGCTCATGCTGGAGGTCAGAAATCTTAGGTTTCGTTCTGTAATCTTGTTTGTTGTGTAAAAACACAGGCACTTGACCCACAGTTGTATTAATGCAGTGGTCAGTGTCACCTCATTTTGTACAGTATAGTTATATCTGAAGTTAAATTTACAATTTTAAGTTTGTCCTTATGGGATTTGACACTGTTTTTTTTTTTTTTTTTTTTTTTTTTTTTAACAGGCTCTTGATGGGTTCTTTATAGCAATAATGACTGATGGCAACATCCTCTACGTGTCTGAGAGTGTCACTTCACTACTAGAACACCTCCCGGTAAATCACCTCCCCCTGCAACCGTGTCTGTATTAGTCATACACTTTATTATAACAAAAGCTTTCATAGGATCTTTTGTGTGGTTCAGATTAAACATGTCAGGCTGACCAGTGTGTATTGAAAAGGGCTTGTCTTCATTTGTATTCCTCTTGAATGTGTGTGTGTGCCTGTGTGTGGGTGTTTTATCAGGCGGATTTGGTGGACCAGAACCTGTTAAACTTCCTGCCGGTTGGGGAACACTCCGAAGTGTACAAGGCTCTGTCCACACACCCCTCTGAGCTAGAGAACCTTAGCACTGATTACCTAAAGTGTGAGTAACACACCGTCATCTTGTACCATAAAACCTGCTTATTTGAAATGATATGGTTTACAATTTTTTTTTTTTTGTATGTCTGATGATTAAACAGGATTATTTATTATTATCAGATTAAAAATGCTCACAAGTAAAAGTATTTCTCAAATAAATTGATAAATAAATAATGTTAAAAAGGATTCAAATTTCAAAAACGTCACCATAGTGTGAACACACGGCTTGTCAGAGTGAAGCTGCTGGACTGGACATGACCTTTGTGGAGCACATGAACAGCATGTTTTTACAAGCAGTTGTATTTTTTTTCCTTGGTAATTATAATCTCTTTTTCTTTTTTGTCTCCAGCTAAGAATCACATGGAGTTCTGCTGTCATATGCTGCGAGGGGCCATTGACCCCAAAGAATCCCCTGTTTATGAATATGTTAAGTTCATCGGCAACTTCAAGTCTCTCAGTAACGGTATGTCCCTCGCACTGCATGTGAGGAATTTCAGAAGATGTTTTTTTTTTTTTTTTTTTAAATACTATTTTCCAAACAAGCTTGCATGTATAGATACAAACTAGCATTAAACTTGTGTGTTAAACCCATTAAATGTTAAAGTCAAAAAGTGGAAAATAAGCATAATTTTAAGATATCATTTACTAGCCTAGAAAGATATTATTCTGTGTACTGCTCTGTGAACCACATTTTATATTCTTTGACATGCTGAGTAAGTAACACTGTTGTGCAGTTCCCAATGTGACTAGGAACGGTCTGGCAGGGGTGTTACAGCGGTCGCTACAACCTGCCTTTGATGACCAGGTGTGCTTTGTAGCCACGGTCCGGCTAGCTAAGCCTCAGTTTATCAAGGTATTATTCAGACATGAACTGACTTTACTCATTAGACTGTCAAGTATTTATTTGTCAATTAGCTATTAATTATCTCTCAAAACATCTAATTTTCACAATTTTATTTTCATAGGAAATGTGTACGGTGGAGGAGCCCAATGAAGAGTTCACATCAAGACACAGTCTAGAATGGAAATTCCTCTTTTTAGACCATCGGTAGGCAGATCTAGTTCTTCTCCTGTATACTCAATCACAACGGGTTGTTGGGTGGTTGAGTTGCACCCACATGGCTGCTGTCTTATATAGATGGCTGAAACACACATTCACACACATTATGATTGGTCAGTTTAGCAAATGTGAGACTTTATTCATGCATCTAACCTCTTAAGTTCTGTCTTCATTCATTATTGACAAATTTAAATGTGAACTAGAGGATAGTACGGTCTTTTTCCAGGTCATAGTTCAAATATGTTTCATTTCAGTTCTTCACAAACTGTGTTCTTGTTCTTCAATTTATTTCTCCATTGAGATTTTCCTCCACACTTCTAGTTTCACTTTTCAGGACACCAGAAGTTAAGAAATCATAGAAAATAAATAAACAAATCATAAATAAAATAAATGAGGGCGGCACGGTGGTTCGCAGCGTTGCTGCACAGCAAGAAGGTCCTGAGTTCAATTCCACCATCAGGCCGGGGTCTTTCTGTGTGGAGTTTGCATGTCGTCCTCGTGTTTGCGTGGGTTCTCTCCGGGTACTCTGGCTTCCTCCCACAGTCCAAAAACATGCAGTTAGTGGGGATAGGTTAATTGGTCAATCTAAATTGCCCATAGGTGTGAATCTGTGAGTGAATGTGAATGCGACTGGTTGTCTGTGTCTCTATGTGTTAGCCCTGCGACAGACTGGCGACCTGTCCAGGGTGTACCCCGCCTCTTGCCCTATGAAAGCTGGGATAGGCTCCAGCACCCTCCGCGACCCTGGAAAGGATAAGCGGAAGCGAATGGATGGATAAATAAAATAAATAAATGTACATGAAAATAAAGCATTTCTCTAGAAAAAGTATCCGTTCAGCAATTTTACATCAGAGTAAGAAAATTCTTTTACCTTTTACAGAGCGCCACCAATTATAGGCTACCTGCCTTTTGAGGTTTTGGGGACATCAGGGTACGACTATTACCATGTGGACGACCTGGAGACGCTAGCGAAATGTCACGAACACTGTGAGCACTTACTTTAAGTCAAACTAGCAAAAATCTTTTGTAAAAGCCTTTTTCTGAGTGTTTTTGGTAACATCTTTGGCTGTTTCTGCCCCGCTTCTGTTCAGTAATGCAATATGGTAAAGGGAAGTCATGCTACTACCGTTTCCTGACGAAAGGTCAACAGTGGATCTGGCTGCAGACACACTACTACATCACCTACCATCAATGGAACTCTCGACCTGAGTTTATTGTCTGCACGCACACAGTAGTCAGGTACAAGTATGTTTATTTTATTCCCCTTTTCCAGAAGATTGCTGATCACTGGACTTTTTCAGGAACGATGTTGAGTTTGTGTTAACAAAAGACTCTTTATGTCTCTATTTTTATGTTTTTATTGGTCAACCATCTTCTCAACCCCCCCCCCTTTTTTTTTTTTTTGTTTGTTTTTGTTTTTGGTCTAAAATGCAGCTATGCAGAGGTGAGGGCAGAACAGCGCAGAGAGCTCGGCATCGAGGAGGCAAATCCAGAAGTCACTGCAGATAAGGTGAGAAATAAATAAAACATGTAGCACGGTCCTTATAATTACAAACATGTCAAGCACAGGAGTAAAATTGAGTCTAAAAACAATGTTGTGGTAGAAGTTGTTGCGTAAGACTAACTGAAACAGATGAAAGCAAAAATACCAGAAATATATTACATGTTGAAGTACAATATTTAGCTTCATTAGGAGCTGTTACAATGTTAGATTATGAAATTTATGCTTCAGATTTTCTGCTGGTACCTCAATTACCTTTTAGGCCTGTAATTTCCACTTGTATGCACTCCATTAGATACAATGGATAGGCTTTCTTGTTTTTTAAATCTTTGGTATTTTCTTATTTTTCCAGAGTCAAGACTCTGGCTCAGAGTCACAGCTCAATACGTCCAGCCTGAAGGAGGCACTGGAGCGATTTGACCACAGTAGAACACCTTCGACTTCCTCGCGGAGTTCCCGCAAGTCCTCATCGCATGTGTCTGACAACACCTGCACTTGTAAGGACACCCACAGTTGCACAAGTAATGTGACATACACTGACATACTGTTAAGGGGAGGTGGTGACATATCCTCTCTGTATTAAAATTCAGTGGCTAACTCCTGTAGTAAAATGATATCATCTAAAAATAACCATTGACCACCAATTACTTTCTCTGCAGCGACAGCTCCCAAGTTACACATGGACACGGCCACGCCCCCTCGGCAATCATTAGCATCTACCATGGAGATGACATCACAGCGCCGGTCATCTATCAGCAGCCAGGTGAGACAGGACACAGCTGGCTAATGCATAGAAAATCCTTACAAAACTACTTCTGGCCATAACTAACACAGAAATTGGTCAAGAAAACACTGTTTCCTTTTTTGTTTTATGGATTGGCATATCTGGTTCCTGGTGGAACTTTTGTGCTTGACTATTTCCTGAAGCTTTCTTACGTAATCTGAGCACTAAGCGCAGACAAACGCTTCCGACTTCAAGAACAGTGTTAATTCTGCTGACTAATAAATAATAAGTAAAGTGCTATACAAATGCAGGCCATTTACTATTTTAATAATTTTCATCATAGTTTTTGTCAACAACCTGTTTCTCCCTGACGAAAACAAAATCACTAAAATAAAAACGAATGCATGAGGATAAAAACTGCGATGAAATCTACGGACACTTGTACCAACGAATAAAAACAAGATGAAAATGTTCTGAGAGGCGGTGCGAGTTTTGGAAGTGATCCTGTCAGTATTCTCTGTGTACATCAAGGTTGGATGCACAGAATTTGATCTGCCCTCAGCAAACAGGGTGTGGAGGAAGCTCCCATGCCTCTGTTTCTCATGAAAACATGACAAATTTTAGAGCAGACATATGGACATATTTCGCTTTTTAAGTCTGGGAAAATAAGATGCTTTGCAAACCTTGTGGAGTAAAAACACAAACTTTTACACTTTATATTTTAGGCAAATAAATCAACTTCACATTTAGGTTTTGATAATCTTGTGATATGTAGTTGACCCTAAACTTAGATCCCTAAATTATAACTAAAACTAAATGACTCTTCAGGCAAAAATTAAAAAAAAATTGCTGTCACAAAAACACTTGTTAAAGACAGAGAGCTAAACCAGAGTTACAGTGAAGGCCTGAAAGAGCATCACTGGGGAAATTATAAAGCATCTTTTTAGCTGCTTAAAGTCTGGGCTGTACATAAAACCTGTACGCGAGTTTAAATTTCCATTATATCACATTATGTTGAATGTGACCTGATTTTACCACCATAATTTTCAATACATGTAATCAAATTTCTCAGCTACAGTTTTGATTTCAAACTTCAATGGAGAGCAACGGGCAAGGTTAATATGCTGATGAGGTTTCAGTAGGCCAGCGGTTAGCATCAAGACAGTACTGCAGTGTTAGCTGGGATGGTGAGAGGTTCATTGTTTTGCATCTTCACTTCAACAATCTTTCAATCAAAAATACACAATTACCATAAAATCTGTGTTTTTCAACTTACGTACTAAAGTTGTTGTGCTTTGAATGGGCGTTAAGCGGCGTCAAAACTCAGAGATGTGCGTCGCACTGTTGCCTCACAGCAAGAAAGTTCCTGGTTTAAACCTCAGCTAGGGACTTTCTGTGTGGAGTGTGCATATTTTCTCTGTTCCTGTGTGGGTTTCCTCCGGGTAGTCTGGCTTCCTCTCACAGTCCAAAAACATGAATACTAGGTTAACTGTTATTCTAAATTTTCCTGTGTAGATGTATGTATCTGTAAAATTAGAAAAACACTATATAAATGCAAGTGTATTTCAGTTTTAAGTCTTGAACATGTGCATATAAAGTGGTGTAATACAATGAAAAATTCATGCCTGTAATCATAGTTTTTGTTTTCATTATATTTGCAGTCTATGAGCTCTCAGACTACAGGGCAGAGTGTAGCTCCTGGTATGATCAATCAGCAACAACAACAACAACAACAACAACAGCAGCAACAGCAGCAGCAACAACAACAACAACAGCAGCTCCAGACAAATGTGCAGGTGAGACATAATTATGTGGAGAAGAGCTCAAATGGTTTGTTGACAACAGGTTAATTGGTGACAAACGTTTTTTTTCAAATGCTTGTATAATGTGGACTCTGAGGTCTTGGACCTTGTGGCATTTAATTAACTGTGCAACCCAACTATGGAGTTCGATTAGCCAGTGTATCCTAATTGCATACACATTGCACAGCTTGTTCTTTTTCTCTCCGTCTGCAGCCAGTGATGGAGTTCTCAGCGCAGGTGAATGCCATGCAGCACTTAAAGGAGCAGCTGGAGCAGAGGACCAGAATGATCCAGGCTAACATTCAGCGGCAGCAGGAGGAGCTCAGACACATCCAGGAGCAGCTGCAGAGAGTCCAGGGGCAGGGTATACAGGTAGGCTGTAGATGCGTATGCAAGATTACTTTTAGGTCAGCACTGCTTTATGACATAAAAGCCTTTTCTTACAGTAGGTGTGTTTAAATCCACTTTACTCAGTGTCTATTTATATCTCTAGTGTAACTTACCTTGTGTCATCCTCTATTACTTTGCTTTATTTCTCTCTATTCATAACTCTTTCTCTGTCTTCATGTCGAAGTTAACATCTGTATATTGAGAAAATGGTGTGTATGACTGCACCTAGTGTTTACAGCAAAATAAAATTAATTATAAAAATAAACCAACAGGGTGGATTCTGTTCACAGGATACAGATAGAGCCAAGAAGTAGTGTTGATGTAATATTTTCCACATGTGGAAAAAAAATAATCAATTAATCGAACAAGAAATGTGACCTCTGTTCAGACCAAGTAGGTGAATTGTCCTGTACCTGGTTTTGCTTGACCTAGATCAGGACTGGAATCCTGCATGCATTATATATTTCTTCTATTCATAGAAAACAGTAAACTGCCATCTCCTGATTGTGTAAAGATAATTTATTTCTGTTGATTATTCTGTTGTCACGCACAGATCTGGTAAAAGTAACACGCACACATTGTAAATCTCCTTACTATCTGAATGTGGCCTGACGTTTCATGTGTCCATTCTAACAGATGTTGCTGCAGCAGCAGGGTGGACCCATGAATGTACAGCTTCCTCAAGTAGGATCAGTCCAGCAGACAACTACGTTGACCAATCAGGTCCAGCAAACAACAATTAACCCTGTCCATTCGGGAACACAGCAGCTCACCATCCAGCAGCAGGCTCCTCCCACTCAACAGAGCTTACAACAGCAGACCAACACCCTTATGCAGGTGCGATACCGGCAGACACACGCAAGCAGACAGGCTATGGAAATACTATGAAAATGGTTTTGAAAGTTCAGATCAGATGAAAATGTTTGTCTGTTTCCTTTGCATGTCCATGATTTTGTCATTTCCTTTTAATCTCAGAAGTTGCCTGTGTGTGCATGTAGTCTTCTTTCAGCTTTCTCTGTGAACAATAATCTTACCTAAATTTGGGACAGTATTAGTCACTTTTATGCAGATATTACAGTGCTATGCTGTGAGGATAAAATGTTAAAATCTCATGCTGTTTGCATTTTTAATAATGTGACACTTTAGGGGTCACTCAGTGATAGTGGAGGCTTTCATTAAACCCCGCCTTTCCTCTGAATAGACACAGTTTAAATTTCCATGTTGTGAATTATTGATTATCTCATGCAATTTTGAAGTCAGCTCAAAATGGTGAGTGTGACAGCAGCAAGACATTTCACCGATTTCATTTTTGTGTCTCAAAGTTAGAAGACAGAAAACTTACGAAAAACCACTTTGACTTACATGCTGATTTATTTTGTGTTATGTGTAAATTTCACACATGACAGCGTAAAAGTGGGGAAAGTGAAACTGGAGAACGAATCCACAGAAAATCTTTAAATAATCTTGTTAATGCTTCGTTAATTTAAAAGACAATGTCATGGCCTTTGCTGTTGCTCCTCTGTAGCCCCAGCGTCAGACTCAGCAAGCTTCTCAGCCTCAGCCCCAACCTCAACCCCAGACCCAGGGCTCTGTATCTGCTCCTTTATACAACACAATGATGATTTCCCAGCCAGGACAGCCAAATGTGCTGCAGATCAGCACCAGCCTGCCGCAGAATAACACCCAGCAAGGCACAGCTGTGGCCACTTTCACCCAGGACCGACAGATCCGGTTAGTGCAGAACAATCGAACCTGATTCCCATTATAATGACAATCTGACAGTTTGTACATTTGAAAAGCTAATATTTACTATGATGGATAAATATATCTAGTTCTTTCTCCAGCTTCCCAGCAGGGCAGCAGCTTGTGACCAAGCTTGTGACAGCTCCAATGCATGCATGTGGTGCAGTCATGGTTCCCACTTCTATGTTTATGGGGCAGGTGGTTACCGCATACAACCCATTTGGGAGCCAGCAGGTAAACACAGTTTGAATGATGTCTGTTTCTTTTGTTTTGCCTCTCTCTGTCTAAGATCAAAACTATTTGGAGTGAAGCCCATTTAAATGATTATATCTGAGCCACTCAGGGCTGACAAACTGCTCCTGGCATAGTAAAATGTGTGTTCTTTAACGCTTGGTGTAATGATTCTGGCACAGTAGCTTTGAAAATGCTCGTTAGCAATAATTTTCTAGGTGTTTGTAACTGAAATGAAAAGGGGAGGGGGAAAAAAAGACTAGTTAACGCAACAGTGTGGTTCTGGAAGTAGTTAACGAAGAGATTCAGGATGATAGAAAAAGTATTTTGGGTTTAAAAAAAACAGCATAACCCTTTTAATAATTAAATGAAACCCAAAAGCACGCTTGAAAAATCAAAGACTTGCAGGTTGTTGGGTAATTACTTAAATAGTGAAAAAATGGCACACATCTTAATAATTGATAACGATAAAACTAAGAGTAGCTGCTCATTCACCCTGAAAGCAGTGAGTGAGTGAACTTTTTAATTCATTTTTATTCCTTTACCTCAACATATTCCCTTTGTTAACCCTCTGTACCACTTCAGCAAGGGGGGCAGACCCAAACGCTGACTCTGCAGCCGGCCCAAGCACCTCAAGGACAACCAGACGGCCAAAACCAGACAGCTGTAGTGGCACAAAGCAACCAGCAGGGGCAGCAGCAACAACAGCAATTCCTACAGGTATCACTAGAGGGCAGAAGATGTCATTGATTTAAAATATTGTAGAGGCATGGTATGATAGGATAGCATTCATGTTTAATTTTACTGTACAGATATTTCATTTTTATGATATTGCGAATAATTATGAAATTATATAAAGTGTGTCTTAAGTGTACGGAGTGTCATTTACACTTGTAAATGTTTAAGACTTTCAGTGACACTAGAGAATGAGCAGAGGGAGAAGAATTTCCTTCATTGTCTAATATCATTGCATTGTCTTGCTGCCAGGGCCCTCGTCTTCTCCACAACAACCAGTCTACGCAGCTGATCCTGCAGGCAGCTTTCCCACTCCAACAGCAGGGAACCTTCACCCAGGCAACACATCCACAGCAGCAACAGCAACTGCAGCAGCAACAACAACCGCAGCAACAGCAGCAACAACAATCTCACCACCAGAGGCACCAGCAGCAGCTTAAACCACAGCCCCAGAAACAGCAGAAAGCCCCGTCATCGCACAGGACTGACGCTGTCAGCAGCCAACAGCAGTGAAGCGAGGAGGGGAGTGTGTACAGCGAGAACATGTGGGGAATTGGAACTCTTAAGGGATTGTTGCATACGTTTTTTTTTTTTTTTTGTTTGTTTGTTTTTCCCCCCCGAAATCGTTCCTTCATCTGAAAGAAACAAATCATAGGAAAGAGGAAAATGAGTCCACAAGGAACTCACCAAAAGACTGTCACCATGGCAACAGGATGGATTCAAATCCCCATTTCCTCTCATGAGAAGCGGTGTTGTGAGGGACGCTTCAGTTTCCGTGAAAACCTGAATTAATCACTTTATGGTCACTTTTTTTGTTTTTTGTTTTTTTTTTCTGAGAAGCGTGTCAAAGCGAACTGGCCTTGTACAGATTTACTGTATGATACAAACAAAAACTTGTAAATATCCACCATAGCCTAACAGAAAACAGAAATGTAGTATTTTATATGATTGCATGGAAAAAATAACTGTGTAAGCTTTTATTAGTTGCTTTAAAAAAAACAAAAAAAAAAACAACATAACTTTTTACTTTGGTCAAGTGTGGTCAAAGATGGAGCACTGACTCCTCTTAGACCTCCCCGCCCTACCACCACCACCACCACCACCACCCCTCCCAGGAAAAAAAAAATTAAGTCCAGAACAAGGTTTTAAAGTTCTGAGTGTTTTAAAAAAATGGCTGGGCTTGGGTGTTTTTTGTGGAAGTTGTTTTTTGAACACTGTGTCTCTGAGACAAAAAAAGGCTCTCTTTCTAATTCCAGATCATGTTTGGCAAGAAACTAGATTACAGTTTAACTGTATTATTTACAGGATAATTACTGTACATATGACGGGTTTAGTGATTCCAAGTGCCAATAACATAGTCAAAATTTTTTTTTACTTTAAATTTCAAACAGACTATTCAAAGGCATATATTTTCCAACAAGATATTACCCCTATTAAAATTAATGCGTGTGTATATAGTAGGGATTATTTTTTAAAAGTTAAAGAGCCCTATATGTAACAAAACAGTATATCCTCAAGCTCCTCAACTTTAGCACTTAACGTGGTTGTGTACGATAAATCACTGTCGACCCTGTTGTTTGTAATCTGTTGTGTGATTCTTTGAGCTAATGAGTGTTTCTGAGAAAACAATCTTTGTGTGAATGAGTGAACAAGAGTGTCTGTGGCTGGTGTGTGTGTGTGTGTGTGTTGCCCCTTGTGTCTTACAATAATTGACTTAGTAAAGGGTTTGAAGTTGTTGGATGGTACTTGTATTCTCAGGAATGTGGAAAGTTTTTGCTTCTGCCTCAGTCTGGAACCAGACCAGAAGGATTAGACAGTGATGCTGCAAAGACCATAGGAAGAAGATTCATAAAGGAAGTGGTGACTGAATCAAATTTGCCCCAGATTTCTTTAGAGCCTTCGTTGTTTATTTATCAAAGCATATAAAAATATGCTGGTGGGTTTTTTTTGTTGTTTTTGTGGGGGTAGATGTTGAGACGCAGTAGAGCAGAATTGCAGAGAAATCCTTCTGTTGTCACTCTTATTGGAATACGCTAACCTCACGCTACCCAAGCATCTGAATTTCAGCTGACTATCTTAAGGTCTCCTGTATCATCAGTGTTTCGTCCTTCTTCCTAGGCCTCAGAAAACCTCATGCAGTCCAGTTCACTTGACTCTCGGTTCTCAAATAGCAGTCAAAAACCAGGACAGGGTCCCGCTCCACTTTAAATGGTTTGGGCTCAGCCTGTGTACTTCAGTGATTAAGCCATATCATACAGAAAAGCCTTGGTTTGGAGGAAGTGAAATGTTGGCAAAGGAGCATTTAGAATGTGTTTTGTCTCAGAGTGTAGTAAAAGTGTGCATGTGGGTTTGTGTGAATATAACATCTCCTGTCCTTGATCCTACTTCTTATATCACTTGGGGGTCAGTATTTCTTTCCCCTGGCGATAGCCAATCAGTTCTTGCGTTGCAGTATAAAGGAATTGTAATTTTCAAGGAACGTCTGCTCTCGTTGGGCGCAATATTGTGCGAGCCCGTGTGTGGGACGGCTCAACTTGAATATGTTTGTGTGAATGAGTCTGTGTGCATGTTAGCTGTCGCTTTATCCCAGTATATTTTCATGCACAGAAGTGTGACTGGAAAGTGGTTATTAGGCATTGCAGAGCACTGGTCACCTGCCAGGCTAAAGAAGATGGGTACTATTATTGTTCTGCAATAACAGACTGCTCACAGTGACTCTAGTACTATCTGACAAGTCTCAAATGTTAACCCTTGGACATAAGCTTAACTTAGACTAAATTGCTGTTAGCGGGGATAAAACCTCATTTCTTGTTTTCCCCCATACAAATAAGGAATAGTGGCGAGATTACACAGTGAGGGCTTTAATATTTGAATCAGGTCTTCCACTCGTCTCACATTAATTGTTTGTCCTGTATAGATTAGTGTGTTTGTGTGTGCGTGCGTGCGTTTTAAGGCATCTCTAAAGGGTAATGAAATGTTTATAGTTTGTGTCACTGATACCCAGCCCAAAGAATGTAATGGTGTTTTAAAGAGACTAATGGATGTTGTAACTGTGCGCCTGTTTGACAGGCTTTATGATGAAGGAAATGGAGGGGTGTGAACGAAACTCACAATTCACTGCAAGAATCCAGAACTTACAATCTGAATTTCAGTCTATCGTAAAAGAACCTCTGAATGTTTCACCATTACAGACTTTATTGGTTTGCAGCAATATGTTTCTGACAACATCTTGGTTGGGAAAAGGGTTCAAAATCTCTTCAAAGTTGAGGTCTAGGATATTTGATACGGGACGCCATTGACAAGACGGCGAGCTCCCCCTTCCACACAGATACACAGGTCACCTTTCCACTACACCGTTTGGTTCTAAACAGTTCTAGATCTAGTATAATACTGTACACATACACAAAGTTAAAAACACCAGTATTCAGTGTAAAAACGGTGCTATGCTAACCTGTACTGTATGTATTTCTATCCCTTCTTCTGCTCTTGAACTGTGCTCCTTTATCTACCCCAAAGTCAGATGTAATCAATATTTTGAAGCAAAATGTTTGCTAACATTATTATTATAATCCCCTCTTCTCCCATCTTGGTCAATTTGAAAATAAAAACAGTTGCAAATATTAAATGTGACATGTGTGTTGTACTCAGTTTTTAAGCCAGTGATGGCCTTCCTTTTGACCCACAGTAAAGTACACTTATTGCCGGTTGTTTACCTTCACATGCATATGAACTTCTTAATCCATAAGGTTTAAATATGATGTCAGCCCACCCTTTGCAGCTCTAATAGCTTTATGTCCTCTGGAAAGGCTTTTTACAAGGTTTAGGAGTTCGTCTATGGGAATTTTTGGCCTTTCTTTCAGAAGCGCATTTGTGAGGTCAGAAAATGAATGTTGAACGAGAAGACTTGGCTCACAGTCTGTTCTAATTCATCCCAAAGGTGATCTATAGAGTTGAGGTCAGGACTCAGGCCAGTCAAGTTCTTTCACACCAAACTCACACATCCATGTCTATATATACCTCTGCTTTGTGCAAAGCTGTGCAGTCATGTTGGAATAGGAAGGGGTCACTCCCAAGCTGTTCCCACAAAGTTGGGACCAAGATGTCCAAAATTTCTTGGTATCTTGGTATTCTCAAGCATTAAGAGTTCATTTCACTGAAACCAAGGGGTTGAGCCCAACTCCTAACCCCCCCCCCCCTTCTCCTCCAAAAACCCCCATCCCTACCCACAATTGGCAAATTGCACTGAGACAAGTACCATTCTCCTGGCAACTGCCAAGCCCAGACTTGGTCATCAGATTACTAGATGGAGAAGCATGAATCCCCCAGAGAGCACATCTGCACTTGTTTAGAGTTCAGTGGCGCCGTGCTATACTGTGATTTTATGCGATCTACCACTTCATAGCTGAGTTGGTCTTGTTCCCGATCGCTTCCACTTTGCTATAACACCACTAATAGCTGGAATATTTAGTAGTGAGAAAATTTCACCACTGGAGTTGTTGCACAGAGTTGCTGGAATTCACTGAGCTCCTAAGGTGACCCATTCATTCACAAATGTTTGTAAAAGTTGTCTGCATGCCTAGGTGCTTAATTCTTTACACTTGTGGCCATGCGAGTGACTGAAACACCTGAAGTCAGTATGGGTGAGTGAATACTTTTGACAACATAGTGTATCTGGCTGGCAATCCTAGTGCCCATCTGAGGTTCACATTAGAAGTTTGACTGAAAAGTGCTATTACTCCTACAGTAATTACTGCCATTAAAATGCATCCATGGAACAGGGATGGCAACCTTTCATCAAGAAGCATCATGCGACACATGATGGTTGGACCATGTTGGCAACCTGAGGCAACATTTCACAAGAGTTTCTTTTACGACTCCATGTTGTTTCACAGAAAACAATAAAAGACTTATTGCAGTTAGTTTGACCATCACAGGTACATTCTTTATTATTACAAGTCAACCAACTGTATCAAAACTGCAAGAACCCGAAAGCCAGAGTGCAGAAACATTTTTCTGCTCTCTCACCAATAACTGTCACAAACAAATGCATTCACTTAAAAAAAAAAAAGTCTAAAGGCACATCTCTAAGATATTTACATTGCATACAGGTTTGACATACAGTAAAAAGCACACAATCAGTCCTAAATCCTTGGCCACACTGGCTTTGCTAAAGAGACTAAAGTTATCCATAAAAACATACAGCAATTGTTGTTTATAAGTCACAGTTTTCAAAGCTACAACGCACAGGTGGAAATTCGTGTTTATGTAACTTTTATGGCTTTATCTTTTTCATTAGGAATTATCGCTTGCATGCCACTCTGCTATGGCTTCTCTTCTTCTTTTTGTTTCCTCTTCAAAGACACTTTGTACTACCTTAGAGAAACGTGTTCATTTAAAGGCCTGCTGAAAACAAGTTTTAAGGTTTTAGGATTTGACATTTTGGGAAAATATTTTTGCTGAGTGACATAAGAACAATTAACCTTTCCAACATCCAGTCTGCCCTCTTAGGCAGAATGTTTTAAGCAAGATGTCTGGATTGAAAGGCTATGCCTCCTAAACACAGCAGCGACACAGGGCAGTGAGCCCCTCACGCTTCTCCTATACTCCCTTTTCATGACATGTTCCCCATTTCAACCCTCCAGCGCCACCACGGGCGATTTCATGACGTCAGTGATGCACTGTCAACCATGGAAGAACCCTGAGACCTATTCTTGGGTTTGTGAAAGAAGGAAAGGAAATGGGTCAGACGGGCTCGGCACGTGTGTAGCCAGCGGATGGGGCAGCATGTGATTGATGGAATACCTTAAACAATGGCAGTGTCCTGGTTTCTAAATCATATGATTCCTACATTACTCGGTAATGCAGAGGTATTTCCGGAGAGGCAGAGGGTATGTAGGAACTTCAGGAAGGATACAAATGATGCTCACGCACAAGCAGCAAAAACTCCTGGAAGGATCTTTGTCAGAGGTCTTCAGGCACCGAGCCACTCTGGGTTGGCAGTGTTGCTCTGAATGACCTCATCTCTCCCCAGTGAGTTCAACAGCAGAATCAACCTCCTCTAGAAAAACAAGAATCTTTCCCTCACCGAAGTCCAGCAGGATTTTGTCAAAAATCTTCTTCAATCCCAACATTCCTCCACAAGATTAAGCTCTTCAAGCGCCATCACAGTGCAGCTACCATGTCTCATAAGAAGGATCTGCCCCAAGTCACCACTGAATACCAGCTAGAAGCCACCGAATAGCTTCTGTACAATCTGGTGCCTCTAATGTGCAAAAATCCATTACTGAGACTTCATTAACTACCATGGCAACTTCTAATGAGTGCTGCAGTGCCATCATCTTTGCTCACATAGCATTGGAGTCACAGAGAATGAGAAGGCACTTCTAATGGTAGCCTTTAATATAAGCTCTATCATTTTAGTCTAATCTTAATGGCAGAGATGGCGTCAGCCAACCAAACACATAGTAGGATCTTGTTTTAAGTTCCTTCCTCCAGGAATTCTGATCAAATGGATGCTTTTTTTAGGCATATATCACAATTATATATCAGTCCAGACTAGAATTAGCAAATGTGTGGACTAGTTTTTCAGCATCCCTCTAAGGCAGGGTCTCCTAACTTTGACAATCTTGTGCAGATTAGAGAAGGCACTCCTAAACATTTCTTCAATGTCTGTGTTAAAATATCTATCTTAGATCTTCACATTAATAATGAAGGCCAAAGTGATGCCATCCAAAGCAAGTATCTGGTTAGATGCCTTGTTTCTTGGGCCAAACTCTTACAGGCCTTAACGTCTTTAAGACAAACTTGTAGTTCAACTGATTGGTTTTATCGGCTTTCACTGGTAAATACTGATAGACAGCAATAAAGAACATATGGAGACGAGTTAAAGACTGCACAGACTGATAATTTTGTATGAACCACACCATTCAACACCTACAACAGCAGCATGGTGACAGTTACGTAAGCACAACTCAAAGCTGTACACTCTAAAAAGGCAAAACTACCACAGGCATGCAGCTCAGGGGCTATTCTACTATCTTACATATCTTTTACTCAATGTTTAGCAACTGCACAAGTGTCCAAGCTTTAGAAATGCTGGTGTGCAGATTTTGTTACCATTGGACCAAGCCAGACAAGCTGATTACCTGTGTATTGTGTCTCCTAAACTAGAAACTACAGTTTTTAAGCTTTACTTCCTCATTTGCATGCGGCGACACGAGGATGGTATAATTCTTCTCATCTATCTCTCAACAAGAAAGTCCCAAAATGTCAAAAATATTTCTATGAAATGGCAGACAAGTCTGATACAAAGAGGTCCTCTAGTCACAGCATCAACTCTGTTTATTTATTTATCAGTTCACTATCATCTCCCCTGTGCAGGTATGTACATGTACTGGCAGCCTTTTGTTTTCTCCAAAGCATCTTAAGATGTAATCTAAGGCTGAATGTGAGCCAAGACTCTTCCCACTGCTGATGGGTGATGTATCTGATGGCCGGTTAGTGCTGAGGTCTGCTTTATTTAGACGTGCACCTGAAATACCTACCATGGAGATCAATATTGCAAGGGCAAGAGTAGATAGAGGCTGAGAGCCAAGTGCAGCCCTCAATATGTACAATATGTATATGTGTGTGTGTTTCTGTATGTGTGAGTGTGTGTGTGTATGGAAGATGCAGGAAGGCCAGCATTTGAGAGTTTGTTTAAAATGATCAGCTGTTAGTTGTAGTAGAGTGGAGTGTAGTTTGTGTGGTATGAGGTGAGGAAGGTCAGGAAGGTGGGGATTTATGTATGTGTCCAATTGGTGTGTCAGACATAGTCCAGGAAGACGTCAGCTGTGTTCTGCAGTAAAGGTTGGTTGGGGGCTGTTGTGCTGCAGACTGAGCTCAGTCTCCGTGATGGCGCCCTCTGCTGCTCTGGAGGACCTGAAGCATTACTCAGGGTCAGGTACACCTGAGGAGTAACACAGACTTGTGTTTTACGAAAGAAAGAAAGAAAGAAAAAAAGAAAAAAAAACAACATAATTTTTGTGCTTTGGAGATAAAATGTAGGGAAATGAGTGAAAAACAAAAAAGACAGATTACAAAAGTAAGACTAAGAGTCGTTCTTGCACTCACATTCTTGGTATTTTCTGACAGCAGCAGCTCTGTTTTCTCCACCAGCTTTTTGAAGGAAGGCCTTTTCAGAGGATCGTGGTTCCAGCAGGACAGCATCATGTCATACCTACAACGCAGGTCACACTGGCATTAGTTTATATGTCTGGGATACAGAGAAACAGCCAGAACACAAAAACAATCTAGCTATTTTATACATCTAAACTACAGGCTGACAGGTTCATAGCCTGTAACAGCTCATATTGCATCAGTCACGTTGTAGAAAATGACTTTAGTCATGGATATAAGGCAGCATCGAACAAATAATAACATATTTGGCTTTTACACCTTAACTGCTGCTGATTTAGTTCAAGTACCCACTGATGGAAAACAACATATAAATTAGATCCAAATAATTTATTTAAATAACTGATCATGTAAAATTATAATAAAAGAAGTCCAGGTTATAAATAAAAACAAAGAATTATTAATTGATCACCACAAAACAGAGTGATAATTTGTTTTGAATAAAACAGTTCTCTGCTTTTAGCTTCTACACTGTTGGCGTTGTTGGTTCTGCCCTGCTTATATCATCAAAGAAAAAGGTTGGGATGAAGTAAGTGCTTGACCAAGGCCTAAAACACATATTTTATTAATTGAAAAAATAATCTGTTTATCACCTGATAGTAAAAAAAAACAAACACACGACTTCCTGCAACCTTTGTGATGGCAGTATATGAAACAGACTCATTCTCACAAACATGCACTTACATCTCAGTGGGGGCATACTCAGGCCTGCTCATCCTGTGGCCTTCCTGAATCATCCTATAAAATGCAGATCCCACCTGCATCCCAGGGTACGGGCTGTTACCTGCAACAACAACTTTACATCATTTTTAAAGGAAAAAAATATTGATTTGCACGGTACTGTTGGCTTCTCAATCAATACCACTTTGCGTGCGTGCCCTAAGCTATGTTGCTGCTTGTGAGCATTAATAAGCCTGTACTAAAACCCCCAGTCAAATGGATGACAATGATGATTTGAAACAGTAAAAGGAAAGTAAAGCATAAAATGGAAATGTTACCGAGGGAGAATATTTCCCAGAGCAGGATGCCGTAGGACCACACGTCACTCTCAATCGTGTAGACGCAGTCAAAAATACTCTCAGGTGACATCCACTTGACCGGCAGACGAGCCTGAAGGAGGGAGAGAGCCATGAACTCGTGTCCTCATTTATAAGAATATAATATAGCCCATCAAAAAGAATCTAAATTTTCAGTGTGAAAAAAGTTATATGAAAGTTTTATAAAATACAATTCAATAAATAATGCCTTCGTGTACAAAATGAACAGAACTTTCTTCTTGTTTGGCCAGTGTAACTGCAAACTTTTCATCTTTTCCTTTTTAGCTTGCTGTCCAACTTTCTTCACAAAAATTCTACATGTATTGTTTCATAGAGCAGTTCAGACTCAGTAAAGAGAAGCGAGCGTGGGAGTTTTCCTGTCTTGGTTTGCGGAGACGGAGCGGGAACAAAGAACAAAGGAGGAGGGAGCGAAAGACTGACAGACGGAAAGACAGACTCACGTTTCCACGGAGCACATAGCTGGCATCGGTGGTGATGTCTCGTGCCAAGCCAAAGTCGCAGATCTTCGCCACCCTGCCGTGAGTCAGCAGAATGTTTCTAGCTGCAAGATCCCTGTGGATGCACTGCGCACACAAACGCGGCAGCAGAAACAAACACAGCGATGAGCATTGACACAGCAACCGGTTTCTGCAGTGAATGACAGGGCACGCTTACAAAGGAGGCGAGGCCGGTAAAGCTTGTGGCAAACACAAAAGGCGAACTGACGTGTTTACAAAAGAAGAAGAAGTAGAAGAAGGAGAAACAATGACTCAATATGACCAAACAAAATTCAAGAAAGCATGTGTGGGTAAACGGGTGCCACGTTTTACACGATCATTCTAAACAGTTACTTTTGTCTTATTTAAGAGTGTAACTGGTTAATAAAACGGTTTTAAGATTGCATCGTAGAGGGAAGTAAAACACTTTTTTTCATCTTTATGTTACAAAGAAAAAGTGTCACCAGCTTGGGCTCTCTGTTGGCCTGCCACCAGTTTGTGTCTGTGAGAAACGAATCAGCTGTGGCGAAAGACACCGTTAAAGCTGTGTTTGAGCACAGTTTCTTTACACAACAAAAGGGGAATTGTGTTATTACGATCATAATTTTAAAAAAGCTGGGCTGCTATGTAAAAACAAAATGCATGCATTTGCAAATCTCTTGAGTCCATATTTGAATGACAACACAATATAGGAAAAACATCAAACGTTTAAACAAAGAAAATGCATTTAAGAAAAATCTAGCTCATTTCGAATTTGATTGCAACAGATCAGTAACATGAAGTAAAGATGGGGAGTGGTTCACCAATCGGCAAAAAAATGAATCTGCAAACTGTGGAACAATTTCAGAGTAATGATCTTCAATTCCACAGAATGTGGAGAAATCTGTATGCGCAATGGACAAGGCTGAAAATCATATGAAACTCAGGCAGCACTACATTTAAAACAGGCATGATCCTGTCATGGAAATCCCTCCATGGGCTCGTGAGCACTGTGAACACAGTTCACCGTGCACTCCACAAATACAGGTTAAAGCTCTATCATGCACATGATACAGAGACCCTGCTGTCTTCTCTGGGCCAAAGCTCGTTTAAAGTGGACTGAGGCAAAGGGGGAAACTGATCTGAGGGCAGATGAATCGAAATTTGAAATTCTCTTTGGAAAACTTGGACGCCAAGTCCTGTGGACTAAAGAAGAGAGGAATCATCCAGCACTCAATTCAAAAGCCTCGGATGGTACTGGGGGCAAAACGGTGCCCAACTTTTTTGGACTTTTTTGTAATTCATGTCATATTTTCTTTTAACTGTTCAGGTAACCTGGGCACAGAAGCCATGTTTCTACTGAAATCATGAAAAAATATGGTAGGGAATGCAATCCAAATGGATAAATTAGTAGAAATAAGCCAACAAACTATGCATAAATTAAATAAATAAATAAAAGTACAGTCTGAGCAATTGAAGCGGTTTAAGGCTGACTGTTTGTATGTAACTAAGGTGGAGCTTCTTCAAACTTTAATTTATTTAATTTCCTTTCATTTGGAATCATGTTCCTGTCCACCGGATCACTCTTGTAGGATTTAATTTCTGCTGCGTCTACGTTTGTGTAGTCCTACAACTACCAAGTGCACTTCGTTGTTTTTGGTAACTAGCATTGACAAGGTAGCGCATGTAAGAGTTCTGCTTCTACCTGATTGTTTGAAAGTCGCTGTGAGAAATGCTGTAAATCAGCAAGCACTAATGCAGTGTGCAAAACATCAATGTTTGGATTGTGCAGCTTGCAGCTTGAGTGTTTTATGGTTGTATGGGTGTGTCAGCAAATACAGAAGTTTGTAAAGACAACACTGGTCCTGAGATGCAATCCAGATATGTGACATTATCTCGACTTGATTTATACGCCTAGTCGACTTTGTGCGTTGAATCTAAATATGGCATAAAACAAAGCAGTGCCTTAATGGCTAAAATGCTCCACACAGCCTGGGGGAAGATGCAGTTATGTGATAACTGAACAAATTCTCTGTAACTTCATCGTTACATTTGGCATTTTTTTCATTGCTGAATTGACAGCATTAAATAGAGACGCCTAATTGTTTAATCTGCTTGTGTGCAGTATACGTTTGAAATGCAGCAATGCCGTGGTTTCCTACTATAATGATGCCATTAGCTGAAAGAAAAAGTTCTGCACGAATATTGGCCCTGAGCCATGCCATGATTTATGAACTAGGAACAGCACTTTTAAATCTCTCCCATGACGAGTCTATATACTGTTTATTAACAGTCTGTAAAAGCCTTACATTCCTGGAAGTAATGTACTCCATTCCTTTGGCCACCTGGTAGGAAAAGCTGAGGAGATCTTCAGCATCCAAGGACAGCTCATCTATGTCATCTAGGCACACAATGCACTTCAGTTATATGCGAGAATTCCAGTTTTGATTCATTTGTAGGGAATTTTCATCCTTTGTGGAGGCATGCTATTGGTTATGCAGTGTATTGTAATTAGAAATGTAAAGAGAGAGCGACGTTGTACCTGACTCAGAGGACCTTTCTTTCTCAGAGGGACGCATGGGCATATATCCTGCACCAGTAGCCTCACTGCTAAAGAAATACACACAGATACAAACACGTAAGTAGAGAAACTAGCCACTTTCAGCTGTCATCGCCATGAAGCATTCCTGCACATACGCACCTTGTGGACTCTGTTGGGTTCGAGACATTGTGGTAGTAACCATCCCCAGCTCTGGAGTTTAGGAAGGACTCTCTTTTCCTTCTGAGGAAGTTGAGGAGGTCCCCATAGCAACAGTACTCTGTAATTACCAAAATTGGTCCTGGCAGAATACAGGGACAAAAACCAAAACAATACAAAAACGACAACCATCAGTCACTGATTTTTAAACCATGACAGCACAATGAAAATGAGAAGAAACGGCAAGCAGTTCTGACACAGTGATGAGGCTTGACAACAAGGGTGTTTAAAAGCTGATCATGTTTAAACAGAGGAAACAATGTCACTATTCCTTGTTTCTCTCACAATAAGTGCTTATGCATACATCTGTGGAAAAAAACACCAAACTAAATTATAATCAATACTGAGGTCTAGACAGCTAAATAATATTGAACACACACACAGCAGATTTGTGGCAAGGTAAAATGAATCACGTCTTCATATCGAAGGCAGATGCTGATAATGGCCGGGTACAGCAGTGAGTCACCACATGAGGATATGGCAAATGTGTCTCCCAGACAATATTCATAATCATAAATCATGACAGTCAACAATAAAACAAGAGTGCAGATGTGTAAGGTTTATGTGCCCCCGACACGACAAAACCAATCCAAAAATATCTCACATGCAAATCTGATTCTGAGTGAACTAATTGTGCTCGTAGTGACTCCTCTCACCTCCGACGGTGCAGGCTCCCAGCAGGTTAACGATGTTAACGTGGTTTCCAAGGTAAATGAGAACCTTCAGCTCAGACATCAGCGCCTCCTTCTCCGTGGAGTGAGCGTTGGCTGAGATGACATCATCACAACATTAAAGTGGAAGACGTATAAGCACAAAATCAAAGGCCGTAAAGTGAAAGTATTCCTTTGTGACTGGCGTATTCTCATATTTAAAAGCCTAACGGCAATCAGAAATACAGAAGAAACAGTACCAGTAGTGACACTAGTGGCGGTGTAACAGTTATTTGGTTTTCAGCCCAGTGTTTTCCAATCTAACATAAATGTGGGGGATTAAAAGAATTGTAAAAAGAGAAAAAACAACTTCATATTCGTCTCTACTCTGAAACTTGTTTATGTTGTTGTTATTGTTTGAGTGTTTGTTTTTTTCGAGTCAGAATATTTGGACAATTGGTTGGAGTGCTAAGTTATCAGCTAACCCAAGCAAGCTCTGTCAGCAAGCAGGCCCCATAGACTGTAGGGGTGAGTAGCTCGGACACACATGCCTCCTAATTAGTGTGGAGTAAAAACAGAGCCACAGTCTTCTTATACAAGCTGTACCAAGCAGCAAGCCGTAATATTTGTCATGTAATTCCTTTAAAATGCTCCAAAAGACCAAAAGTGAGCGATCTAGTTTACTGATTTTAATTAGCGAAGGTTAGGACGGGCAGGCAGCTTCCATATAACTAACTTTACTTCTTGCAAGTATCAAAATGAGTTATTAAAAATAAAAAACAAAAGGCCCCACTGTATTCATTAACACAGAGTCTGTGTGCACTGACTTGCTTTCGGAGCCACTTAAGGAACTGCAATTTCTGTCACTTCCAGGTTAGATTTATTTTTCATCATTTTTCATTCAATTTTAAACATGGGATTGCAGTCAAACACTTTGAATTTTGGTGTTTTCACTCTTTAAGTACAGTACTGAGTACTTTGTACCACTTTATATAATATTGTTACAACACAGAGACGGTGATGGGGAAAATATAGACTTACGTTTCAGCATCTTAACAGCGACGGTTGTCACAGCGTCTGCAGAACACAATCCGTATGCTGTGGCCCTCACTACCTTTCCAAACGCCCCAGAGCCCAGGGTCTTACCTTCAAATAAACACAAAAAACAAACTTTAACACTTCATTCATGCTCTAAAAATGATAACAGTCGCTGTACATTTGCACTCTTACACACACTGTCCTACCAAAGCGCAGTTTCTGCCTGGGGAACTCCCATTTGGAGTCATATGGCAGCTGGGTGGGGTCAATATATATATGGTTGTTTCCATGGACAGTCTCAATGACCTTCCACTGAATCTGGAACTTTGGTTTCTGTTAAAGTTTGGAGGGGAGAGAAAAAGTGACGTCAGATCAGCTTCCCGGGACTGTTTGTTGTGTTCGACTGTATAGCTCATATTCCCTTTCACGTTGCTCTTTTACAAAGATGCACTTTAGTTGTCAGCCCGAGTCTAGACTTTCCCCCTGACGATCCCACTGCAGATGCGTGAGATACTTCTCAAGGAGTCTGACTCATCTGAGAGCAATAAGCACAGCATGCTCAGGGGGGCAAATTAATGGCTGGAGGCGTGATCGCAGTGTCAAAAATCCTTTAACTACAGCATGTCTGCACTTCAAATGGTTGACTGATTCAACTGAAATTCATTAGGACACATTCATGTTGATTAAAAGAATTTACCGTCACTCTTGCGTGCAAAACATCACTGCCAAATGCAGAACGAAAGAAAGATGCTTCTAACTTTAACGTACTCTAAACACGATGGAGGCATGAGTCATTAGTAAATGAGAATGGGCCCTTTGCCAGAAACTCCCAAAGCCATTTACTTTCCTGGGATGCAAAGTGTATGTCAATGCTGCTTGATGATCCTGATTTGAGATTGATGTTTATAATCTTTGAAACTGATTCATGGGTTTGAAAGGGGCTGATGGCCAAAGAGTTTTGTGATTTACGTTAAATCTGTGACCCTACTTAAACCCGGGCTTAAAATCACAATAATCATAAGGCATGCACAGTTTATTTCCTTTTACCTTACCTGCAAGTACTTATAAAGCAGCACCACTAACACGAGGCTGAGTAAGACCCCAGTAGCCACCATGCCGGTTAGAAGAGGCGTGAAGAGTTTATGGGGGACCACACGCTCTGAGAATGAACACCAACAAACCCAGAGTGAGAAATCTCATGGAGCATTGAAGTAGCCAAGTTTTGGTAGTTACACACACACACACACACACACACACACACACACACACACACACACACACACACACACACACACACGGAGTGACATCCTCTACCGTTAAAACAGACAGCTGCAGCAGTGGTGTTTGTTTGTGTGACAAGGATTAGTGAGTCTGCGCCATATAATCCCAGCTTGCATAGTCAGCATACACTAATCTCATTCAATCTGTACCCAGTAACCACACACCTGGCCTGTGCAGACAAAGGGTCAATGGGTTTGTGTGTCTTTTTGAATTCTTGCACAACGTATTTGTGGCGCGCTATATAAGACAAATCCCCACCACGCAGACACTGACGCTTCACCTGTGTTACTCTCCTTGCAGCTCTATTTGCGGTCCGTACAGTGTCTTACCACTGATGGAGAACAGGGTGTAGGCCTCTGCCTCCTCTGTAGAAGCGACACACTCCAGTGTGTGGTACTGAGTGAACTCTTTGCTGACATTCAGTCGGCTTTCCACTTGACTCCTACCAAAGGTTGACTCTGAAAGGACAGTGACCTCTGAGGTCTCCCACTGGGTGGCATTGGGCAATTGTGAGCACCTGTTGAGACATTAAGGTTGCTTACGATCACTCCGTGCAAGAGCAGGTTTCAGCCTTTACAAATCAATTTATTGATTCAGTGCCTTTGGATCCATTCCAGTAGGAGAGGTAGGAAAAATAAGACATACTAAACTTACAGCTCCTTACTGTAAGTGCGTTAAAAGCTTTTCCATCAATTGCTAAATTGTCTAAAACAAATTTAAAAAGATGGAAAAATTAAAGCAATTTTAAGTCTAATAGATGTGAAACTAGAGCACAGTTCTGCATCTGAGTTACAGATGAACCAGCCAACAAACACATCAGAGGTGGTGTCGCTGATGTAGATCACCCAGTGGAAACCGGGTGCTGTTTCTGCAGCTCCTTCTAGCAATCGTCTCCATTACTTCTGTTCTAATAGAATAAAATGATCCTTTCTGTTCCTACGATCCTAAAACCTAGCCATTTATATTTGTAGCCAATTGTTGTTGTTTTCTTTTCTTTCTTTCTTTTTTTTTTTTTTTTACATATACATATCTTCATGTGGACCTTTAATACAGCTGCTTCTCGTCAGTGGGGCCAAATCACTATTTGTATCTTAGTCGCTAACCTGAGAACGGAAATATGTGAAATATAGTGTGCATATGGTTTGTTAGGATAGGAAAAGCTTTCAAACTTTTATTAAAAGGCATAAAGTTTTAGTGCTTAATAAAGCACAATGTACTTGAAGGCTTGGTTAGATATTTACTTAATAATATGTTACTAATAAATCAAATTTCAAAGGCAAACTGATTTCCTGTTTCATGATCATTTTTTCAGAATTATGATTTTAATTTCAGTGGGCCTAATCCTCTTTTGTAAGATCTTGATATAAGCTGCGTTTTCGGGATACCTTGTGCGCGGCAGCTCACAGAAGTACCAGCTGATCTTAGGGACGGGGTATCCTGCAGCAATGCACCGCACTTGTCCATCAACAGGCCCTTCCTGAGCTGTAATGACAGGCTTACCTTACGGAGAAAAAAGAAAGTCGTATACAGCACATGTACAAAGCATCTCCTGTTGACTCCCAGTATACTGGCTACCTGTGGTATTACTACAGAAAAGTACCAGCTGATCAAAATGAGGTTTCCTTTAACTAAAATCAATGCAGGCGAAAAGTTTGTAAAACTCTGATTTATCTAGCTACTCTTCTGTACAGATTGTTATTTCAGCTACTAACTGTGTTCTAAGTATACAACCCAAAGGAACAAATGTGAGAGCTACTTACTGTTGACATACACATGAAACGAGTGATCGACAGATGCGTCTTTGTGACTGGCTGAGAAGTTGTAGATCCCGCCCTCGGAGCCAAGAACCCTCACTAGTCTCAGCTTGCTGCTGTATCTGATAGAACAAGTGTATTTGTAAAATCCTTTAACCCACAGTGACATACTAGCGTACTGGTTACTTGAAGTACTCACTTTTAACTAACTGTACCTGTATTTGTTTCGGTGGAGAGTGATGACGTGCTCTGTGGTGTTGTGGAGAATCTTCCCATTGTAAGACCAGGACATGAAGCTTGGTGCAGGATAGGCATCGAATTCAACTTTTAGGCTCAGGCTCTCTCCCTCTTTAACCTCTTCCTGGACTGGACTTTGACTTACTAACATTTTAATGAACCCCTGATCTGAAGAGCAGAAATGTGTAAGTTTAATATGTTTTATGAACAAAAGGTTGATAACATTCTGCACACATCCAGGTATGTGTGGCCTCAGAAATAACTATAACATTACTGGGGCAACTTGAAAATATATTTTTGAGTATAAATACAAAGCCCCCAATTCTTACCGTAAACTTTGAGCTCCATCGCTTCGTCACTGCGGCCTCTTTCGTTGTGAGCATGGCAACGGTAAGTCCCTGAGTCTGATTGGTTAACAGCTGGGATCAAGAGTGAGGTTGAACGCTCGTAACCCAAACCCCCGGACAGGATGTGTGAGGTTTGTGTTTCAAAAGGATGCTGCAAAGTGGCAAAGAGGAGGCAAAGAAGCATGCTTTACAGGTGTAACATGACACAGATCTGTTGTTTTCTACATAATCCAGCAACTGTAGTCTTACTGTAACATACAAAGTCTGGCTGTCAGCACCTCCTCCCTATGATCAAAAGTTGAGCGACCAAGCTCAGTACACAGTGACGTCTTAGCCTTCTTAAGTTTCTTATCTAGATCAGATGTTATGACATCACCTACCAAGGAGTTAAAATGACCTATGTGTAACATTTATGCGCCTGCAACGCTTCAAATAATAGTATCATTTTAATTTAATGACAGTAGCATCTCATTTATATCCACAAGGCTCAATTTTGCATTTAGCACATCATGATGCCATCATGTTGCCTAGCAACCACCTAACAATGGGTTAAAATCACAGATCAAACAATACTGTAGCAGTGGCACATACTAGTATATAAAATGTCTATACTGGTAACTAAGAAATTGTAAGTAACAACCATATACAAAGTGTGGAATTTGTGCCAAATATGAATAAAAAGCACAATGTAACTATTTGCTATTCACAAGCTGCCACCCCAGCCCCCCGTCTGGACACTCCTCTGCACGTCAAAGGTCAAACCTCCAGCAACACTTGCAGTATGAAGAGCAACTTTGTTACTTCAGCCTATACCCTTTGTCAGTGATGACGGGAACAGGCTGCTGAAATATGCTGGCAGAACCAGAAAGTTGCTCTTCATGCTTCAAATGTTGCTGGACCATCAGCCTCTTCACATGTTTGCCCTTCACCGTGCACCTTGAAAGTAGGCGAAGTTACAACCTGTTTCCAAAACTTTTACGAATTTCTCTCCTTTTTTTTTTGTCTTTTTTCAAACTTTTTTTTCAATATTAAAATATTGGGTATAATTCTTCACAGAAAATATAGTTCTGCTTTTTGTTTACATGTTAAACAGCATCACAAATCTTTTGGAAACATGTTTCTTGAACGAAAAAGTCTCTAAAGCATTACTTGGGATATGAGCTCACTTTTCTCCATGTTAGCTTTGTGCAAAATGAAATCATTTCTAAAGGACGTTGCAAACTGTTTGACAAGTAGGCAGCCAAACATCCCTGACAAAGAACTGCAAATAAATCCCTGAATCATTCTCACCGCTGTTGACGGGAAGTCCCACTTGAGAATGACGTCTGCGTTGACATTGGAGGAGCTGCAGGTAAGCTCGAACTGCTCTCCTGTCCTCAAGATGACTTTGTCTTTCTGGGACAGCGTGATCACTGGGCGTAACTCTGGCACTGAATCAAGGGATTCAAAAAGCAACTGTAGCAAACTGCTGTATTTGTGAGTTCATCTAAACCAGCATCATATCATTTTTTTCACCTGTGCATTGTCACACAGACACTTCTAACAGCACGACATATGTGAGCCTGAAATCATTCTGCTGCACTGTAATAACTCTGGACTGGTATGATCTGAAATCATGAATCCCAAACGGCGGCTTTTCATCTGACCTGAAACAAAAAATGTGGTGGTTTTGTGCTAAAATGTAATAAAAATAAGTAAATTGCTTATTTAAACGCCATAATAAAATACCCCAATGCGGTTTGTACTGTGCAGCTTTATACTGACGTGAGCAGCATGACCAAATGCAGACACTTGTCCCCACGTAGGCAGGACGATTAATTTCCAGCATTAAATGCCTGCAGACGCCGCTTCGGTTGCTGTGTTTGTGCTGGACTAATTCTATTTAACCCAAACACAGCCTTCATGCTCTGTTACAGAGCTTTGTTCACTGGGGGAATCAAATCCCTCGGCTCCTCCCTTCCTCAACGTACTTCTCGCTTTCTCCCTCTTCCCATCATTCAAAAGGACACCATGCCGTACTGCCCCTCAGCTGGTCCGCATAAAGAGTGCTGATGTAATGCAGAGGACAGAAGCACAAACTTAAATTGTATCTATGATCGATTTTATTTTATTAAGATGCACGTAGCTCGTAAAAATGTAATATCTCTTTGTGGCTAAAAAAGAAAGTGAACAGAAGGCTTTTGGACTGTCTATTATTAGCCATGCTAGCTGCTCTGCATTTGCCAGTGTTGGTCCGCTATCATGTTCCAGTCTTAACCAAGACTGGATGGATTTCCCATAGGATGAATGCATATTGCATCTGCTCATGCTTTGGCTTTTTACGATGCTACAATTTCGCTTATTGGTGATATTGAGCAAAATGTCAATAGCTGCCAAAGTCTAGGCAGCTATGAATTTCATAAATTAAAATCCTTCATTTTGCATCAAACCAAATTCCTGCAGAACTAATGACATGCCATTATGCTTTTAGAGGCATCAGTGAAAGCAAATGCTGTGGTTTTAACTTCCAATTACTAATTACGGGTAAAGTATGGACGTTTTTCCACTTCACCATCGCCTCGCCTGCTAGTGACTTTGCAGTTTTCCCTTTTCCTAATTCAAACAGTTCCTCTAAAGATGCTTCTGTGCTCTCAGCAGCTGCTCATAGATGGATGTTTTTGTATTTCAGGTATGAAGAGAAATATGAATGTGGCAGTAAACCCATTGTTTTCTTCCTCCACATTTAGCTTCATTAACACCCATGAAACAACTTAAACATGGTGTTCATTTAGTCACGCTGCAAAAATCAAGCTCCGATCACAACCCGGATAGATTAGGTGATAACAACAACATCTGAGTGCCAGCCCACATCAGCTGATGGCTCAGCTGGTACTCTTCCATACATCAGGCAGCTGCTGGACATCTTCCAGCTGCTCTGAATCCCACTTCCTTCCTCAGTCCTCTTGTTCAAGCTGTGTCTGACTTAATTAGGCTCCTGCCTGTTGTCACTGATGCCTGCTCTGTTCTGTAACAAGACCTTATATTTTCTATATATGCACACTGAAGGAAATATATCACCAGTAATTAATTACTCTGGACAAAAGTGACTAATCTCTCATTAACATGAATGGTAATTTCAGGAAACACGAATAATACATATCGCTTTTTGACTTTTACTTACCGAGTCGTACTTCCAGATTGTATTTACTTGACATCACTTTGACTCCGTGAAGAAGTCCCACACATACGTAGCAGCCATCGTATTCCTTCTGAATGTTGTTGATGGTGATGCCTTCCTGAAGGTCACTCTTATAACTCATACCAGAGGGCAGAGGTCGTCCATCACAGGTCTCCAAACCCAGGTGGGTGACCTCGGGGTCAGTAACAAGGCAGGGAATGGTGCAGCTATCGCCTTCTCGCACCAGTTTGATGTTTATCATGATGTGCAGGAAAGCATTGTAGGGGTCTAGGGAGATGACAGACAGGTAAAGATTTGGATTAATGTTGTGAAGACAAACATCCAAATGCCCCCCCCCCCCGTTAAACACCCACCTTTCACGTATACGTAGATAGAGCTCTGTTCCAGTGTGATGTTATTCACACATATATAGCGACCCATGTGGTTAAGCTGGGCGGCTGATAGCCTGACGAAAGCCACGTTGCCCTCCTGCACCTCTCCATCCAGCTTGCGAGACTTGTCCCTGTACCACCTTAACCTGGGCGGGGCGCCAGACGTTGTGGCATTGTCATAGCAGCGCAGCTCTAGCTTCCCCTTCTTGGGAACTACGATGTGAGGCCCACCGGGGGAGATGAGTGGCTCTGACCACACTGGTAGAGAGGAAGAACATTAAGGATGATGGATGTTGGACCTGTTGCTAATTTTGAATGGGTTCGGCTTGGATAAAAATCCACACCAGAAGGGAAAGAAATGCTGCTGCTTTCTGGTGTATTAATATAATAATAATATAATTAAATACAACCTCTGAAGAAAAAAACCCAGTGAAGGCATAGCGGAGATGTTGTTCTTAATCGAAACATTTTTTTCAACATATAGCCTCATTTAAAACTGCTTTCATTGCTTTTGGTACAGATTCAGCAAGGCGCTGGAAGCGTTCCTCAGAGATTCTGGTCCATGTTGAAATGATAGCATCACAGATTTGTCAGCTACACATGCATGGTATAAATTTGCTGTTCCACCAAATCCCAAAGGTGCTCTATTGGATTGCTATCTGGTGACTATGGAGGCCATTTAAGTACAGTGAACAGTGAACAGTTTGAGATTGCTTTAGCTTTATAGGAGCAGCAATTAGAAGACGGGTGCACTGCTGTCATAACTATTGATACAAGGCGGGATGGATGTATGCATTCATGCTGTTTTATGTAAAATTCTGCAATCTGAATTTTGCTGCAGACATTTATACTGATCGGACCCAACAACATTTTACTAATCTTCTAATGTCAAGTTTAATTAGCCTGTGGATTGTAGCCACAGTTTCCTGTTCTTAGCTGACAGCAATGGCACCCGGCGTGGTCTTCTGCTGTAGTCCCTCTGCTTCAAGGTTTAATATCTTATGCAATCGGAGACGATCTTCTGCATACGAGAGTTCTAACAAACAGTTATGTGACTTACTGTTCCCTTAGCTCAAAGCAGTCTGGCCATTCTCATCTGACCTCTGGCATCAACAAGGCATTCGCAGAGAAAATTCCAGTAGATCAGCAGTTTCTGAAACACTCAGACCAGACCGCCTGGCACCAACAACCACGCCAGGTCCAAATCACTTACACCGCTGTCCTTCCCCATTCTCATACTCTGTTTCAAATTAAGTAGATTGTCTCAATCGCTGCTACACGGCAAAATGCAGTGAGCTGCTGCCAAGTGATTACTTAATTAGGTATCTGCATTAACAAGCAGGTGAGCAGGTGTACAGATTAAAGCTGATTTTATTTTTCTGATTATTCCATTCGTAGCTTGGTTTCTAAAGGGTCAGAAAATTGTGAAAATAGCTACCAGGAGTCAGAAATCCTGAAGTACATGTTGTAACAAAAAACAGCATTTTCTGTTTGTTGTGTTAGCAGACTGCCACTCCAGAGATCTAAAAATACTACCACATGAGACTAAAAAGCAAACAATTCCTCATAGCTGAAATGCTGTAAGAAAGCAGCACAGTATCCTGGCTTGACTAGGACTGAAAATATCAAAATAATTGCTGTTATTTTTCTGTTGATTGATCGTTTAAGATCAGAGTGCCCAGTGTGGTGGTTAAACAGGATGGCATGATTGACAGAGACTCCCTGAAGAGAGAGTGCTATCTAACCACGACAGCTCAATTGGAGAATCAATAATTATGAGTTATACAGCCGCTGAGTAATCATGCATCAAGGTCCCTAAACCTATTCCCTTAAGATGAGTAAACCCAGCTGACATTTTAGTTTAAGCTCCACCAGTCTTCCTCCCACTTTCTTTCTCTCCTTTTCCCCCACTTAGATTTGCACATGATAAGAGCCATTTCAAAAACAGGATTTTCATGTGACTGTTGTGCCTCCAGGCTCAAGCAGAGCTCAGAAAGCAAAAAGGAGAAGGATGTGAATCCCCCCTCCCTTCCAAAATATCCACATCTGTGTTTGCGCGGGGTGTGAGGGCATGTTTTTAATGCTGCATCTCTCAGAATATGAGTTTGGCAACCAGTGATTTGAACTATTTGAACAAGCGAACGGTTTCAGTAGTAAAAAACAAAAAAACAAAACAAAACCCGAGGCAGTTATGTGACTAAACACGAAGCTTTGATCCTAACATCCAGAGCTGTTAGATGTCAAGATGCTGCGGGTGCTTTGTGGTAGAAGATGCGTATCTTTTTTTCCCCTTCTTCTTCTTCTTCTCCTCTTTCTTCTTCTTTGTTTCTTTTGCTGTTCTGGTAGGATGCTCAACCTTATCCTCTTCGTTTGGGTAGAATAAATAATTAATTCTCTTCAAACAAAACACTCAGGCACACACAGGGACACACAAACACACAAACACACACACACTTGTTGCCCGCCAAAGGTATTTCCAGCGCACCACTAAACAGTTATGCATACAAATGATTTGTAGACTTAAGCTGGCGGGTTGGCAAGAGCTTTACATTTACCTTTAGCACTAAATGACTGACTTGAAACAGTCCGGAAAAACAGTAAACGGACAGGAGGTTGCGCTAAACATGCGCAAAGATACACGCTGTTTTTCCTCGGCTGTTTACGTCTATACTCTAAGATATAGGCAAAAAAAGACTCTTTAATGGTGACAGCAGCACATGTCGCACAAGTGGGAGACTGAATAAGACCCGAAGAAGCACTGACTCTAAAATAATGCACGAACAAAGTACAGAAATAAATGATTTGAATTATTACCATAGGGTGAAAAGCATTAAGGATGCCGTCATAGAAATTCCACCACTATAACAGCAATAAAACGTAAGAATATCTGAAACTACCCACTCAAAGAGTTGGGAGAAAAAAAACACAACAAAGCAATAAAGTCAACACTGAGAAAAAAAAAGATATCCACACGCCGCGCTGAAATAACATCGCAAGTGGTTTTCTTACCGGTTAGTGGCAGCAAAATAAAATACGAGGCACAAAGAACCCAGCGGAACCTCATTGTCGGGTGATTTTCAAGTCTTTCACTCTACCCCATGCGTTTCAAGCGCAGACAAAACCATCCTGTGTCTAAAACAACGAGACCTCGTCCAGCGTGATAACGCGGCACAGGTTCCTCCAACGTAATGAGCGCACGGACACAATGATCCAGCAGCCTGGCTCCCCCTGATGGATTTCATTGGAGCTTAAAGACACAGTGCATTGCCTGCCTCTCTCCCTCCCCCCTGCTCTGGATCATTGCCACTCCTTGCTGTCCCGCATTGGTTGGAGTCTGGCCAAGGTGATGAGTCTGTTATTACTGAACCCCCCCCCCCCCCCCCCATAAAAATCATCTTCACTCAGTCGTTTGGAAGAATAAGTAAATTTTCCATCAATAAAAGTCCTGGTGGTGCAGGGATACAGAGGATCAACTGTTCTGTTAAATAACGTGATTCTTTTTTATATTACAGACATTGTAATAAAGTATTATTATGGCGGCAGCCTGTCCTCACACTTCGACTGGGCCAGCGTGTCCTGTTGTGATGACAGCTCTCGCTTGGCAGGAGTTTCCCCGCAGGAGCTCTTTCAGTTTGTGATGCACTTCATAGTGTCACATTTCCCAACTCTAATCAGCATTATGGCGGTTTCACTTTTCCCAGATTTAATCAACTCTATAGCCCAGAAAGAGCCAATAAACAATCTTAATTTGGCAATGTGCAAGGTCAGGCAAACGTTTTTAACCAGAATATGACGGAGGTTGACATGGTCACTTTTCCACATTAGATCTTTAGATGCCAGTAGGAACACAGACACAGGTCTGAGTTAATGGGCGCTGTAATTATACACACTGTTTACCACCAACATCATTAGAAATAACCGATCTTTTAATGCTCGAGAACAGCAGGAATGATTACAGCAAGCATGAATTGCTTGAAGGCTCGTGTGGTCTCCTGACTATTCTAACACAGATTTATAAAATGTGACCTTATTCTTAGAAAATCTCTTTAAGTTTGTAGACATCATCAAGTGCATTCACTTCGTTTTGTTATAATCTGAGATTTGCACGATGCACCTTAAAATGTGCCTTTCTTGTGCAGAAGAAGTCTTATTGACAGATGTTCAAGTCATGGTCGTGGTTTTTGGATTTTGGCGCAGTTTCTGCTCCTGTTCTTACTCCCCGTTAAGCCTCGCTTCTAGTCGCTTCCTCTCTTACTTTCTCTGTGTGCCTTTTGTAGTTTTGCTGCCTATCTTTGTCTTTCCCCCCACTTTCACACTTTCAAGCACAATTATTGGGTTTTATTGCTTCCACCTGAACAGTTTGTTCTGTGTGCGCTTTTTTTGGGGGGGGGGGGAAATGAAATTTGAGCTTTTCCTGGAATCGTGTGGTCTTCATTTTGGGTTTCATTTTAAAAAACAACGTGTAAACACAAACCCCCTAAACCCCAAAAGCATCATCTAAAACAGTGAAAGTCCTGGAAATCTTGCTCCTCACATCTGGACATTAAATGTATCTACGCTCATCATAAATAAATGTGAGTTTTTTGCGAGAACAAAGCCTAAAAGGCTAAATGAGGCTCATTTTATTCAATGGTATCACAAAACATTTAGCAGGGAATGCTGAAAAGAAATTTGCCCTTCTAATTTGTTTTTAGGGCCTCCTGGTGGCTGAGAGACCATAAATAGGTGTTTAATTTGTTTTATGCCTTTCGGCTAGCTCTGCGTGTTTAAGTGTGTGTGGTTATGTGTTGGTTTCACGTGCCTCTTAAATCAATAGATAGATACTTTATTGATCCCACAAGGGAAATTATTGAATATTATGTTTTTTTCTGTACGTGTGCGTGTTTCCTGGTGCTCAAGAGTAATATTTGAGAAGACACTGGGATTGTTTGTGTTAAATTCTTATACACATGATTATCTCTAACCTCACTGCATCTCCCTGCAGCTGTTTGTGCCTTTTATAGCACATGATGGCGGGATGAGGCTAAACAAACTGGAACAGAGGCATAACATTGCTTTTTATAGACTTTTTAAAGAAATGATTTATCTGTTTGTGTTATATGTTTCTGGAAAATGCGACTAGTGATGGTGGTATCAGTTGAATATTATTAAGGCAGAAAAATCACTGCAGGGCAAATCCATTTGGTTGTGCAGCCTTTCCTGACATGTATGAAGAAGGGCCAGAGCAGAAGACCAGCAGCAGTCATACATTTGTTGTGTCAGATGGGGTTAGGGGGTAGTTCAAATCTTGGACGATGAATGATCAGTCTGAGACCTGCAGCCTGTGGGGAGTGGGGATGGAGTGGGAGAATGGGAATGGGCAGTAGACCAGCAGCAGTCGGAAATGGATGCATTTGGTTATCTATAGTCCTGCTAATTCTAGGCTCTGTTAGAAGCTAAGCTATCCAACTGTTGGCCGGAACTTTTGATTCATTGACTAGAAACTGGAAACTGAAATCCCCTGAAATGCTGACAAAACCTTTGTTTTCGAGACGACTCCATCCAGCTGGCAGTGACGACCTTCGGTTGAATGTTCTCCACCTGTGGACAAACACAAACCTCAAGGTGCTGGTGTACAATCCACCTGTTCACCTGCCCATAGTCCAGCTGCTCATGTGCTCTGTGAAGATGTCACTGTGTGCCTGTGTGTGCGTCCATCAGGATCATCCATATGTCTACTATCCACTGTGTTCACATGTTATTTGAGCAGTTTATATGCCTTTCCCTATTTCATTATTCATTATTGAGGTGAGCATCTATAGCAGATCTGGGCTGACTCACTGTGACTTGGCGTGTATGTGTGTGTGTGTTGTGAGTGTGTATAGCCCTACAGCATGACTCACTCACTGCTTTTAGACAGATGAGGACAGCGGTCTCATTGAGGGCAGCCCAGGTTTTATACAAGAAAAATAGCCACTTAGATTAGATTACGTGATACATTCTTCTCTCTCCTCCTTCTTTCTCTTTCACCTTTCCCCCTGCCTCTCTCTCGCTCTCTCTCTCTTCTTTTTAGTGAACACACACACACACACACACACACACACACACACACACACACACACACACACACACACACACACACACACACACACACACACACACACACACGTTCAGCTATCTTAGTGAGGACCTTCATTGACATAATGCTTTCCCACTAATTGTAACCCTGACACTAAAACCACATTTTGAGTCTCAAAAATGCCTTCAAACTCATGGGGATGGGCATTTTGTCCCCATAAGGGCTGCTGGTCCCCACAAGTATAGTAAACTTCCAATTTCTGGTCCCCACAAATATATGCAAACATGGTGCACACACACACATACACAAACACACACCTTCGCCCAAACTCAATCACCTACAAATGGAGCTATCTTCACGCCCTCAGGCAGGTGTCTATGTACACCTTTGCCTGTTGGCACAAACAGGCAAACGGGCACACACACACACACACACACACACACACACACACACACACACACACACACACACACACACACACACACACACACACACACACACACGCAGACATTTAAGCCCAAAGAATACCTCATCATTTCTCCTTCTGATGATGGACTAAAAGCTCAGTATAATCTTTTTTTCCAATGCAATCCAACACTCTTCTCTGTCTGCTGACTGGGCATTATAAACCTGATATCTGTGTCCATTTTGTTTTTACCCCCTCTGTGTGGTTGTTAAGTGTCCATCCATGGTTCAATTGTGGTGTTTTGTATATCAATTATGACCACTGAACAGATCAGACAAAAAGCTAAGTAAAAAAATAATCAAAAAGACACATTTAAGAGTATTTAAAAAACACTTTTAAGAAGAAAACACTGTCTTAGATTTATTTTCATATAACTGATTGGATACACTGATGTATTTTACAGTTTAGATGATTTTCCTTGGTTATGACATTGAGTAAACACTATAACTATGAATAGGTAGCATCATGTTTTTAAAAAAGTATTTTGGTGGTGAATTAAGCCTTTGTTAAACTTTGTCCATCTAAATAAGTTTTGTCTTCAGAGGTTGTTCACGAGGATGTTTGTGTACCCTGAATTTTATGGTCACCATATATTTGTCTGCACAGCCACTGCACTAAAATTACACACGAGTTCTCCATGCAGAGAGTAGCACAAGACCAGGATTATACTCACTTGTTTTTGTTTTACTGCTTTCTAGTTCACATGGAGACAGCTTGGAGGAAGCATGCTCAGTGGGTGCCCTTGTAGTTGTGGCTGCATAAAGAAATGTGCACTGAAACACTCGTGGACCTTTTTGTACTCACTGAGACAGAAAACATGCTGCTGGGGTAATGTGAAGAACCACTTGTCCTTGGTGTGTGCAGCTGTCAGAGAGCATCTCTGCACGGCAGTACAACCCTTAAATCCTTGAATGCAATTGATATCATAGCCATATCTGTTGTGTGTGTGGAAAAATAGGAGAGGTTGTGTATTGGTCTGGACTATATACGAAGTCAGTCACTCCCAGTTTTCTGCACATACATCGTGTCTTTAATTAATGTTTGAATTTTTAGTCTGTGCATTTGTTCATTATATAGTGACTAAAATCAAAGCAATCTTGCTGTATGCATTGTGGTGCTGTGGTTCAGGAGATAGAGGTAGGCATCTACCAATCAGAAAATTGGTGGTTTGATCCCTGGTTCCTCCTTGGCCTTGGACAAGATAGTGAACTCCAAAGTGCCCACAATCCATCCATTGCAGTGCAACTTTATTCTCTGTTTGTTAGAAAGCACTAATGAATGTGGCTTGTAGTAAAAAGCACTTTGACTGCTAAGTTTGAGTAGCAAAGTTCTGTATCATTCCATCAGTGCACAGTGCACTGGTGGACAACCGTACTCTGTCTCAAAGATAGATAATGACAACATTCTAAACAACAATTAGTGCCAAATATCTTCCAAATAAATACTGGAACAATCACTAGAACTGCAGCATAGACTTCTTAGTCTTGCCTCTCTGTGCAAAATGGGTTCAAAAACATAAACAACTGTAGGATACTGTTAGTCTGTGATTTGAACTGGGGGAACAAATCGTGGCAGGAACAGCCTGATGTTATTTGTATCCCACTGTAACTTTACTGTATAAAGACCTAACATCTCCAAAATGTCAGGAGTAGTTAGTTATTACAACAAGTGTTTGTGAACTAAAAACCAAGAGCCCAGCGCGTGCTCCTGACGCAGGGAAAAACAATTTCCCTGCGTCAGGGGAGACCTACCTTGGCACTTGTGCAGGTGAAACCAAAGGGCAGATATGCTTCACCATATTTTCTCGTCTTTGGCTTAGAATGAAGTTGGTTTGGAAACATATTCAGCTACACTGTTACAAAAAACATCTTAAAAAAACGGTAATATTCCGGCAGCTGGGGCGCCAAAATACTACCGTAAAATAACAGAAAATAACTTTCTCATGAAAATACAGTCATTTCCAGTAATGAAAATAGAGTTTGTTGCACTAATTTTACATGGGATTCTGCCTTTTCCAAGTGCTTTTAGACATTAAATTAGGAACATTTTAACGTGATCAAACAATGAAATTACCTATAAACAAGGTCAATGAATGTGGCAATATGAATCATAATACGGAAATATACAGTTAAAAAATAATGGATTGCATGCCATATCGCACCATTGGCCCCTCTGGCCATCACCAGTAGGTGAAGAGTCTTGACCACGGACACAATACCGAGAGTGTCCGAGCCGGGGCTCGAACTGGCAACCTTCTGATCACAAGGCGAATTGCCAACTCTTGAGCCACGATCGCCCTAAATAGCAATGATAATAATACTTATGTGATGTAACACAAGCTTATAGGAATCACGTTATATACTTTTCCATAGCATCAAATTTGAATTCAACAGTTCAATCTTTCAATCATGATACATTTGTCAATGTATTTTAACAATCTAAATATGCATATGTACAGACAGATACATTTAATAATCATGAAAATTCTGTTTTATTACATTACAGTGATTTAATGTTAATTTACATTTGAAATGTGAAATCACAGTCTATTTACGTAACTTTAATGATATTCTAGAAGAACAAAACTGTAAAATGCACAGTAAAATACTTTTATATTAGGATTTTTTCCTACAGTGCTGCCATACCCGCGACCTTGTGGTTGTTAGTTCACATTCATTGGCCGATGCTTAGCGTCATGTTATTATGTGTCCCAACATCCAATGGCATGTCACATTGTTTTCATGGCCACACCCTCACCCAGGTGCAGAGGCCTATTTCTGTTCAGGAATGTTGTGAATACTTTGAGATTTATATTAATTGCAATTCCTACCTCTACATTTATTTTTTAAAATATATAATTAGCACAGCGTGTGGCCGTGCAATGTTTTTTTTTTTTTTTAGTTTTTATTCCTATTAATTATATTTTCACTTGTTACCTATGAATTATTGAATCAGACCTAGATGACATGAAATTTTCAGCACAATTATAATTCAAATACTTCTTTAATTATTGATTATTCTCATTAATTTTCGATCATTTTATATATTTTTCCATAGTATTACATTTGGATTTAACAGATCATTCCCTCACATAACAGACAAATATTTGTGAAATTATGATACATTTCTGAATGTATTTTTACAATCTAAATATGCATATGTACAAAAAAATATATTTAAAAAACAAGTAAATTGTGTTTTACTATATGTACAGTGATGTTATGTAATTTTACCTTTGACATGTAAAATCACAGTCTACTTATGTAAATTTCATGATATTCTAGAAAGACAGTACAAAACTGTAAAATATACAGTAAGATAGTTTGACATTACTCTATTTTGGAACAGTGTATGCTTCATCTCCTGCTTTGCATTTGTGTGCTAGCAGTGTCCAAGCGTTTTTTTCCCCTTCTCATACCGCCCCCCCTCCCCCCCGCAATGGCTTTAAAACAGTTTAAAACAATCTCAGATCTTTTATTTTGCAAGGCCTTGGCTTGAATGAAATGTCCGTAATTAAAGAACAGATGGATCTTTGTATTGCAAAACAAAGAAGGAGAAAATGCCATGTTAAGCTGGCATTGCATCATACTGTTGATATAACCATTTGTTTGATCCAAAGAGATGATGTGGATTGAAAATGTGCCAGGGTGCATATCAGGGGAAGCTAATATCAGCGTGTGTAATTACTGATAGCCCAACGATCGCCCTCTGCTTGGATAAACCCGATTAGGATCGACTAGGCTGTAAGCCTCTCTAATCCACCGTAAGGAGAGAGGTATGGATGCAGGGAGGGAGGAAACTCAGAGAGAGACAGGGTGGCACATAGGGTGAAGGGGAGAAAGGGAAATAAAGATAAACAAGGTGCAAGAGGATGAAAAGCAGACAGGAACAAGACAGAGAGAGAGGAGAGAGAAGGCAGAGAAAAAAACAGGCGAAGAGAAGCTGCACAGTGTGTCAAAGCAGATCACTGCCCGCAGGAAAAACAGGCAACAACACAGCAAACTGAACTCCCTCCAAACCGCTTTTATCTCCTTCCACTGTGGTTTTGACCTTTGCCATTGCATCCGAGAGTTCAACCACATTTTATTTTAAATCACGTTCCTGCTCTGTTTGCAAAAAATTTTTTTTGTCTTTAATTTTCATTATATTCTGCAGATCTCTGTGCATGGTTGCTGTATGCACAGACTGTAGGTAGAAGCTGAAATGCAAAGTGTCTAAGTGCTGACTCCTCCTCCTCTGGCTGCATAATAAAGTCCAGTTTGTAAGTTTATCGGGTCACAGGGGCAGCTACTTAAGCAGAAAAACACAGAGATCCATGCCCGGTTACCAGAATAAGTTTGTAAGTCTGTAAGAAAAAAAGGCCCAGGTCTTTGATGGCACCTGTAAATGCTGAAGCAGGGTTTACCTTGAGAGTGGCAAGGTGAGAATTAAGTTGGTGGTATGTGATTAACACTGTCTATCAGCAAGATTACACAAAAACCACTAAGCTAAAGTTAATGAACAGATGGACAGGTGGGAATGGCAGAGGAGCAGACTGTTAGATCTGTATCCTTTCTCTCAAGAAACAGGACCCTGGCACTGAACCTCGGGGAAGATGTGCTTTTCTAGTTTAAAAGCTGCTTTGTTGTCTTTTCGTCTCAAAAGATGCTTTGCAAGACTTTATCTAATTACGGTCATCTCAGTTAAGTAAATTTGACTTGAAATAGCTCTTGAGTAAATGGAAGGGAAAAGAGAAAAGGGAGAAAAGAGCGTGAAAAGTAGGTGGGGGTATAAAGGAAACAAAGGGAGGGAATGTGATCAGAAAACACAGAGGAGTAACAGACTGGAAGAGAGACGCGTGAGAGGGAGAGAGAGTGAATGAAATAAATGCAATTTCCATGATCAGTTTAAGTTTGAGACCATTAGTCCCTGTACGTGTGTGTGTGTGTGTTTGTGTGGTGTGTGTGTGAATACACCGTAAACTTGGAGGAGCCACACAAAAGCCCACACATATGATGTGATACAGTAGATTCCCATGATATGAACCCCTGTGTGGTTCTCACATACGGTATGGGGGGAAAAAAAATCAATATAATCACAACTATAGTGTTACCATCCCATTTTTCACTCTCCCTGTGAGAGAGAGCACGCACTACATAAAAATTAATTTCATTTCAGCCTCAGATAAACCAGTGAGTGTCAGAACTCAGGCCACGCCTCTGTGTAATTTCCACTGTAAAAACTGAGGGAGAGTGAGAGAATCCACAGATTTCCTTGTCCTTTACTGACAAAGCTAAAGTGGCTCCACTTAACTGGTCAGAGGCCATAAATGCATTAAGAGTTTTCTTTGCATTAGCAGGCAACTTCTTGTGCAAACAACCACAACAGCAATCATGAGAAGTCATTTTGCTGCTGATGAGTCTGCAGCTGCTTCTTGAGGTTATAAACTTATAAAAGCTCTTTGAGAGAGGCAAAGTTTAAGTCTTTATTCCTTTTCTAAGGAAGGAGCTGATGTGGAGGTATGTTTCTAGTGACATTTGTTTGTCGGCAAGATTACACAAAAACCACCCAGCTGAACTTCATGAAACCTGGTGGAGAAGTGGATAGCGACCAGAGAAATACCTCAATAAATTTTGTTGTGAATCTGGTTTACTTTTCTTAAAATTACAATATAGTACATTGGCTTTGGTGAATAGCTCTTGTGTTTTTAGAACCTCTGGCTTACACATAACATTGTTTAACATCATTTATTTATTGCTTATAATTTGCATTAGTAACAACTTACTTGCTATAAACCAAAAAATAAAGAATACAGATAAAATAGTCCAAAACTAAGAAATAATAACGTTAAAATTGTGCTTTATTGAAGTAGTCTGCATAAGGAAATGTACTTAGTTGCTTCTACTGCTGTTCCAGAGATGGCTTAGCTGTAAAACTAGCATTGTCCTTGGAAAAGCTGCAATTTTGCCCTCACAACTTCTTTGTGTTTTAGTTTTTTATGATTACCTTGTCCAGTGAAGTTTCACTTCTATCAAAGCCAGCTAGATGCAGGGAAATGCATGAACAACTTACTGTCCAGAATAGTCTTTGAAATACTTTGGTATAGCTGCTATCTTTATTCATTTTTGCAGCATATCCAAGTAGTATAAGCTGAACATTCAGCCTTGCTGAATGTCTGAATGGAAGCAAACTCCTGCAGTGAGATTCTACAGTCTTGCAGAAACATTTCCAAAAGAGTGGAGGCTGTTCTACAAATGGAAGAGTGCTCATCTTCACAAAGAATATCTACATGTCCATGCACTTTTGTAAAATATATTCAGGGGTGCTTACCTGGCTTTTTGTAGGTAAAAGGTATCCTTAGAAGTGTATAACTTTATTTATAATAAAACTGTGTAATACATTAGTTGGCTTATATATTCAAATCTTCAAAATAATAAAGGTCTAAACATATTTCAGTGGAAGCCAGTACCACCTTTACCTCTGGCTACACATTTTTCCATGGATAGACAGAAGCCAACAGATTATGAGAAACATCAAAACATTTCGAAGGACTGAATAGTTCAGCTGAAAACACATTACACTATATTAAGTGTGGCATCCCATGATATACTAAAAACAAAAGTAGATTTATTTATGTCAATTTACCAGGCGGTAATGCAAACAAATGGGAGGCGTCTACATGGCCTTTTACATGAGGTACAGTGTGTTCCCCAGGCCATTGGCTGTACTGCCTTCAGACTCAGACACAACTTTCTTAAACAGATCAGGCACTTTGATCATTTACAGCATAAGTGCAGGGGGGAGCTAATTTAATGAACGATGAAAGCACCATGGTAAGACGTGACACTGAGCCTTCGTGCAGGACAAGGAGCTTGAAACTCGCTCAGCTAAATGGAGTACACAGTGTTTTTTTTTAAATCATCTGGACATGTGCTTATCCTGCTCTGCTATGCTTCGCATGTGGTGAGGCCCTGAGGGGCTTCATTTTCCCCAATGCTTGTGGAGATAGGAATATGAGAAAATTTGCTACCAGGGTTTCAATCAATAACAACACTTATACTTTCTTTAATAAGATGAAAAATGTAAAGCACATTGCACAAGTCTTATGCCAACCCAAGTTTTGTAAATGTTTGCTTCCAAGGTGCCAGACTTTCTTCTTATTCTTTAAAGTGGTGTTGTTCAATATTTTTGTTCACCACTGCGCTTTCCGGGGGGGTTTCTGTGGACATTGGCTGCTTTTTCACCAATATTCAGTCCAGTCTTTGTGTCTGACCTTTATCAGGTAAATGTGTTGTCAACACATAACGAAATCTTCACAGAGAAGCTAAGATCAGATAATAAGCCGTATGCTTTGGCACTTTGGTAACTTGAAGCCTGTCAAAAACCACAAAATTTGTTCCCATTTATGAAGCGCAAGTATGTAAGTTCAATAAGGAAGATTAGTATTGACTCATCTGTCTGCTTTCCTACGTGGTTGGCTGTCAGTCTATTCTTTACATCACTTCCATTTTCCCACGCTGTAAAACTCAATGCTGACATCATTGCTTTAGTCCAGTCATCTTTCTACCAATCAGCCTCCACTCTATGTACTTTACATCGCACTGGGCATCTTTCATTCTTCCTTGCAGACTCCTTCATGCAACCCACCTCCTCCCCAATTCCGCCTCATGCAAACCACTCATCCAAGCCTCCATCTTATCTTCACCACCATGAGAGTCTAGACTGCGGAGCGAAAAACTTGACATAACTCAGGATATGTGCAGGGTATCCATTAAAACCATTTGAGGAAACTGGAATAAAACAGTAAAAAAATAATAAGTGGAATAAGTGGCAGGCCTAAAAAACTCTCTACAGCAGATGAACAGTATCCGAACGCCATGTCCTTAAGAACTAGAAGAAAATCTCACAAAGAACAGACCCAGGAGCTAAGAGTTGCATCTGGCCTCTTCAGAAATGTTCTCAGTGGAAGGGCGGATAGCAAGAAGCCTTTCTTAGTGAAGGAAGGGAAGAGAAACAGGGACAAAAGGCTGGGGTATGCCAGATTACATGAGAACTGGACTGAAAATTAGTGGCAACAGATCTTTTGGAGTGATGAATCCAAATTTGAAAATTTTGATTGGAATTCTCACTATGTACAGAGGAGGTCAGGAGAGAGCGTACAGCAGTGAGTCTCTAGGGCCAACTATAAAACATGATGGAGGCTCTGTCTGTCTGACTGGCATCGGCTTCATTTCTCATAATAACGATGCTCCCAAGTACAGTGCCAACGCAGTAACAGTATACCTGGATTCAAAAACACAGAAGGATCATGATCAGTCATGGATTGGCCTCCCCAGAACCCAAACCTCGGAGAACAGAATAAAAAGGCAGCCAACATCTGCAGAAGAGCTTTAAATGCCCTTCAGGTTGTACTGAGTAATAAAGTTTATCATAGCAAAGTTTCACTTTCTCCTAAAAGAAAAGCAGAGCTGGAAAAGAGATTGAAGAAGCACTTTTGGTCATACATTTGGTGGTTACTTTGAAAAATAATCGAACTAATTGTCACAGCACAAAATAACGTTTTATTTAATTCTCCTGAAAGTTAAACCGCCATCATTCCTGTTACTGAATTTTAGATTTTCTTTCACTGTTCACGTATTAAAAAAAAAAGCGACATAAAAAAAGGAGCCTTTATTCTGCCCGCTGGGGGCGCTGTGTTTTCTCCTATCACTCTTGACATTAGCGGGGTGCCACCAATCTCTTCCGGGTTCACTCCGACTCGCAAAGGTTGGAAATGAACCTATGAAGACATAATTTATGTACATAACCACGTTTCCCCGATAAAGGGAGAAGTTGTACTGTTATTTTTGGACCTGTGAGCTTTATTGAAGCTTGTAGCTGTTGAAGCCGCTGCTGGTTTAGCTCTCCGTGTAAGTTGAACATGTCTGCGGAGGAAGCGGACAAAACAGCCACCACTGATGCCAGCGCCGGAGACGAGGAGGAGGAATGGCTGTATGGAGGTAAAAACAACCACCTGACGTCCGCAGAAACGGTTCCTTCGAACCGACAGAGACGTGGAACACGATCTCTCTCGCTATGTTCCTAATTAACTGCTAACCAACAGATATCACTGTGCGCTATCTCGTTAATCACGAGCGTTAGCCTGGAAGCTAAGCTAGCAGCCGGTTTTTGGTCGGCCTGTTGTGGCTGCACCGCTCGAGTCAAATCATTTGAGTGTTACTCTGGCTTGTTATAACTTTTAACTGGACTATGAAGTGGCGTATGTATCTTCTGCAGCTCACCTTGTTAGTTTTAAAACAAAACTTTAGTTAAATATATATTAGATAACGATAAATGAACTCAGTTGCTTTTAATTTCTATTCCAGATGAGTCGGAGAGCAAAGACGAGGATGAGGAAGCCAAGCTGAACGCTGCTGTCAGGTAACTATAATTCAATCTTAGCCTGGATTTAAAACAAAAACCCTCTGTGTGTAACACATTTCAGGGTCAACGAGCGTTGGCAAAGTAACTAGCAAAGGTAATATAGTTCAGTACAGCTATCACTTCTCACGAACTCTAGGAGTATTTAAATTTTTAATAATTTTTAGATTTATTGAGGTGGATTTCAGCTGATGCTGTATCCCTGGGGAGGGACAAAAGGCACTATTAATAGACACTCAGAGGTCACTTTATTAGCTGCACCTTGCAAGTAACTGGGTTGGACCGCCTTTTGCTGTCAGAACTGCTTTAATTCTTTGTGGCGTAGATTCAGCAAAGTGATGGATGATTTCATCTGAGATTTTGGTCCATGTTGACTTCATGACATCACACAGTTGTTACTGATGAATCGCTGTACATCCATGAGAATCTGATGAGATATAGGTAGGCTGTATCCTACCTGAGAACCTCAGGTAGGATATGGTGTTTAAATAATGCTCAGTTGGTGTTATGGGAGCCAAACTAAAAATATCTCCCACTCCATTACATCACTAACAATGCTAAGTGGCAGCTACAAGGCAGGATTTGTCAATGCTGTCATGATATTCGTGCCTACCATCTGAATGTTGCAGCAGAAACCAATTCTTTGGTTGGTTATTTGGTTATATGATCTACTGCTGCTGTCCTCAGCTTGAATCAACCTGACCATTTACCTTTGACCTTTGGCATTGAGAGAACTGGATAGTTTTTCTTTCTTTATTTTCCCAAGTCCATTCTCTGTAAACCCTAGAAATGGTTGTATGGGAAAATCCCAGTGGATTTCTGAAATCAGCCATGTCATGCTCCCAAACTAAAATCACATGCTAGATGCATTTACTGCTATGTGATTGGCTGATTAGATTGCTTTACATCTAGTATGTTAGAATATTATTGAAAAGAGAAAATTATGAGGATGTTGTTTGTCAGTCGTTAAAGCTACACATCATCTCTTCATTTATACTCTGCTACATGTGCTGCAGATGCTGATGGCACTATTGCTGCTGTCATAGATTCATTGATCCTACAGGGGGAAACTCTGTTACAGCAGCAGCACAAAGAATAAAATTAGTGTAATTTAATCTAATCTTGTTTAGTAAAGGTACCTCTGGCTCATAGTGAATGCTTTATAATGACACCATTATTAAATTATACCCAGCCTTAGACAGATTTATCGAACATATCTGTGACAGGCCAAAAATAATTTTGGCTTACTGCTATATCATCACTTGGGCTCCACCTAACATACAGACATCTTACAGTTACATTATGTGCTTAAATTTGAATAACAAAAGTGGTTAAACATATTAAAAAAAACCAAAACAAAAAAGGCAGCAGATCACATGAGTATGTGTACATATCTAGTTTAATTAAAAGCTACTAAGGGAGACTTAAAAACAAACGAATAGTCTTTTGAAACAATTTTCTCCTATTTTTCTTTTCTTTTTTAAATACAGATAGATAATAGGACAAAATGTAACACCTTGAACTCTACAGTGAGGTCATGCTGTGGCAGCTTTGTTTTAAGTGACATTTTGGTGGCATGTTTTGTTTTTCTAATACTTGTTTTCTTTAAGATAAGGGTCACTGCAAGTAAATATAGTGTATAGTATAGTGATAATAAGTTATCCTTTGATTAAAAATTTCTTCCTTATTAGAATGGCCTCTGTTAGGATGTCAGTACTCTGATGACTGAATAGTTTAAAGAGTATGAAAATGATGTAAATCAGGTGTTGTGGCCTTCACAGTCACCAGATCTCCACCCAGGTGAAAAACTTTGTGAGATTTTGGACCCAGAAACTTTGGACTGAGAATAAATTTTATATTTGGTCTGTTGTGTCTAATGTTTTTTTTTCAGTGCCCCTGCTGATGCTTCAACAGATGATGCTGCTGCGCACGCTACAGGAAATGGAGTTGCCTCTGAGGTGTGTAGCTTACATGCACAGTTTCAATAATTTTTGTTTGTTTTTATTACAAACTTATTTCCAACTCAATGAATGTTTCTTGTGTTGTTTTTACTTCTGGATTTTCAGGCCACAGGTGAGGCTGCAGGCGAGGATGTGGAGAGCGACAGCGACAGCGATGATGACGACGATGATGTCCGTGTCACGATTGGAGACATAAAAACCGGAGCGCCACAGTACACGTACGTTTGAGGCAAATTGTGTTGTTGTACATATTTTTACAGTTTGTGGCTGGTTTATATAAAAGCTGCTGGGTGAGGTTTCTGATTCGGAGATGGCTCATCACCTTGCTTGTACCTTCCTTGTGATGTAGCGTGGTGGTGTCAGCATCGTGCTCTGTGGGGTGCTTCTCAGGAGCAGGAAAACTATTTAGAATTTAACAAATAAATATTTCAAAAAGAACCTCGAAGCAAACCTCACAATGCAGCAACTTTAGACTATCAGTGCCACAGTAAATGTAAGGAAACTACGAACGTGGAGTCGCTTCAGGAAAATTCTGACTGTCCTTGAGTCTCTGAAATAAACAGAGATCCCAATTGAACATTTGTGAAGAGATCTGTAAGCTCCTCCTGAGAGGATCTGCCAGGAAGAATCTCAAATGTCATAATGACTTGATATGGGATCCTAATGAGTGAGTCAACACTAGCTGTTTGTACTACAAGCTTCTTAATGCTTTGACATGACGGAGTTAATGGACTTTTTGATCCACTTATAAAACAGGATGCTTCAGTGAACACATAAGTTCAAGTGAGCTATCAACAGCTAAATAAATGAATTTGCTGAAAAACTGAAAGGGTAATGTGAATATGGTAATTGTAATTTGAAGTTTATGTTGGGATGTTTCATTCAGAGTCTTAATACTGTTGCTTTCCTCCCAGAACTTATGGAGCCCCACCTGTCAACCTCAACATCAAATCAACAGGCTCCAGACCTTATGGACAAGGTGTCGTTCTCTACTGGCTTAATCTCTTTTTCCCTGAATAAAAACATACAATAAAGACAGTTTGCCTGTTTCATTACTGTAATGTCATCTTGTAACTTGTTGTATTGTTTATTTTCAGTTTCCGCAAAGCTGAAGGGAGTGGATCTCGATGCACCTGGAAACATTAACGGTGTTCCAGTGCTAGAGGTGGACATGGAGTCTTTTGAAGAGAAACCATGGAGGAAACCAGGTGCGTGTGTGCTTGTGTCTGTGTCTTTGCTTTTATAGACAAAATATTTAAAAGCCAGAGGCTGCCTCCAAAGGTGAGTAAATAAGCATTTTATATCATATGGAGAAAAAATAAATGTCTTACAGATTTCATTTTTACTACCGATCTCTCTCTTTTTAAATGCTTTTTATTGTGTTAGAAATCAAACACACAATTTATTTATTTATTTTTTTTACTCTAGTGTTCCCCCTTCCCAAAAAAATCTTCTATAGTAGAACAGCTCCAGCTAAACTGACCGAAAGAAAACATTGAGTCTACGAGATCTAGGTAGAAGAATTAAAACTTGCAAGATTTCTGTAGGTGAATCTATGAAAAGATTGTAAACAGTAGCCTGCTGTGGTGTTTGTCTATGGAGCCATCATCTTTCCACTTTCTGTAGCTGTACGACTCATGGTTGGTCTTCCAAGTATTGCCAGCCTTAACAAAACGCTACATGGTGGAGGCACTCTTGCTTTGTGGTCATTAACACCCTCTAATCAGAGCCTAAAATGACTAGCGTGGTTGTGCATTAGTCCTATGCACAGCTCTGCAGACCATTGTCTACATTTTGTATCTGCTTAATGTCACGGTCTGTGACAAGCAGAAGTCACTGCTCCTTTTATCTTTTGCATCAAGAATGTAGTAGAGATTTTCTTAATATTTTAGACACTACAGTGTGCAAGTTGCACGATGTTTGCTGTTTAGTACACAAATATGACCATGTGTCTCTAATTCCATTCCATAGTCCATAATTGTTAGTCAACAGAAATATGGTATTAATTTTTTAAACTGGTTGCTATTCCTTCCTTTTTGAAAATTGCAAGGTTGACATCGTGGATCCAGTCTTAGCTAAATCTGTAAATCCATATTTGCTCCTCAGTAAAAAAAAAAAAAAGAAAAGAAAAAGAAAATCAGAGCACATCTGATTTTTTTACAGAATTTCATAAAATGTGCATGTTTTTGTAGGCGCCGATCTGTCAGACTACTTCAACTATGGCTTCAATGAAGACACATGGAAGGCTTACTGTGAAAAACAGAAGAGGCTGCGTATGGGCCTGGAGGTCTCTACAGTTGGCTCAGTGACAAGCAAGATCACTGTAAGATATCACTGCACCACTGCTGGCTCTGTCTTTGTTTGTTTTTGTACTTCAGCTCCTGCTTCCACCAACCCTCAGTTTCTTTTTGAGCATTTTATTTGACTTTATACAACGTGTAAATGCCTAAACGTTAGCAGATCTAACAGCTAAATGTTTCATAGCTGTTCCATACAGGTCACAGGGCTACGTAACTTAAAGGGGAAAGCTGTCTGACCTCACTACATGTTTTAGCTTTTGTCTTCAGTTAACCACCAACACAGAGCATGTGGTAATGTGGCTAAATGAGTAAAGGCTTGCATTTTTAGGAGGCAGGTTCTACAGGGTGTTCACACAGGAAGCGATTAGCAATGTGGTAGCAACCAGAGTCAGTGACATGCTTTGATGTCAGTTGACCTACAGGGGAAAGAATAAAGACATTTATGTCATGTTATTTTTGTATCTAGGTATTTTCCTGGAAATCTACCAGCATCTGAATTTTAATTGTAAAAAATATAGCCAATGTGTTTCCAAAAACATGCAGCTACACAGTGACTTCAAAACCACGATGACAAATTTAGAATTTCGTGTACTGCTGCATGACCATTGCTTGACCGTATCTACTTTAAAATCAGCACCCTTGTTCTCCTTCAGAAGATGCATGAATTTTTTTGTGTGGCTCTTTTCCAGGTTCAGCAGGGCAGAACTGGTAATGAAAAAGACATACCCAGTTTGCCAGTTCACACCTCAAAGCCAGACTTCACATCTCCTGTCAGCTTGTATAAGTCTGCTGTCAGTCAGGTCACCAGGTAAGACTCCTGCCTCTACATTCACATGTTTAATATTTGGTAGAGAAACACACTTACAGTTTTTCAGTAGAGGTTAAGCGCACAGTGAAATACATAATCCAGTTATGGGGCTAGGGAGGGTTGGATGAAGATGCTTAAAACAACCACATACAGTTAACTGGCCATCTTTAACGGAAGGACGAGGAGTAAATTGTTGATGGTTTTGGTACAAGAAAGTTAAAATTTCATCAGTTTATTGTGTTAACAGTTTTTAAATCCAACATTCGCAGGCACCATCTTGGGTCATAAGGAGACACAAACACACTGGGCCACTTCCAGAATAATCACCAGTGTGCCTGTGGTTAAAATGAGGCGCCTTCCCATGGTTTTTATTATGTGTGTTACTCTCATTACCCCTGTCCTTTGTCTCAAAATGGTAGGATCTCTCCCCCTCAGTGGACTGGCCCGCCTCCTCAGGACATGTCTTATTATACGTAAGTGGGCATGGCCTTGTCCCTCTGAGGTTAAGGGGGCCTGATGGGAAATGCATAGATGTTTAAGGAATGGGCTTCTCTGGGTGCTTTTGAAGCCTCAAAGACAGCTTGATTTTCATTCTTGTTTCTTTCTGTTTGTGTAGTTGACTTGCATGTGTCTTTGCAGCTTTACAGCTTAAGCAAAAGAGAAGAAATGCTAACAGCAGGCCAGTTAACTATGTGAGGTTCTCATATCATATTAAAAAAGTTATTAGTTTCATTAATAATGATATTTATTTTAGTTGTATTGTAACAGTATCAGAAACTAACTTTAAAATATAAAATTAAACTAAACCTCCTAGGACCTGGTGTATGTGGACATCACATTTTGGGTTGTCTAGACAAAAATACTAAATTGTGCTCTACAAGGGCCTGATATCCACTTACGGGGACATTATCTTGCCACTGTTCTATCAAAATTTAAAACAAGTGTCCTCATTTGTGGATCTCATTTTTGTCATAAACAGAAATCAGGTAATTCTTTGTTTTACATTCATCGGGTCCCAATCAGCCCAAATAGCAAAGAGAAATTGAAAATGCATGCATGGAAGAGTTCGGGTCTTAGGAGGTTAAAGCTAATAAAAATGACAAATACTTTCAACACAAATAGGTGGAAAATCCATTTAAAGATGGCTTCTCTTTTTAAACCGCTATTTTCTTAAGTGTGTTCTTTAATGGTGTTATAGTTTTTATCTGAGACCCAAAAGGCTGATTTAACCAAGCGTAAAAAGAAAGTTACAAATTGTTTTAGATCTAAACTTTGGCTGATTGTTGCAGATATGATGGTGTCATGGTGGCTCTGCAGCTAATTGAATTTTAATTTCAGTTAGAGTGATGGCTTCTGCTGATTTATCAAAACAAGATAATCGAAATAAAACAATAATTGTGCCAAATTTTGTTGTGTTGTAATGCTCTAAAAGTCCTACATCACTTCTTGGCAAATTCAAATTTACTTATAATTTAACGTAAAAATTAAATTAATAGTGTTTATCTCTAAATTTAAGAAGAAAGTGTGAGTATTCATGGTAAGTAGCCTTTATCTCAGTGTTGTTGTTTTTGCCATAGTTAATGAGTACTGTCGTTATGTATGCTGGTAAAACAGCATAAATAACCATACGTACCCCTGGTTTACTAAATTACCAGACAGAAACTGACACTTTTTGGTGAATTTGGCTTGTAATTTATTTGCTCATTATTTTTGACTGTAGTACATTTGAAAGTAGCTGGAGCCCATTTTCTTTGGATCCTGCTCGGTACCATAATGTAAATTTTTAAAAAATTGTCCTTTTTTTTTTTTTTTTTTTTTTAGGAAATCGAGCGGCACAATCGATGTGATTGGTGGACAGTTGGCAACTATCAGCAGAGTTGAGGGTCGTCGCCGACATAATCTAGAGGGCAACAATATTCAGGTACAAGCAAAAACAGAAACTCGCAAGAAAAACCTCCAGTTATAGTTTGTTTATGCGTCTTTCACAGTGAACATAAGGCCTGATTTAGATTTCTGTGGGGAGTCTTTTTGTAGCTTATGATGTAACCTACATAAGTGGCCAGCATTGTTGTTGGCATTTATGCTCGTGCTGGTGTGTTAATTATCTTGTGGTCGCGCCCCAGTGTTTTATATGCACACCCAGCCGATAGAAACAAATAAAATGCTTGGACTTTTTTTCCTTCATGGATTCCCACTCTTTGTTGTGGGTTTTGTTTTTCATTTTTAGAGGCAAACATTTTTTCTTCTTTGTATGTTCCCTCACATCCATTAGGATGGTTTCAGCAGTCTCCCTCTAGGAATTTGCTGACATTTGTGAGTCCTTCTATGAATCGTATTCCTTATACTGAGCAGTGATTGTTATTCTCTCACTGATGAACTCAAAAACAGCAGGGAAAAAGTAACTGGAAATGCAAAGGGGAGGAATCAACAGTACTGACAGTAGTTCGGCACTTTGTCCACCTGACATGTTTCTAGTGAGGTGTACACTGGGTTACGCCTCAGGATTTTAGAAGGCTTTGTGGTTACACAGTATGGCAAACTCAACTTCTGATAGCATCAGTCAGCTGTTTTTAGTATGTCGACAGACATTAAAACTGTGTGATGTTTGCTCTCTCTGTGTTCCTCCTCACCTCTCTGTTGTTGTGCAGGTGATCTCTGAGCACTCGACATCAGAGGCTGAACCTGCTCCTGCTAAGATTCCCACATTCTTCCCTCCCGGACCACTTCCTCCAAACATTCCCCCACCGCCATTTCTCCCTCCGCCACCAAACGTCAGTACTGCACCTCCACTCATCCCCCCACCCAGTAAGTTCAGTTTACTGTTTATCATTATTATCATTATTATCATTATTATTGTTATGCAATATTTTCAGCATGTTTACTCTCTTCACTCCTTCTATTTCTTTGTAGGGTTGCCCATTACTGTCCCTCCTCCTAGTTTTCCTCCACCAACTAGTGGGCCTCCTCCTTCTATCATCCCCACTATGGACAGGTAATGCGTCTGTACACACATACACACAGTTGCAGTCCAACTCTAGCACTTTAAATATGGATGTTTTTAAAGCTAGTGCTGCAACATAATGTATAGCTTGAAAACAACTTGACATAACATAAATATAGACATGTATTCACAAGTGTTTTCAGCTGCATTTTACACCTGTGCACACACTTTAAGTCCATTTACTTCTTTGTACTACCCCAAACGTGCACTGGGGCACTGACCTGCAATTCAGTGACACTGTATAGGTATTATATAAAAGGTTTGTTTTGGCCTTTTTCTTTCTTTTTTTTCTTTTTTTGGTGCAAAGTTTAAACACACACACATAGTTATTCAAGCTGTGCAACCTTGGGTTAATGTCTAAGGAAACACAGCCTCATGTTTTTTAATGTGTTTTCATTCAGTTCTAAAACTTGAGAAAAGGTATGATGACTATATAATGAAACATAACAATGCCATTGGATGCTATATGACTATATGAACAGTAATCGTTGCGTCAGTGAAAAGGACAACACGCGCACACACATACACACTGAAGTAATGTTTCGTTTCTGTGTGTTTTCTCGAAGCAGCCATCCAGGAGGTTATGATGGACGCTCTGTTCCTCCGTATCCGTTTCCTCAAGGTACAGACCAATGTAATCTGGTGCTGTCAGTGACAGATGTGGCAAACGTTACGAAAATGCATGTTGATGCATACATTTGCACCATCACCATTTGTCGTTACATATTTTTATTTAAATGAACTCCAGCTTTCCCTCTTATTTGTTTTCAGGTGCTTACCCTCCCCCCATGGTTGGAGGTGTGCCTCCTCCTTGGCCTCCGATGATAGATAACTCCAAACCTTGGGACTATTATTCCCGCCGAGATGACAAAAGAGACAAGGACAGAGAAAGACCCAGAGAGAGGACACATGAGCGGGAACGAGAGAGGGAGCACAGCCCTTCAGCTATGAGCTACACCAGGTACACCAGCGGGACAAAAACAGAGTAGTGAATGGGCTGCTGGGGGATTTGAATGGCATCTGTAAAGCCACAGAAAGGGATAAACAAATAATTTGAGCAGTTTCTTTTCAGCTGTTCGTGGGTATTGGTGTATCAGTGATCATACATATAGTCGTCACGCGGTCGTCAAACTCATCACAAATGTTACCGCGAGCAAATTAAGAGTAATAAAAGAAAAGTGATGAATCGATGTTAAGACGCTGCTTTAAACAGAGACTGAGTTGTTTTATATGTAAATGAAGTAAATTCTTCTTTCCTTTTCGTCTTCTACAGCGACGAGGAGCGGTATCGGTACCGTGATTATCAAGAGCGTGGTTACGCAGAACGCCACCGTGACCGTGCAAGCCGGGAGAAAGAGGAAAGACACAGAGAGAGGCGGCACAGAGAGAAAGAAGAGGGGCGCCACAAATCCTCACGCAGGTAAATGAACACAGAGTTTTTCTTTCACCCCTGTTGTGTAACTAGTTTATTTGCCAAACTGGAACATTTTATTTATTTGGTTAGTTTTCTGGTCTTTTAAAAGTGAAAGCCTGTCACATAGTTAACGCTGATGAAAGTTGCTCTCTGTTTTATTTATTGGGCTTAGTTTAACTCCTGTGAATACTATAAATGGATACTTTATGTAAATATTCATGCATTTCTGCAGACAACAAATTTTGATTCTGGAGGTTCTGTGGTTTCCTGTTCAGGGCAATCATATATGAGCAGGCAAAAAAGGGATTGCATTAAATAAACTCTATTGCAATTTTTTATTTTTAGAACTAATGAATAATATCTGTATCCTTAAACACTGATCACTGGGAGGAACAGGAAGTATTAGTCCTGATACACACCAACAAGTCAGATGTCTATTCATATTAATGTACAGAATTCACCTGCTTGCTGCTACTACTGCACATTCACCCAGTGTATATACACTATATGTCTGTATATATATATATAATGTTCTTCCTCTACACCCCCCCCCCCCCCCCAATTTTTGCACATGTCGAGGAGCGTGTCAGGCTACATTTCACTGTGTGTTATACTTGTATAACTATGCATGTGACAAATAAAGAACCTTGAACTTGAACTTGAACTAAACCAGAAGCCCTAAAATATTGGCTGTTATTGCGTAGACAACACACACAGGGTTCCAAGATGATTGGACTTTTAATCACGTAGCGTTGGTGTTCTAGAGCTAAGCTTATGCTGTGAAATGAAATGTAAACATGTGAGTTAAACAGAAATATTTTAGCTTTTACGAATTTTCAGTTGTTCCATATGAAAGTAGAGTTTAAACTAAAAGCAGTAGCAGCTCACGAAGTGTTAGTTTTATCGAGATCTGTCCTTCTAAAACGTTGAGATTCAGTGTTTTTAAACAATTAAAAAGTCAGCTGTAAACTGAAGTCACAGTTTACAGCAACAACAATCCCCCCCAAGAATTTTCAGACAATTTGCTGACGTCATTAAAAATGTCATATGTGTGATATGAGGATCGAAATATCAGAGGAACAAAATTGCTCAACTGACAAACCCTGAAAATATGAAGGTTTTTAATACTTTATTTTCTTTCCACCTCTCCGCCCTGTCTAACCCACGGTTCCTCTCTTCATTCTCCGTTGTCTTTGCCCTCTCTTCTCTATTTCTCTTCTTCTCACCTTTCATCTGTATTGATCTCAACCTTTTTTTGTCCGTGTCTCTTTTTCACCTCCTCTTCCTTCCCATCTCCTTACACCTGCCCTTCTCTTCCGATCATTTTTTCTCTCTCCTGTTCTCTTCACCTTTCATTAGCAGCAGTAGCAGGAGGAGGCACGACAGTGAGGAGGGGGACAGCCACAGACGGCACAAACACAAGAAGAGCAAGAGGAGCAAGGAGGGCAAAGAGGCCAGCGAGGAGATCAGCGCAGACCAAGAGAATCAGGAAGCCATGGAGTAGCGATGACCACTTCCCATCTTTCATCCCTTCATTTGTCTCCATGCTGACCAGAAAGGGAGAAAATGAACGAGAGACCATGAAAACCAGAAAGTGGCTGAGTGACAGATGGACCTGTCACTCTCCTCTCCATCAGTCTCCATTCTCCTCCACCCTGCTGTCATTCACCCTCACCATCACTTCAGAATAAATGGAGCAAAGGAGGAGGTGAAGGAGGAATGGTCATTCTCCTAACCCATCTTTTCCATCTGATCAGGCAAAACATCATTTGGTCTTTAACCACCTCATTTTTCTCTCTGCCCCTTCTTTCAGAGCACTGCTGTAAATCAGGCTCAAAGATTTCACTGTATAGTCGCTATGATCAGCAGAATTTGCTCTTCTTCTGTTGTTTGTATGTTGTCCATTTGTTCTTGTCCCCAATGAAGACTTCCTTAGAAAGCTGTCAGTTAAGTTCAATTAAACACTTTTTGATAAGATGTCTTTTTGTGACTTTCTTGGAATAAATACTTGTCTACTGTTTTCATTTCTCCAGAGCCTAATAATGTTTGTCATTTTTAATTTTATAGTCTCCCCATTATGCATCTTTAGCTCACAAATTTATGAAGTAGAAAATATGTATGGTTCTTTTCAGATTAATTAAAGAGGACTTCATACACACTTTTCTATATTTTTATTCCTGGACTTTTTTTTATATAAAAAACTTTGCGTGATTCAGTCTAAAAATAATGCTTATTTATGTAACGATGAACTTTGGAGTAGTCCCTCAGTTCATCCATCACCTGAATCCAGACTTGGGCCTTTAGACATCTTTCTTCTGACGGACTGCATCATAAAAGACGGAGGTCAGGTGGGTTGGTTTTTCTCTGCTCATAAAGAAGCTATAAGGAGAAAAAAAATGTCTTAAGCTGAGAATTTTGAAGTTGATGTGTACCCTATGCACACAAACTTTATTTAAAAAAAGGAAACTTTAATGTGAGGATCAACCATTGAAAAAGTACATGACAAAATAAAAATCACAGTGGACCCTCTTTGACTTCAATCATTGAGTTCGTGTAGAACAGGCGCTAATTCCAGGCCTCAAGGGCCGGTGTCCTGGGTCAACACACCTGAATCAAGTGATTAGTCCATTACGGACGATCTGATTTCCTCGTGTCAGCGTTGTTCCCACATCATCATAATTAATGTTGTTCCAGGTTCAACATTGCAAGTGACCAATCACCTTAGATGTTGTCCCTGGGACGACATCGCGTAGATGTTGTCCCTGGGACATCGTGTGATAGCTTGTTAATAATGGAATGAAAATTATTGATTGTTATTAACTTGTGAAAAAGAAGTGTAACAAATCCACATGTTATGTTCTTACACCCTTACAGAAACTGTGACTCCTTCACAATGTCAGGTAAATGTCAACTCATGTTGAATAATCAACCAATCAAGCCTTTTATTATCACATGCAATGTGATTCTGACCATACATATATTGCTTAAACATCACATTGGGAAGACAGGTCGGAAACAGGAAGGTCAGAAAACAATTTAATTAATAGATGAGGGGAGAGGAGGAGAAAAAAGAACTACAACCAGACAAAGCTCCTAGAAGACTGAAATGGATGATGGTTGCAGCATGCAAAAAGAAAATGATATCTGTTGACTACAGCATATGCTTTCTCACAGATTACCTTGTGGGAGTAGCTGGACCAAACTCTATTGGTATTTCAAGTTTGAAATCCCTGTTTGACCAGACTAACATTTCAGATGAGGTACCTCTTGACATAAAAATCCTTTTATGTTGTCATAAAACTAATGTTAAATTCTGCTTTAAATACACTTTATTGTACAATTTACTTAATGAATCGTATTCCTTAGTTCTGTTTTTATTTATATGTATTTATTTATTTGTTTTATAAGGTAATAGATGGCCTAATCTATTTGCAGTGTGAGGTATGTTGAAAAGCTTGTTTGATCATAATGACATAGCATGTTTACGTTTTTTGTAATGTATTTGAAAACATAGGTGTATTTATGTTATTTTTATAGAATTTCCCTCACATTTATCCAATACCAAGCCAAATCACTGGAAAAATTTTGGATGGGTCCACAAGAGCACAAAGTGCATACTTTTTGAAGGTATGACTTGGACTGTGGTAACTATGTTCTTATCACAAAGGGTTTATAAGTTGCCACTATAAACAAACAGCATTTTCCAAAATTGAAGCCTTGTCAGAAGAACCTGAAAAATACCTTTCTGAAACCTTTTCTGTGTAAAGACTTGTTCAAAAGCAATGCACACAGATTAAAACATTTCTGTCTTGGCCAACTGATAAAGAACACCAAAAATTGAGTGGTGTGTGTTGAGTCTGTGGTCTTGATTTGTTTTGTACACACTATAGAAATTAATTAATGTAAACAAAAAATGACACTTTCTATATGTTTGTGTATCTGCAGAATTAATTACAAGTCTCACCTGACAAGCTTTTGCAGTTTTGCAGTGTCATTCTTGACAGAAAAACATACTTGTCACATTCTTTTTATTTCCAGAAAAACATCTTTCAGATGTATGAGAAATTGATTGGAGCCTGTCTGGGAAAACGGCAGCCACTGGACCTTGTTTGTAAGTTGCACAGATTTTGCACTCTCTCTAGTGCATGATACTTTTCAGTGTCCCTCATTAGGAAAGCTCAAGGCCCAAGCCTACCATATCCATCTTTTTACAAAACAGTTTTGTGACATACCCAAGAGGACCATAGTCTATATGAATTCATTTGGCGAGTCGGAGGTCAGAAAAAGTGCGGTGTTGAAAAACTGGAGGTAATTAATTAACATATTTAACATAACATATTTAATTTAATTGAAATCATTACCGAACGTGGTTATTGATTTCTCTATATGCTTTTTATTTGTAATAACTGCGATCTCTCAGCTCATTTGCTTCAGCAAGAGGCTGCGCTGGAGAGTGGACCTTGTCACATGTGAGCCACCCACATCAACAGGATGGGAACTCATGTGGAGTGCATGTCATAATGGTACTGAAAACTATAGCTTTAACCTATATAAGTAATGTTTACATTTTTGCCTATTCAGTTTTTAAAGCCTTAGAGGCAGGATGGTAAAATCTCAATTTTTTTTGTAGATTGAACCATTTCAGCAGTAATGCTTTGCTTTGGTTGCTCTGTTTTTTTTTTGGTTTTTTTTTTTTTGTTTTTTTTTTTTTCCTCCTCGGGGGGTTAAAAACAAACAAACATTTCTTTGTTAATCTAATTCTTTTTGTTCTTTTTTTTGTTCTTTTTTTTTTTTTTTTTTTTTTTCTTCTTCGTCAATTATTAGTTTGCCCAATCTCTCATTGACGGTAAAACACAAGTGGAGGAGTACAACACTGAAATCACAAAGCTCAGGTCCCGACTTTGCCACTACTTATTTTCCTCAATAGGTAAAGATAAAATTAGCTGCCTTCTTTTTCTCTAACATTGGAAAATGTAACTTGTACTTAAACAAATTATATTTTGCAGATCGAACTAGGAAGTGCAGTCAGTGCTGGTGTGTGATTGCAGCCAAAGACCGGGTACACTATGACATGTCCTTAGCCATATAGATTGTTTATATAATGGACTTTGTTCATTTGTTTTTTGTTTGTTTATTTCTTCTTTTTTTTTTTTAATTCACAGGTGCAGTGCCAGAAATGTGGTGCATACAAGCACATGCGTTGTTCAAAGTCTGTTTGTGGCATCTGTATCTTCTGTGAGAGTAAGTCACAATATAACTAAACAATGTCCAAAAATGTTTAAAGTGAAATTTGTTTTCATAATTTTGCCTTTGCACACCAGGACTGTGTAATTAAAGTGGACGTTTCAAGATCCATTTTTTACACAAAACTATTTTAGACATAACTGTGTCATATTGTGGGGATTTCTCTTCACAATTAAATTGATATAGTGCTGTTTATATCATTCTTCTTTATGTAACAGCACAGTGCAGCACAGCAGAGGGAAAGGAGTTGTGCACCATAGTAGGTGGCTATACAGGAGGAGCAATAGAAGTAGCCAGTGAAGAATGTCATCAGGGAAAGCATCAGGCAGCGAATGACAAAGGAAAAGTTCCTAAGGGAGAGAACATCTGCAGTAAATCGACAAGTAACAGTGAGATAGGAAGACTGACAGTCAGAGATGAAGGTACACAGACTGAAAGAGATGAAGGTACACAGACTGAAGACAACGAAAAAGAAGCAGAAGTATACGGCACAAGTCTGAGTACAGATAATGCTGCTGCTGATGATGTTGACAGGATCGATGCAGATACAGAATTCCAAACTGATTCAGAAGGAACTAGTACAGTTTACAGAGTGCATGGTCGCTTATCTGTACCAAGCTCAAAAAAGAAAACCTACACAATAACAGAAGACGAGATCAAGCGCAGAATCAACGCAGAGAACATGTCAGTTCATGTTTTCAGAGGTTTGATTGGGGTAGGTATACATTTCGTGATTTTGATGTCACCTGAAATAAATCCGGGTTACTCGTATCAATGAAGTGACAATGTGGCTGGAAATTGTGCCTTTGCTGCAACATATACACAATTACACCATGTAAACAAAAGCATTTAACTTTGTGCGCGTGTGTGTGTCTCTCTCTGCTCTTTTGGTGTTTGCACTTTTTCTTTTTTAGGGCCGTAAAGCCAAACTGCCCGCAATGATTCTTGACAGGCCTAAGAAGGCCAAAACTAAAGTAACAGTGTTTAGTGTTCTGAGTGAAGAGGAGGCTGGGGAGCTAGCCCTCGGGTTTGCCGGAAGATTGGCCTGCGATGTCACAACAGACATGGTCTGTAAAGGCATCGACCATTCAAGTGCTGATATGACAAAGTAAGTTAGTAAAACAATATGAAAGTTGTATCTTTTTTGGTATTATTTGTCATTTCCCCGTATTTGGGTTATTGGTGTAACATTGTTAATCTTACTTTCTAATAACAGACAGACTCTTCTCAAAATCCAACACAATCTTAAACATGAGCTGACTGATTCCTCAACCTTCAGTTTGCTGACACACACCTTTGGCCCCGCTGCACTGGATTCTGTCATTTCATTCCTGTGTGAAAAACTTGATCTTGTCTCTTAAATAATGAAGCCTTTTGTGACTTTTGTTTGTTCTGTAAATCAGAATCTTGAAAATTGTTCATTGTTGTTCTAAGTTTGTGTTAACTATTTGGCAAAAATGATTGGTTCCTAATCCAAACAGCATAATGACTGTTCTAACACATATCTTAAAAATGCTACAAAGAAAGAAAATTATCACATATGTTTCAATATGAATGTAATTGTGTCACACTCGGTTTGTAGTAGCTTTCCTGTTTTATTTTGAGTTTTGGTATGTTTACACTGTTATTTTTATTTCCCGTGTGTTCGTCTTCCCTTATTAGTTTTACTGTATTTAATTAGTCTGATTTAATAACTTATAATTATTTACTTTCCAGTGTGTGTATATGCTCCTCGTTTGGATTATTGTTTGTTTGAGTTCTGCCTGTCTTTTCTATTAAAGATTTGGACTTTTGGACTATTAGTGGACCTCGTAGGTTTTTATTCTGTGCAATTGGTAATTGACTGGGTTTAATTTAGTGGCCTGGAAAACAGGCCGGAGGGGTCTGGTCATTTTAACCCCCTAAGACCCGAAATCTTCCATGGCATGCATTTTTAATTTCTCTTTGATATTTGGGCCGATTGGAACCCGATGAATGTAAAAAGAAAGAATTACCAGGTTTTTTTTTTTTTGTTTTGTTTTTTTACCTAATTTTTGTTTCTGAGAAAAATGAGAGCCACATATGAGGACATTCATTTGAAATTTCGATAGAACAGTTGCAGTATAATGTCCTCGTAACTGTATATCAGGCACTTGTTGATCAAGATTTAGTATTTTGGTCTAAATAACCCAAAATGTGATGTCCACATGTGTGGACGCCAGGCTGGAGTAAAGTGTTAGAGCTATTTATACCTATGTAAACTTTTATACACTGGTTTTTACCTGTCTTGTTTCAGAAAGGTTTAAAAGGGTAATGTCCACAGTTTATTTGTTTATTTATTTGTTTGAATTCAACATATTTTATTAAAGTAATTGAGCTTGAACACAGAAAAAACTGAATCAAATAATCATAAAATCAAATCACTTGCACTATACTGAAGTCTAATCTACTCTGAGCTAATGCCGGTTTCCAACACTAATGATCGGGTGAAGGAGAGAGATGAGGGTGTGCACGGCCACTGGTGCTCTTATCCCTGTTCTTTGTGATACAATCCAACAGGAAAGCAGTCAAACCCTTGGACATTAGCCAAGTTAACGTTCACAAATATATACACACGGAGGAACTCTGAGCCCCAATGTCAGCATTAGCACAAACATGCCACTTCATACCAAATCTCAGTGTGAGGTCAGGTGTTAGTCTCATTCCATTATTCTGGCTATATTTTCTTACTCATTACTATTAAACTTATACTTAAGACAAAATCACACCCCAATAACTCTGTTATTACACTTTGTATTTAATCATAAAAAGGCTGGATGTTGAAACCTCTTACTTCTATTTTGTATGAGCCGGGGGTTCTCAACAGCTGATACTCTATGTCCAAAAAGTGACAGGTATCGTTTTATGGAGCAAAAAACTTAAGAGCGCATATTTGATAAATAATACCAACAATTACAAATGCAGACCTTTAATAGTAATAAGTAATCCTTTATTTATAATGCATAGCAATATAAAAATAGTAACATATGAAAATATTACAATGGGCACAGATGAATTTGTATCAAAAACAGCAACCAAGCCAAAGTAATGAATAACACACAAATAACAACTGCTTGAGAGAGCAAACAATTTCTTTTCATCTGTTCCTTGGCAGAAAGTTAAGACAGCTATTCAGCTTTAGGTTTCAATAAACAGAAGTAATGGATGCAGTCCCTTTGAAATGTCACACAAAAGTCTACTTGTGCATATACTTAGCTTTAACTCTTCTCTTTTTTGTTTTGTATTCCAAAAGGTTTTCATTTTCTCCAGAGGATGTCTCTCTTTCAGTGGTTATCGACTGTTCACATTCATTTTCACAGACTGTTGGAATGTCGATGCTGGCCGAACGTTTCTTGCTAGAATACAATGGCCTAATTTTGCGTGCATTATCTGTCGTCTTTATTTCGTACTGGCATATACTTTTGCCTACTTGTTTTGTTTTTAAGACATTTGTATGCAGTTCATCTATTATTGCAGTAATACCCTCTGGAATGAATGCCCACTGTTTAACTGTGTCTAAAACAGCGTTTAGTTTTCCAACCGCATCTTCTGTGCATTTTTTGTCTGTGCTTTCAACTACAGGAGTGTCATTCAAAGTTGATAGAGGACTTTTCAGAGAGTTTTTCATTTGTTTAAAATGGCTACAAGCAAGCACATGTGTTATAGTGAGAGAACGTACAACAAGTGCACTGAAGTGTTTCAGCCGATGCAAAAAAACACAGATTTCCAAACAAACTTGGCATTTTTATCACTTTCAAGTCCTCACAGTGTACAAAGTAATGCCTTTCTTTCACTGCAATTCTTGCCAAGGTAGAAATGTCTGTTTCCATGTTTGGATAGATGTCATTGTCAACCTCTGCTAATTTTGCAAGTAACACTAGATGCTTGCAAAGAAGTCCTCGTAAGCCATATGTACAGTTGCAGTAGGACTCAACAGGGCAGACTTCATACACTATGTCTTCTCTTGACTCAGATGGGACTTGATATGCATTAACTCCATGGCTGTTCTTGACTGTAATTTTAAGAGCCCAACCACTTTCCATCAGTCCTGAAGCAGAGTCTGAAACTTGAGACAAGGTGTCAGCAAACCTGTTTTTCATGCGGCCCACATCTTGCAGGGTTTTTATGACTGAGAAGTAGTCGTCGGCCTTCCCTAGGAGCACTTCAATCAGATCATCCAGACGCCTATTCTTGTAGCCAGATAAAAACTGGTATTTCAGGCGGTGGAAAAATCTGAAAAACAGTTATTTGAAATGATTAGTAACTGTAATTGAAGGAATTTAAAGTTTTAATCAAGACTGTATTATTTTTTTAAAAATTGGAATACCTATTGCACACGTCTTTTATAAAGGAATGCTCTGTGCCGGTTTAGCTGATTTAGGCAAATCCACCTACTCTGTTTTTTGTTGTGATAACATAAAAAACGCTGCTAGAATTTAAAGGATTTGCCTAAAACCTGTTCTGGCAATGACATGACGAACCTACTCAGTTTAGCCTCTTGGATTAAAGCATAATATCTTTTTTTCAGCAATACAATCGAATGAGGTCAAAATAATAAATCATACCTTTCAATCACATTGTTTGTTTCAGAACGAGCGTGACTGAAGCGACGGCCGTAGTCACACCACATGTGGCCAATGCCTTCCCAGTGCTTCTGAAAATACTGGCACACCAAAGGGTATTGCTTAAATGTCTGGCAGAACTCTGCTGATGTGGCTTTAAAGTCGTCCTCCTAAGAGAATTGGATGCAACAGAATATATTTCAATCCATTTAACAGACCTATTGAAATCTTTAATATTATGTATTGAAGCCCTTTTCCTTTTATTGAATAACATTAAGAATTTTAAGTTATTAATAATAGGTCGTGTTTTTGTATTAAGAAGCAATTATTTCTTCCCTTACAATGGCTAAGAAGGAACACTAAACCTATAAGCATATTTGGTTTCAGCATCTGTCTGTGAAAGAATCCCACTCACAAGTTCTACTGCACAGTGGGTGACACAATGATGGTCTGCACAGCTTAAGTACTTGTTTTGATAAGCAAGATAAGAAGCCAGTTTTAGAAATTGTTTCAAAAATCTATTTTGTATCTCTCTGTAACTTTTTTTAGCAACTGAAAGTTATTATGCTCTTAGTGTAATCAAGAAATCAAAATGTGAAATAGACAAATTACACTTACAGATGTGCAAGCTTTCAGCTTACAAAAGAAAGAAATGATTTCATTTCTCTTTTGGGTGTTAGAAAGCCCATTTTGAAAGCCATCGATTAACAGCCTGTGAATGTAAGAGAAAAAAAGTTAATCTGGAGAGAGAGACAGAGGAGCAGCTGTACAAAAAGCATAAAAGAAAGCTGACGTCCAAAAATAACTTTGTCACTCACTGGACAAGAGGACCTGTGCATTACAGAAATCAACCAGGCAAACATATTTTTAAATGTCAAAAAGAGCTTTGGGAAGCAGCCACCAGAAGATGAGTGCACTGTGGTCTTAAATGAATGGACAAAGTTACTCAACATTTTATCCCTTTATATTCATTAACCTGAGTAGGTGAATATCACAATGAGGCAAATCATAACAATAGGACCCTGTTGTAAAAATGTGTTTCAGGTGCATCTTAGACAACGTGAAAAGAAAACAATGTGGTTTACCTGCAAGACATGGTACCAGCATAGAAGGATAGCTGACTCTGGAAAAACCTTCTGCAAAGCATTTATTTCCGCAAAGTCTTTGTCAACCATAAATGCTCTACAGAAAAAAAGAAAACACTAAATGAGATTAAACAGTATGAAAATGTTTTTGCTATCTCAAAGCACCACTTCAATGCCAAATTAAACATTTCAACTCACAAGTAGATATATAAAATACTGCATACAGCCTATAGGAATAACTTTAACAACTGGAAAGGAAAGTTTTTTGCAGCCCATGCTGCAGCTATAGCATTACATTCTGGCATGTTATAACTTTTTTGAAAAGGAATTATTTCAAAATTAATAGCTGTCAATGTATTATTTACCTCGGGGAAGTTGGGAAATGCTCACAAACTATTCCAAGAACAGTTTCCAGGGTTTTCTGACTTTCGTTGCTGACAATAGCATAGGCCACAGGGACTCCATGCCCATGATCATCTCTTACAACAAGTGTGAATAAGGTAAATGAATACTGGTTAACGCAGTGCGTGGTGTCAACAAATACTAACTGTTTTGCATAGTTCTCCATGTTTGATTTCATTACAGGTGTCTGCAAAACAATCATTAGTTCTTGGTCAGATGTGTATGGTTGATAGAAGAGAACATGTTCTTGATGTTTTCCATTAAGTAAGGTATGTACACTTTGACTGTCTCCACAGTTAAAGTGCTTCTTCCTCATCATGCAGGTTCTAACACTGTCAATGTCACGTGGTGTGACAAAATGCTCTCTGTTGTGAAGATCTCTGTGTCCATGTTCTTTGGCCCATTTATGACATTCGGTTAGTATGATGGCTGGCTTAGTTCCAAGGGAAAGCAGTTCCTCAATCTTCCTCCTCAAATCACTGGAAATATTGTTGAAATGTGCGTCTTTTGGGTCCGAAGGATCATGCCCATCATGCTTATCATATGTACGCTGCACGATGACTGTGTGGTCTTTCCAACATTTGAGTACTTTAAATGAAACATAGGCCTTACAGCCCACTGCTCTGTAGCTGTTTCGACTTTTTTTCCCAGCTCTGATGCAGTTGAATTTGTAATAGTCTCTTTTCCTGTCTTTACCTGAGGCAACATTTAAACATTTATAATGTCCATGAAGGGTTAATGAGTTCAATTTTTCTAACACAACACTGAATGGGTCCTCCTGGCATTGTGACACATGCACACAAAGTTGTATGTCTTTTCCAGTTCTTTTTTTTTCGTCATTCAGAACACTTCTTCTAATTATATCGTCCATTTCTGGTGGAAAAATAACGAAGGTTTAATTAGTCAATATTCATTAATTCATTTTAACTTGTTTTGGGGTTTTTTGCAATACAATGTAAATATTAAATATATTAAAAAAAAAAAAAAAAAAAAAATATATATATATATATATATATATATGTATATATATATATATATATATATATATATATGTGTATATATATATAAAAACAAACAGGGGCTAAAAGAAGCTAAACTTTCATATGGTATGTCTCTGGCAACTTTAACACGATGTCCCTGGGACAACATTTACACGATGTCCCTGGGACAACATTTACGCGATGTCCCTGGGACAACATTTACGCGATGTACCAGGACAAATTTGTAAATTTCTGGATTACTGTTAATCTCCATAGAATCAAGAACTCGTGTCCAGTGTCACAGCTATGGACCCTACGGTGGCCCCTAGAGACAAAGCACGTACAAACTCCAAAACACTTGCAAACTCCAAAACACATGCAAATTCCAAAACACATGCAAGCTCCAAAACACTTGCAAACTAAAAAACACATGCAAATTCCAAAACACGTGCAAATTCCAAAACACGTACAAATTCCAAAACACTTGCAAACTCAAAAACACATGCAAATTCCAAAACACATGCAAACTCCAAAACACTTGCAAACTAAAAAACACATGCAAACTCCAAAACACGTACAAACTCCAAAACACATGCAAAATCCAAAACACTTGCAAACTAAAAAACACATGCAAATTCCAAAACACGTGCAAATTCCAAAACACGTACAAATTCCAAAACACTTGCAAACTCCAAAACACATGCAAAATCCAAAACACTTGCAAACTAAAAAACACATGCAAATTCCAAAACACGTGCAAATTCCAAAACACGTACAAATTCCAAAACACTTGCAAACTCAAAAACACATGCAAATTCCAAAACACTTGCAAACTAAAAAACACATGCAAATTCCAAAACACTTGCAAACTAAAAAACACATGCAAATTCCAAAACACATGCAAATTCCAAAACATGTACAAATTCCAAAACACTTGCAAACTCAAAAACACATGCAAATTCCAAAACACTTGCAAACTAAAAAACACATGCAAACTCCAAAACACGTACAAACTCCAAAACACATGCAAAATCCAAAACACTTGCAAACTAAAAAACACATGCAAATTCCAAAACACGTGCAAATTCCAAAACACGTACAAATTCCAAAACACTTGCAAACTCAAAAACACATGCAAATTCCAAAACACAACGGAAGTGCTCCAGGACGCTAGGGGCAGTGTTGAGCTTTTGTTACCTAGTAACTACACAAGCCAGGAAGTACCAATGACCGGATTTGGGGTTTGCAGCCTTAAAGGCCGCATTTTAAGGCCGATTACGTCACAGCGACAAGAGAAGGCTTTCCCAATTCAAAGGCTGCTCTACATGCGGCCCTCAAATGCGTCCATAATTTCCCTGAATTTTAAGGATGGGTCGGTGTAGCCTTCATGGCCCAACATATCCCAGACTTCATAGTGCGGTGGTGGTGTGGATAATTTTGCCGAAAAAAAACGGTGGAAGCGGAGCGGAGGAAGAGTAAACTTTCAGAAGTAAGTACTGAATATTATGTCACTTATTTATGCGCAAATATTTTTTTAATGAAGAACATTAAACCATTATTGTTGGCCACATGTCGGGAAAGTTATGTGACATTAGTCATGTCTGTACTTTCAGAATTAACTTGGTTTTAAAGCCTTTACTTTAAAAAATATATATATAGTCGACCTTAATCTTACAGAGATTGTGATGATTTTGTGGATAATTAAAGTCAGTCATATATCCACAAACACAACAAGCTGAAAGTCAGTGATGCTGCTCGGTTTGCAGTCCTGAATATCACAGCACAAGGAAGATTCACTGCACTGTTAATGTTAGCTATGTTATATTGCTGCCTCTGTTCGGTGGTGTCGAGCCAAACGGACTTTAACGTGTGTTTGAACGAGCTGACGGTTCACTTGTTAAGCTGAAAGAAAGATGCTTTAATCGCAGGAGTCACACATGTGTTCACTGTACCATCTGGGAACTCCTCTTGTTTCGTAATAACACAAACACTAAATCCTCCTTCTTTTGTGCTGTTTTGTAGCAGTGTATACACCTGAGACTGTCACCTATCTGTCTGTCCTGCACTCTCTCTCTGTTTCTTTCTCTCTGATTGTGGAATAAAAGTATGAACATGTGTTTATAAGTCACACTTGTGTTTGAATCCTGCAGCTTATCACACATTTGATTTCCATGTGTGACAACTGCAAGTGTCCAGAGTGAGGACAGACTGAGGGACCCACTGCTGCACATCATCTGTGAGGCTTTGCACCCCTGATGATCCACCAGCAGCAGCTGACAGATGGAGAGAATAGACAGACTGTTCCCTGTTTGTGAAGGACTGCTAGAAAAGTTTAAAATAACTAATTGTCTGTCCTGAATCAGTCTTATTAGGTAATGTTCAAATAATTTTATCATTCCAGTGTTTTCAATGTGGGAGAAAGTACTCAGGGCCTTCAAGTTACACACTATGAAAGGCAGCAACAAGTGTAATATTCAGAAACCTAAAGTATGTATCAGCAGCAGAATGGACCTAAAAATAAATGTTTGTTCCAGTTCTATGAAGCTTTGAGTATTTTGGATCAGTAGCACTGCTGTGTTTGTTGCATCATATTGCTGTAATTGTTTATATGCTTTATATATTCTGAGGTAAGTTGATCTATAGTGTTACATCATATTCTGTAAGGATGTTATGTGTTTGTAGACTTTCTGCCCAGTTTGACCCATTTAGCAGAAGCCAGCCTGTTTAAGGCTCTGATATCTATTCTGTATGACTTAAAGCAGTTATGACATGGTCTGATTTTCTCACCCAATAAAGGAATATTTCATATATCAGTCTACTCTTCATTTTATCAGAAACAGTTATCACAGCTTGTACATTTTCTTTTTATAAATATATGTAAGCAATGAGCCAAATTTAGTAATGCCAACATGAAGGAACAACATTTGTCTCTTATATATGATACACGTATATATGCACTGTCAAAGATACTTGTCTTTGAGTGAAGATTTAAGGTGATAAGACATATAAATAGCTGCAACTTGAATCTGTACTGAAGCTCAGTATTTGACACCGAGTTCATGTTCACTGCTGTAATAGCTAATAATGATTAATATAATAACTAGAATATTGGCCATATTATATTTACATTACCAAAGTGATATGACTTTAGTCTCATGAACAACATCAGCTAATTCCTATTTACTAATTAATCTTGAAATAACTGTTCAGTACAGAAATGAAGCCCAAAAATCATGTTTTACTGTCCTGTGGTCTCAGCCTCAGATACTTATCAAATCACACAAAGCTCTTGTAGAAACAAACAAACAAATGAACAAAATATGTTCTCCCTCATTTCTGTCAAACCAAGTTGTATGACACGTTTCCAGCAGTTAGTATCATGGTTGCTGGGCAACCTGGGAAGTGCGACGGAGACTAGACCGTCCCATACAGACAAACTTGCCGTTTATTTTGCAAATCGAGCTCAACACTGCCCCTAGCGTCCTGGAGCACTTCCGTTGTGTTTTGGATTTTGCAAGTGTTTTGGAATTTGTACGTGTTTTGGAATTTGCATGTGTTTTTTAGTTTGCAAGTGTTTTGGATTTTGCAAGTGTTTTGGATTTTGCAAGTGTTTTGGAATTTGTACGTGTTTTGGAATTTGTACGTGTTTTGGAATTTGTACGTGTTTTGGAATTTGCAAGTGTTTTTTAGTTTGCAAGTGTTTTGGATTTTGCAAGTGTTTTGGAGTTTGTAAGTGTTTTGGAATGTGCATGTGTTTTGGAGTTTGCAAGTGTTTTGGATTTTGCAAGTGTTTTGGATTTTGCAAGTGTTTTGGAGTTTGCACGTGTTTTGGAGTTTGCATGTGTTCTTTAGTTTGCAAGTGTTTTGGAATTTGCATGTGTTTTGGAGTTTGTACGTGCTTTCTCTCTAGGGGCCACCGTACACAACCATAAGTCTAGGCCTTTTAGTCCAGATTCTCTTCACTTATGTTTGTAAAATGATCAGGGAAGCTACTGCAATTTTGCCTGACCCAACCCCCGGGCCACGAAACACCCAAAAAGTTGGGGAACGCTGGTCTAGAGAACACTGGTTAGCTAATGCTGTCGTCAAGTAGCCTATCGCTAGCAAACAAACAGCAAGCCAAGTGAGGAACATATGTATAATGCTTACCGTTTATTAAAGGAAAGTATCCTAAATTGACTTCAAATTCGGCGGACAGGCGGCGGTTTCTCGCTTCTTCACTTGTATTTTGAAATACTCGAAGGCGGGTATTTCGAAGTCGCAAAGGAATGACGTCACAAGAAGGTGATTGGTCACTTGCAATGTTGAACCTGGAACAACATTAATTATGATGATGTGGGAACAACGCTGACACGAGGAAATCAGATCGTCCGTTTATTACCAGGCCTCTGAGGAACTTCAAGACATGTTGAGGAGGTCATTTAGCCATTTAAATCAGCTGTGTTAGATCAAGGACACCAACCCTTGAGATGTGGTGTAGAATAATATATGTACAGAGTTTTACACCAGAAAGCCTTCAAATATTAAAATCCCCTCATTATCAATTTAAGACTGGGCTTGTCAGTTAAGTTGGAAGCATCTTGTGTCCAGGAGCTAAAATATTGAATGAAAACATTGTGTTCTTTTTGTCTTTCCAAGCATTTTCCGCATCTTAAAACGACTCTTCAAAATGTGACATTTTTTTTCTGAATTTACTTTTAAACTGTTGGGTTGCAAACCTCTCTACTTTGATCTTATCTCACATTGTCTCTGAAGTCTTCTGGTTTGTTGCAAACCTAAGACAAAAGCTTTCTGCTGGTAACCATTTCAAACAAGCCATACTTGTTTGTCCATTTTCTAATTATACCTATATGAACTTTAACATTTGGTATGCTAAGGCCTGTAGCTCTTGGGTTTTTTGCATTTTCTCTGACCCTTAACTGAATTTGCCAGGATATCCACTACTTTTTTGTGAATAATCTTGTTTTTTGTAGAATACTTAAAATTGTTTGGAAATGAATAACCCTTCCTAGATCGATGTGCATCAACAGTTGCATCTCTAAGATCATTGCTGATGTCTTTCCTCTTTGGTGTTTTTGTCCTGAATGCTGCAAACTGCTAAAGGTTTGTGCTTTTATAGAGTCTGTATTTGGATGAAGGAGTCACATTTTTTTTCTTTAATTTGTCATTTATTATGGGTCCAATTAGAGATGACTACCCTATGAGTTCTGACAACAATAAACTTCCCTGTTTTCAGTTACCTTAGAGTCAGTTGAATGCAAATAGAGGGTGTTACAGATACCCGAGTAACACTTGCAATAGTCCTAATTTTACTAACATAAAAGGATAAATTTGTGATCTCATGTATCCATGAGTATCAGTGACTAATCGGGGAAGATTATCTCAGTGAATAAAGAAAACATCAAATGCACTTTATTACAGCCCACACAATGCTCCCTGTTGCATGTGATTGGATCGATATTCCTCAAAGAGGTCAAAGTCTTCCTTCGATCATCCCCTGCTGTTTGCCTTTGCTGCAAAGGTTAACAGCACAAGTGAATAAATCCTGCATCCAGAGAAATCTGTGAGGCTGTGAAGTCAAAATAGAGCTTGGAGGCAAACAGGGAGGCAGTAACAAAAGAAGAAGGAGGAAATCTTGAAAAGCACAAAGGAGACATTTAAAAGATGAAGTGTGTTGTTCTGTTGCTGAGTCTGCTCTCGGTGGGACGCTCAGCTCCCGTGAGCAGCTGTGACACTCTGATAAACCCAATAACTGTCAACACGGATGAGGTAAGTTGCTTTGGAGCAAACTTGTCCTGATATTGGCTCTTGGAGGGAGAAAATTTAGAAAAAAAAACCAATCCATTGTCAGAATTACAATACAATTAAAGACTTCATATTGAAATTTAGGGGTAGTGAAGTCCTGGGATTGCATCCAGCACCTGGCTGGTTGGTCTGTGTGGAGTTTGCATGTTCTCAACATGTTTACACGGGCGCTCTCGAAGTACTCCGGCTTCCTCCCACAGTCTAAAGACATGCAGTGCTGATTGTAAATTGGCTGTAGGTGTACATGTGGGTATAAACGGTTGTCTCTCTATATTAGCCCTGCGACAAACTGGTCACCTTTCCAGGGTTTACCCCACCTTTTGTGATGTGACTGCTGGGATGCTATTCACAATAGAACACAGAAAACACATAAAATGTTTAAAGTGAATAAATGTCCTATTTAAAGAAACATATTGGCTCATTTCAAATTTTCTGGCAGAAACATCTCAAAAAAGTTGGGACGAGCTCCTGTTTGCCACTCTGCAGCATCCCCCTTTCATTTAACAACAGTTTGTAGACATCAAAATGTTTCCAACTGGTGAAAGCTCTGGACTGCAGGCAGACCTTTATTCTGAAATAGTTCCACAGTTCCATCTTTGTGTCTCTCAAACTCTACCTAAGATGCTCTTTTTATACCCAATCAATTTAAACAAGTTTTTTGATGTTTTTTGATGTTTTGTTCTGAATAAAATATAGGGTTTTGTATTTTAAACATACTTAATTCAACTTGTGCCTGTGTGCTCCAGATATTGGGAAAATGGATGTATGTTGGGGGAAGCTCTGACCTCCCGGGAAGCTGTTCCCTGGCCTTCCTGCTGACCAGCGCCTGGGTGAATATTACTACAACTGCCAACAGTAACGTCCTCAATATCCTGCAGACTCAGAGAATGTAAATGCTCCCTTAAGCAATTTTAACACAATAGCTGAAGTCATTTATACATATTTATTTTCTATGTTTATTTTGATATCTCTGGAGCTCTGATGCTTTTATTTTCTTCCTCACAGAAATGGTGACTGTTCGAGCATGACGTATGATGTGGTCTTTGAAAACAGCACAATGTTAATCAGTGAGTAAAGAATGGCCACGGAGGTTTTACATGCAGAGGAAACCTGCAATCACGTAGTTTCTTGTGATTTTCAATCTCACGAAACTGTTTGTTTTTTTGTTTGTTTTATACAGAGGAGCCTTTTTACCTAAAGGAGGTCTACCTGCCAATTGGCTGCTCTGACTGTGTGCTTGCTTATGAAGAAGTCATCTCTGGGAATGATACTTTTACCAGCCTTCTTCTATTCAGTAAGAAACACACATCCCACTATACCATGTGTGAATCCAGAACTCTTTTTTCTTCTTACTATTGTTTTTTGAAGCATGAAAATCTGTAGAAAAACCTTTAGCTACCCCCCCCCCCCTTTTTTTTTTTTGCTCTTTATTTCCAGGCAGGAAAATGAGTGTCTCTCCTGACGTTGTGGAGACGTTAAAGAAAGAAGCAGAATGTCTCCGGATGTCATCACCCATTATGATGGACCCAAACAACGGTGAGAGTTTCAGCACATTTCTCAACAAACTGTGTCACTATTATGTCATAAAAGTTGTTTGTTTGTTTTTTTATTTGTATTCTTTGCATACACAGAAATCTGCCCTGACAACCTCCCGCCCTCAGAGGGGCTCAGTATCCTCAACAGCTTATTAGAAAACAAGATGGCACATCGAGCTGCGAGAGTCCTGGATGTTCTTTTTGATGTGTTTGTGAACTGGTAGTTTAGCACTTTTAATCTCTGCTAAATGTCCCTTTAAATCTGAGAGATTGGCCAGTTTTTTTCACATCTGTAAAACATATTTAGACCAAGTTATACATGTTAGAACACAAAGCAGAAAACAAACTATGTCAAAACAACCATTAAAGGTGAGGAAATTATGAAATTTTGTCTGTTTTAATAGTTCATTATTTTTTGTTTTCCTTTTCTTTCCCTGTTCACATGTTATTTTGGTTTTATTTATTTATTTTTGCTTGTTTTTATTTTTGGTCTCTCTTTTAGTTGCTGACAGTTCATCATATGAAACCTAAGGTTTGCTATGATGAACAAAACCTTGAAAACCATGTCACTTGACACTTGGATTAAAAACTATCTGTAGGAAGTCTGTAACATCAATGTACCTCTTAGTGAATTCAGAATACAATATTGCAGTCCACAGTAAGTGGTTTTAAAATCAAAGTCTTTAATTAGAAAGTGAGACAATTTTTCTGCCTGACGTGTATTAATGAGCATATATGGAGAAATGTATTAATTTCTAGTGACCATTTTTACTCCGTGCCAGCAAAATACCAAAGATCATCTTACTCTATGGGTCATCCAGTCTGAAATAACGTAGACATCCCCTTGCTAAGAGAAGTTAAGGACATGATTTTTGTGAATTAGTATTATCAAGTTGCTCTAAAACCCCCTCGGAAAACCTTTGGTCAATCCAGAATGCTGTAGCAATTTGCTTTCTTTTAAATTCAGAATCAAATTTAAAATCCGCCTTCTCATATCTTTAAGACCTCACAGTTCCTTGTGAGAGCACTTCACTTTCAGACTGCAGGCTTACTTGTGGTTCCCAGAGTTCCTAGAATGCAAAGCAGGCCCCTCTTCTGTGGAAAAAGTTCCCAGTTTGGATTTGAGGGACAGACACTCTCTCTACTTTTAAGATTAGTCTTAAAATTTGTATTTTGGATAAAGCTTATAGTTAGGGCTGGATCACATGACCCTGAACCCTCCATTATGCTGCAGTAGGCAGTGATAGGTAGTAGTTCTTCTTGGATCTGGATCTTTCTCCTTGCCTTTGACCTGTCACACTCTGCTGTTTGCTTTTTTCCCCTCACACCTAACTGTTCGCAGCACATGACTATTACCTGATGAGCATGTTTCTGCTGGAAGTAAGGGTCTTTACCTTTCAATATAAAGCGCCTTTAGTTAATTGTTGCTGTGAATTGGCACTATATTAAAAAAACTGAATTACCAGGAAAGCATTTTAGTTCAATTCAATAGAAATAGTGTAAGGGAGGTGGCTAGTGTCATTATGGATTGCTGGCACAATACTTCAGCATTTTTACTTAGGTTGATGCAGTTTTTCTGTCATCTTCCTTTCCTCAGATTACGACACAAAAACAGACGAATACATCACCTAAACTGGGCTGAGCCTCATAACTAGAGAACACACTTCAAAGTCTGAACCCATCAGCAGATGAGCCAAGATGATTCATGTTGCTGTCGCTGTTCTCAGCCTTCTCCCTCTTGGGTGCTCAGCTCCTGTGACAAGCTGTGAGAATTGTAGCGGTAGACTACTGTTCCCATAAGGCTGTGTGTGGGGGGAGCTTCCGGGGTTACGAGAAAAGTTGGAAAACATCACCCGAACACGCTGCGTCCAGTGTCATCATTTATACGTGGTGTCAGAAGTGCGAACGGCGGTCTCCACAGTTTTTTTCCCCCCCCCGAGTACAGTACGGTGCAGTTAACTTCGAGAGAAGTTTTCGCATCGGTAACCCGAACAAGACCGGCATGCAGGTGAAGCGCAGCCGAGGCTGTGACCGGCGCTAGTCGGAGGGAGGAGACGAGGTCGGAAAGCTTGGATTCTGAACGCGAGGAAGCCAGGGATCCACACGTCACGATGGCGACCACGGTACAAATAACACCCCCAGAAACATTTGACTTTTCTCATCCTGCCGAATGGCCAAAGTGGATCAGAAGGTTCGAAAGATTTCGCATTGCAACCGCTCTTGATAACAAATCAGACGAGTATCAAGTTAACGCACTCCTGTATGCTATGGGAGACGCTGCTGCTGATGTTTTGGCAGTTTTACCACTGTGCGATGCAGATAAAAAGAAATATGCTACTGTCAAAGAGGCATTTGACAAACATTACGTAGGAAAACACAACGTAATTTTTGAAAGAGCACAGTTTAACTCCAGACGGCAACAGGATGGGGAAAGTACAGAGTCGTTCATCACTGCTGTGCACAACCTTGCAGAAAACTGTGCATTTGGAGCACTCAAAGACAAACTCATAAGGGAGCTGCTGCAAATGGACTCAGAGTTGACTCTTGCTAAAGCCATTGAGAAAGTTAGGCAGAGCGAAACGGTAAAGAAACAACAATCAATACTTCACAGCAGCGCGGCAGTGGAGAAAACACTGAACATGGACACAATACGGACAAATACAACACGCGGGAAAACGCAGACGTGGCAGAAGAAAGAACAAAACCCAATCAAGCAAAGCGTAAAGGAATGTGGTCGCAAGAACAAACACTCATGGACAGAATGTCCAGCCAAAGAGGTACAGTGTCGAAAATGTCAGAAAAAAGGGCACTTTGCTGCGGTCTGTCGCAGTAGCGAAGCTACAGCGCTACGCAAAGTGACAGAAAATCAGAAAGATACAGACAGCGAGGATTGTGTGTTCTTGGGTGAAGTAGAGACTGGGAGGTCACAGCCCTAGGTGCAAAAGGTCAAGTTAAATGGGGAAAATGTATATTTTAAACTTGACACAGGGGCGGATGTTACATTTATTCCAGAGGGTTTGTACAGTCCAGACAGGGATGGTAAGCTGCAGAGACCCAGAAAGAAGTTACTAGGGCTGGGCAGTAACCCACTCAATGTTAAAGGCTGCTTCGAGGCACAGCTAGCAGTGAAAGGGCGCAGTGTTTCTGAAGACGTCTACCTTGTGTCAGGTCTAGTACAGCCACTGCTAAGCAGGCCAGCGTGTGAGGCTCTGGGTCTTGTGTACAGAGTAAGCACAGTAACGGAATCGGTGACAGATTTCAGGGCAGCATACCCAGACGTTTTTAAAGATTTCGGCGTGCTGAGGGAGCCTTATCACATTGAGATAGAGCAAGGAGCTGTACCAATAGCCCTATCTGCCCCAAGACGCGTTCCTCTTCCCCTCAGAGATGCAGTGAGAAATGAACTGCACAGAATGGAAGAAATGGGTGTTATCTCCAAAGTCACTGAGCCTACAGAGTGGTGTTCTGGCATGGTAGTGGTCCCCAGACCAGCAGGAAAGCCCCCCAGAATATGTGTGGACCTCACACCCCTGAACACAGTAGTCAAAAGAGAAAGACACATCCTCCCAGCAGTAGATCAAACACTAGCGATGATGAAAGATGCTAAAGTGTTCACAAAGCTCGACGCCTGGTCTGGATTCTGGCAAATTCCACTCACGCCAGAGTCAAGGCCACTCACTACCTTCATCACGCCTTTTGGAAGGTTTCAGTTCAACCGCCTTCCTTTTGGCATTGCATCGGCGCCGGAACATTTCCAAAGGCGAATGTTACAGATGCTGGAAGATTTTGAAGGGGTGATTTGTCACGCCAATGATGTGCTTGTATATGGCAGAGACAGGCAGGAGCACGACCAGAGGTTGCACTGTGTGCTCCAAATGTTTCAGAAGGAGGGTCTCGCTCTGAATGAGAAGTGTGAGTTTGCTAAAAGTCAAATAATCTTTGTGGGACGCAAAGTGTCAGCAAAAGGCATTGAGGCTGATCCCAACAAGATAACAGCAATCCAGCAGCTGCCGCAGCCTAAGAGTGTGGAAGATGTGCGCCGTCTCATGGGCATGGCCAACTATCTTGCGAAGTTTATGCCACAACTAGCCACAATCATCACACCATTAAAGGAACTGCTAAAAGACAGAAACGAGTGGATATGGGCGGAGCCACAGGAAACAGCATTTAGGAGACTAAAAGGGATATTAAGCTCTCCAGAAGTGCTCACTCAGTACTCCAACTCAGCAGATACACGAGTCGCTGCAGATGCATCGCCATACGGTATCGGGGCTGTTCTCACTCAGAAACAGTCTGACAACTCCTGGCGACCGGTCACATATATCTCAAGAGGTCTCACAGACACAGAGAAACGCTACGCGCAGATAGAAAAGGAGGCGCTCGCTGTAACGTGGGCGTGTGAACGACTGTCATCTTACCTCATGGGCTTACAGTTCACTCTAATCACAGATCACAAATTCCTGGTCCCTCTTCTGAGCACAAGAGGCCTGGACGACCTGCCTCCACGCATCCTGAGATTCCGCCTCAGGCTGCTGCGCTTTACTTTCACCATTGTCCATGTTCCAGGGAAGAACCTCGTCACTGCTGATGCTCTCTCACGAGCACCGCTGGCGGGGCCTCCTTCTGCTGGGGATCTTCAGCTGGAAAAAGAGGTGGAGGTTTTCGTGGACGGTGTAGTTTCCCATCTCCCAGCAACAGATAAAAGGCTGGAGGAGATTAAGTTGGCGCAGGAAATGGATGACCTGTGTAGAAGGGTGGTGAATCAATGTGCGACAGGCTGGCCAGAAAAAGGTAAACTAGATCCAGAGTTAAAGGGGTACTGGGAATACAGAATGGACTTCAATCTAGTCCATGGTCTTCTCATGAAAGGGGAGAGACTTGTGATACCACCTCAAATGAGAGCGGAGGTTTTGTCACGTTTTGCATGAAGGCCACCAGGGCGTTTCAAAATGCAGGGCCAGAGCAAAAGAGTCGGTGTGGTGTCCGGGCATCTGAACCCAAATACGTCAAATGGTAGACAGGTGCGAAACATGTCAAAAACATAGGTTACAGTGCCGTGAACCAATGCTGGCAACTCCTGTTCCCGACCGCCCGTGGCAAAAAGTCGGCATGGATCTGTTCAAAGAAACACTTCCTGCTGATTATTGATTTTTTCTCAAGGTACATTGAGATAGCTGAACTGAGACACACAACTGCAGAGGTCACTATTAATGCTGTAAAAGAAGCCTTTGCAAGACATGGTATTGCCGAGACTGTGGTATCGGATAACGGGCCGCAATTTTCATCAGAACAGTTGAAGCACTTTGCCAAAGAGTACCAGTTCACACATGAAACGAGCAGCCCCAGCTACCCCCAAGCCAACGGGGAGGCAGAACGCGCTGTTCGTACTATTAAAGACTTGTGGAAAAAGGACTGTGACTACACCAGAGCACTGCTAGCGTACAGGGCCACCCCACTGGAACATGGGCTCTCGCCGGCGCAGTTGCTTATGGGGAGACACCTGCGGACCACGCTGCCACAAGCTGTGGCAAAGCTAGTGCCAAAGTGGCCTGACCTACAGGCTTTTCGCAAAAAAGATGAGGAGGGGAGGCGTGAGCAGGCAAAACACTACAACCGCAGACATAGAGTCAGACCGCTTCTGGAACTATCGTCAGGACAGAAAGTGTGGATTACCACTGAAGGAACTACCGGAGCAGTAGTTGGACCTGCCAGTGCTCCCAGATCATATGTGGTAGAGACAGACAGGGGTTTTCTGAGGAGAAATAGGAGCCACCTCAGACCAACAGGGACTATTACCAGATCTGGTCGAGTGGTGAGACCTCCTGAAAGACTGGATGTGTAATTCATGTTTCGCCTGAACTGACACTGTTTTCAAATAATAATGTAAAAATCTCTCTAATTTTATCTTCTAAAGGGATGGGCATGTGCTTAACATTGAAAACCAACATAACTTTGGTTAACAACACTCTCACTCTGGGTGAGTATTACTGAGGGAACAAACATTTGGATGATCGGATTTAGACTTGGTGCCGAGCGTTGCCACAACACTTTCAGTATATATCGATTGGTGTGTATTTGCACATGTCCACAGTGCACACTTACCAAATTTCTGCTGTCCTGCTGAATACTGGCTGCCCTGACTGCCTTGTTATCTACTCAAATAACACCATCGGAAGAACCACAGTCAGAGCTCTTCAGCTCCTGAGTAAAAACAATGACACAGCTAAAAACTGTAATGTTGAAGTACTCAGTAATTTTTCTTATGGTCCAACTTCATGCATTTAATTTATGAAAGCTGAAAGAGATGCTGGTGACTAATTTCCAAATTACAACAACATTAACAACATTAAAACAATGATTAACAGTCGTTTCCACTTTTCCAGGCCATTAAATAAATAACTGAAGGTTCCAAATACTGTCGTCAGGATGAGGACAACCAAATAACAGTAAAAGGCAAAATTTTAAACTCAATGAGAAAAGAAAAAAAAAAAGTATCAAGATGTACATTGCTGTGAGAAAGTTGGGTTGGAATTGCTTTTTCCCCACAGGACCTGTGCATGCCTTTTTCTCTTAACAAAGTAAAACCATAATTTAAAAACGGCATTTTGTATTTGCATTTTGTAATTATGTTTCTTTGATTAATATTCAGATGCGGTCGATGATCTGAAACGTTTAAATGTGACAAATATGCAAAAAACTAAGAAATCAGAAAGAAGCCAAATATTTTTTCACTGTACATAATTGTACTAAAATACCTTACAAAATATTGCTGATTACAAATGGATGCAGTAACGTTTGAAAATTGTCCCCGATATAATTTTATTCTTGATAACTTAAATACTTCTGTGCCATCGTAGTGCTCACATGAGCCCCCAGTGCTAACACTTTTTCTGTCTCTCAGGTAGGAGAGTTAGGTTGTCTGCTGCTGAGCTGAAGGAGTTTACAAAGCAGGCAGAGTGTCTGAACCTACAACCACCTGCTATCATGGACTTGGAAAAGGGTATCAACTATGGAACTCCAAAGTGTTCAAAATTAAATAAATAAATAGGTCATGATGAAATAAATAACTATGTGAATAAATAAGACACAGATATGTAATGTGAGAATGATATTGTGAAATAATGGAACACATTTTGAAAAAAATGCTCATTATTGTGAAATATATTACGTTCTGCTTTATAAATTTACTTATTATTGTGAAATATTATTTCATGGCCATTATCTTTCCCAATAACAGAGATTATCGCCGAGGCATTTTATTTATTTCCAGCCGTTTTTATTCCAAAATGTCCTTTTTTCAAAGTCAGTCTTTATTTCAAAATCCCGTTTTTCTCAATGGTCTATTTATTTCATAATGGGACTTTTCAGCAGAATGACTTTGTCTGTCAATCAAGAGAGACAGGGCGGAGCCAGTTGTGTGATTGGTTGCTCCTTTACTCAGACATAAGTAATAGCTCATGAAGTGTCGATTTAGGTTCAATGGTGCAATGCGTCTCCTATGCAGCCGGTGGCAGTATGCAGCTCAAAATAAAGTTAAGGCACCGACAAATGCAAAACACTGGGCGCGAATAACGTTACAGGTGTATCAATTCTTGTGAAGGACATGGCTGCAGGAGACAAGTTTGCTAACCGCTTAGATTGTACGTCTTCACCTCAGTTTGAGAGAGTATTGCAGCAGTGTACTGGAGATGAAGCGGATCCTGGTCCAAGTTCTCATCACAACCGCACAGTGTTGACGTTAGCAAATGCTAACGCTATCACAGCTAGCTCCACTCCACGAAACGCTGTTCAGGGTAAGTAACGACAGGGCTGGACTGGGACAAAAAATCGGCCCGGGCATTTTGACTATAGACCGGCCCGCCATTATAGGAAAAATCATAAAGCCTTTGAATGAAAACAAATGCTGTTGTGACAGTGATGTACATAGTTTTGATGGTATATATTTATCAATCTATCAATCATTTGTTTTAAGATCCAGATAATTATTTTTTAAAAGCCAGACATTTTAAATGAGAATAAGAAAGAAAAGTATTTCTTTGTGCCCACCTTTCCCTGTTAATGCCCTACCTGGCCCCCTGGCAACACTCTGCTAGACCCGCCCCTGCACAGTTACCAGCTGTCTGCTACTTAGAAAAGCATCCTGGTATTATTTGTCTCTCATAAACAGTTCATAACTTCCCTTTAACTCATTCATGTCACCTAAAAGGTAAACTTGTTTCTCCATCACCTGTTCAGCTCTGATGATTCAGTAAGGACATCTCCTGGTTTCATCTTCATGTTTCCCTCTCACCAGATAACCAAACCGACATCATGACCAGCAGTGCTCCATAAGTGTCTCTTCCAGATGTTTCCTTGTCTAAATGTATGTAGAAATGAGCATTCAAACACACCAGTTGGTTTTGTTGTTTGTCCATACGGCTTCCGGCTATCTTCAAAGCTTTGGGCCTGATCAGCAGCCCCATTTTTTTATGGTCTCCATTCAAATTCAAATTCAAATTTTATTTGTCACGTACACAGTCATACACAGTACGATATGTAGTGAAATGCTTGGACAACTGCTCGTGACCTAAAGAAAACAAAAAAGGAAAAGGCTATGAATAAGATAAAATATAAATTAAGGTTAAAAATGAAATAACTGTACAACACAAATTAGAATGAAGGGTAAATTTAACTGGGAAAGAATAAGATAAAATATATAAATTAAAGTTGAAAATAAAATAACTGTACAACAAAATACACAATACACAGTATAGAACTATATAAGAATGTATGAAGAAATATAAATAAATATATACACAATAACAGCAGCTGTACAAGTATTAACTGGAAATGAAGAATATAGTGACCAGTGTTGTGCAATCCACATTATGTCTTGTGCAGTGCAAATATGCTTAAAGTGATTTAAGTGATGAAGTGAAAAACAATGTCCAGAATGTCCAGTGTGTGTGTAAGAACTATATGTGTGGGTCAGTACTGTGTGGTGGTGTGATTGAGAGACCGTATCGCCTGCGGGAAGAAGCTCCTCCTCAGTCTCTCTGTGTTGGTCTTCAGGGAGCGGAATCGCTTTCCTGACCTCAACAGAGAGAACAGTCCGTTGTTGGGATGGCTGAGGTCCTTCGCGATCTTCCTGGCCTTGGTCCAGCACCGCCGGCTGTAGATTGAGTGCAGGTCAGGGAGCTCGGAGCGGATGGTGCGCTCAGCTGATTGCACAACCCTCTGTAGAGCTCGTCTGTCCTGCATGGTGCTGTTCCCGAACCAGGTTAAGATGTTTCCCGTCAGGATGCTCTCTATGGTGCAGGAGTAAAAGTTCCTGAGCACCTTGGAGGGCAGTTGGAAGTCTCTCAAGCGTCTGAGGTGGTAGAGACGCTGACGGGCCTTTTTCACCACGGTGTTGATGTGACAGGACCATGACAGGTCCTGCGTGATGTGAACTCCGAGGTATTTGAAGCTGTCCACTCTCTCCACTGGGCACTCGTTGATGACAGGGGTCTGGTAGTTCCTCTCCTGCTTAGTGCTGAAGTCCACTATCAGCTCCTTTGTCTTACTGACGTTTAGAAGGAGGTTGTTCCTCTGGCACCAGTTCTCCAGATTCCTAATCTCCTTCAGGTAGGCCGTCTCGTTGTTATCAGAGATCAGGCCCACCACGACGGTGTCGTCAGCAAACTTGATGATGGTGGTGGAGCTGGTAGTGGCCACACAGTCATATGTGTACAGAGAGTACAGCAGGGGGCTCAGAACACACCCCAGTTAGGAAGGTGGAGATCCACTGACACATAGATGAGCTGAGTCCCAGATGCTCCAGCTTGGTGGTGAGTGTGGAGGGAATTATGGTATTAAATGCAGAGCTGTAGTCTATGAAGAGCATTTTAACATAATTCCCCCTTCTAGTGTCCAAGTGAGTAAGTGATGTGTGGAGGAGATGAGAGATGGCATCGTCTGTGGAACGATTTGGACGGTAAGCAAACTGTAATGGGTCCAGTGTGTCTGGTAGTGAAGAAATGATGAAGTCTCTGACCAGGCGTTCAAAACACTTCATCACTACTGAGGTGACGGCTACAGGGCGATAGTCATTGAGAGAAGCAGGGTGGGGTTTCTTCGGGACAGGAACAATGATGGACTCTTTAAAGCATGTGGGGATGACCGACTGAGATAAAGAGATGTTGAATATCTCAGTGAACACAGGAGCTAGCTGGTATGCGCAGTCTCTGAGGATACGACCTGGGATGCCGTCTGGTCCTGCTGCTTTCCTGGTGTTCACTCTCTTGAAGGCTCTCCTTACTTCATGCTCGGAGATGACGAGCACGTTTCTGGTGCTGGCAGTATCTTCCTGTCTGCAGCCGTTAGCGCCGCTAGCACTAGCATCGTTGGAGTCCTTAGCTGCAGCCTCGAAGCGAGCATAGAAAGTGTTCAGCTCGTCTGCCAGAGTCACGGCCGCGTTCGTCATACCGGTTGTTGGTGCTTTATAGTCCGTTATTGTCCTTAGTCCCCGCCACAGGCTCCTAGAGTCACTCTGTTGGAGTTGTGACTCTAGTTTCCTCCCGTAGCGCTGCTTCGCCTCTTTCACCGCCCTCCGCACGTTATATGACGTGGCTTTGTACGGGTCCATGTCCCCCGTCGTGAGTCCCGTGTTGTAGGCAGCGGTGCGGGATCTCAGAGCGTCGCGGATGGTTTTATCCACCCACGGCTTCTGGTTGGGAAACGTTGTGATAGTCTTTGTCTCCACGGTATCATCCGCTAGTTTCCCGATGAATCCCACAACCGCTTCCGTAAACACGTTGACATCATCATCGGAGCTGTTTCTGAACATGCCCCAGTCTGCGTCATCGAGTGCGTCCTGTAACGCGGCCACCGATTGATCCGTCCAGCGCGCGACCTTCCTCTGAACCGGAACTTCCTGTTTCAGCCTTCACTGTTGTGATTGGTGTGGGGGTAGGGACAGGCTTAGGGCGTCGGGGGGTTCCCCGGAGGCATCTTCCTTGGGGGGCTCAACCCGGGGTAGCGGTCATGTCCGGTTAGGGGCTCTGTTGGCTCTCAGGTGACTGTTTCCTCGCGGCTGCGTGCAGCGGGGCTAGGGGAGGGTCTGTGCTGACGGACGTGGGTTACTGACCTGGTAGCCTGGCTGCCCCTGGGTGGGTCCGGGATGGGCGTGAGGTTCTGGGGGCGCTCCGTCTCTGGGCTGGGACCCGGACCGGGCCTCGGGGGCTTGGGTCCTGGTTGGTGTGTTGCCGGGGTTGTGGGCGGGTGCATGGGGGCCCAGCCCTGGAGCGGGGTGCCGCCGGTGCATCGAGCCACCTGGGGGGCTCTTCAACTGGTGGGGGAGATTGTCACATCTTGCAGGAGCTTTCCTCTCTTCAGGAGCTCCCTCTGCAGGAGGGGGAGATACAGGAGAGGTGGAGGAAGATCACAGCCTGGGTGTTTATTGTCTTATGTAGTCTGGAAGATGAGTGGATGGTGGGGTGGGTGCAGTTTTCTCTGTGGTGGGGTTGGGAGGACTGTCCCGGGCTCTGTGGGGCCGGGAGGCGCTGCTGCTGCAGAGTCGGGGCGGTCTACCTCCCCCCACCGTAGGGAAAAGGGTAACACCACCTGGGTCTGGGTGCAGTTCCCCCCTCCAGGGGCAAGGGCACCTAGACCCGGTTTGTAGAGTACGCTTGGGGAGTGTGATCGTGTGTACAACGTCTCTTTATGTCTGTCTCCACGTTGGTTGAGTGTGGAGTAAGTGCATATGAGAGCATGAGGGTGGGAATGGATGTTTGTATCTGTGTGTGCCTGTATGTCTGTGTCTATATGTCAGGTTGGGTGTCAGGCGCCACCTCTCTGGGGACATCTCAGGCCCTCCAAGGTATGGAGGCCTATCTCCCCCTACCACCACTTCCCCTGCCAGTGGCGGTCCCCCTCGGACATCGGTGCGTTGGTGGTTCTTTGTGTCCGGGGGTGGGCGTCCAGGTACACACCGGCTCACTCCTTGGCGGCCGCTTGTCGGGGCCTGGAGCCTGGGGCTCGCTCGGGCCACTTCGGAGGTGGGGTGCCCCCGGCCTCTCGGCCTGGGGCTCGGTCACTCAGGCGCGGTTGGCTGCCGGCGGAGCTCACGGGCGCGTCACTGCAACTCCCCCTGGCTTCTGCTCCGCGGCTGCTGGGTGAGCCCTCATCTGGGACTCTCCTCAGCTCTTTCTGGGACAGTGGCGCAGCTGCCCCTCTGTTGGTCTTCCTTGGTCTCTTGTGTTCTGGGGGCCTCTGGATGTCTGGAGTTTTGATCTCCTCCATACCTGCTTCATGCCCTGAAGGACGGGGCTGTGGCCCCCCCACACCCTCTAGCAGATTATTACATGAAGGAACCTTTTAAAAAACAAAAAACAAGCGCGTCCATGCTCACAGGTGTACACACGGGTGATCACACCCACAAACTACACCCTTTTTGGCTCCTACCTCAAAGCACACTGTGTTCTGTTGATCTTATGTGCTGCACAATAATGTTTAATATTTAGTATTTACTGTCATATTCCCATATATCATTGTGATGTTGTTTATTCTATTACTCTTGTTCTCTTCTGCTTGTTTTCTTTTTTCTTTCTCAGCAGGTGACCCAGGTGATTGATATATGCATTTTTTTTCTCTGCCCATTCTGTTGGTTTTTGTCTTTTGCCCTTCTCCCCCGTCCCTCTTCTCAGCTGTTTCTCTTTCCCTCTTTCTTTCTCCCCTTCTTTCCCCCAGTCAAGTCTGTCCCGTATTCAGTAAGTGAAAATAAAATAAACAATAAAAGGTGAATCAAATGGACCATTACGGCAAGGCTGGGATGGTCAATTTGGTAAAGTAAATCCGTAGGGCATCTTTCTTTGCCTTTAGACAACAATTCTGATGGCAAAAGAGCCAAACGGGACAGGCAAAAAAAAAAAAGAAAAAAAAAAAGAAAAAAAAAGAAATGACAACATCACAGAACGCAAGTATGGCGAAGCCCGCGGCTCTCCAACGGGAGATTGAGAGACCAGTGTTGGACTGTAGAACTGCTTTGAAATTCATATGAGCTGTTTGCACTAAAGTAAAAAATACCATCACTTATGCTGATACCCCTTTGGCGCCAGCTGCAAGGCCGGAGCTGAACAACAACACCCTGATAATGACTGTGTTGAGTCTGTTCCTTCCCATTCCATGCAAGGCCACCTGGGTTGGCTGGAAGACTGTTTACTTAGCCTGGCAGGGCGAAGGACACTGTCTCAGCTGAACTATGGAGACGCACACACATACATATACTGATACTGATAAGCACTCACCGACGCATCACCCTCCCTACCCCGGATCCAATGCCACCTCCAACGCTTACCTCCCTTCTGATGTGGACATCGGGTCAGCTGGAGGCGCAGTCGAAAGATAGCAGCGGTCCCAGATCAGATGTACACACTGGAACTCTTTCCCATGTTGCTTGTCTGTGTTTATTGTGCTATGGTGTGTTGATATCTGTGCATTCCTGTATTATCCTTTTGTGTTACACATTTCAATGTTTTTTTCCTCGCTACCTAGCCTGACCTGTCTCCCCAATGTGATGTTTGTGTATTGTATGTACGGTCTGCAAGGTCTGTCATCTCGGTTGTGGGCAAAAGACCTGCAACTGACAAATAAAGGCTATCTCATCTCATCTCTCATCAGCATTCTGTTTTCCCCCCAGCTATAATGCAATCATCTTTCCCCAAAACAATACTAGTCCACTAGTCTATGTATCACTTTTCATCTTACTAAGTGAACTGGACAAGATGATAAACAGAAACACATGCTTAAGATGTTGTCTGGTCTTCATGAGTTTCATTCTATGTGTACCGGTATATATGTGTTAGTAGGGTTAATGCATTTTCTGTTTGTGTGATTTTATGTGCCTCTCTCATTTTGTGGTCCAGACTCCTTCTCAGTTTACCCACTTACAGCAGTCAGTTTCCCTTTTCCCAGGTTTGCTAACCCAAATTTGATTTCCCACTCTAAACAACAGCATTCCTCTATGTCCTCACCTGCTCTCCTCTCCCACTTCAACAGTCCAATGGTAGTTCTTCTTTTCAGCTTTGTCCTGTGTATTCTCCCACTGTCTCTTTCATTGCCATTTAACTCCAAACGTGGCAAATGTCAACTCAGACAGTCTTTTCACAGGTCCTCTTCACACACAGTGAAGTTGCAGCTTGCTGGAAACGCACTCCATCCAGTCAAAGTGATGGTTTTTCTCTCTCTGATGCCGTTTGCACATACTGCTTCTTGCTGGGTCTCTCTGCTCAGGACTCTGCTGTTGTGTCTTGGACTGCCATGTTGTTGCTCTTTGCAACTGCATTTCTTGTCTTCAGGGAGCTTGCTTTCTCAGGTGACAAACACATGGGAGTTAAGCTGTTAACACAATTTGGCCAAAACTCGGCCTGAGTGTTTCTAATGATTTTTAACCTATAATTTTCTTCCAACTGCTGCATGTGGAAAATTGATCCAGGTCTGCTCTTCACCTGTCTGAGGGACATTCTCATCACTACTTAAACAACACACATCTCCTCTCTCTGGTTTGAAAGTGAACTGAAAGTGAGATGGTAGTTGTTTTTAGGCTGAGAGACACCAAACACTCTTCATATTATTGTTGCTTATTTTCATCAACAACACAAATTTTATTTCTTTTGCGTCCACTAGGGTAGTTGGTGACCTGCAGAGTCACCCTCTTCCCAGCTGGAGACTGCTTCACACACTTTCACACTCCTCTGGAGCGCGCACACACACTGACGTCAGGCACATTCACACTCACTTTTTCATCTGCTTTGTGCAAATTTCACAATTTCGGTGTGTCGTCTCCCCCTCCTCGGTGGAAAGCCATTTGTTGGACTCCGGCTCGAATGACCAAATAATGTTGGGTCTGCGCTTCAGCAGGCCCACTAATTCAGACTTATTCCTTGGTGTTCCTCCACCTCCAAAGAAATGTCAGAATGAGTTCGAACCACAATTACTTTGCAATTACTTTGGTGGAGTAACACCAAAGTAATTGCTTACGGAGCTTGCTTCTTCGACATCTTTAAGAGTTCTGAACAAATGACTGTCCTCCTCCAGAACATCTTATGTACGCAAACGCACGTTGCAACTTCTTATCTGGTGCATGTCTTTTATTTTGACAGCGAATGCGCACCTGCGGACCACTTATGTGCACCCCTGCTTATAAACACATTTGCATGAAACTATAGTCCACTGAATGAGCAATGGGCTGTGAGGTCAGTTCCTTTATTTATAAAAACATAAAAACATGTCCAGATGAACAGAATCAATGTTTTGGGATTTACTTACCTGGATGATTGAGCATTCATCAAGACATTTCTTGGCACTGATTTGAGGACACTATTAGGCTGAAAGACAGTCTTTCCATTCCATTTAACTTTTTATTGTACTACTTTCAATAAAGTGTTCTTTTTATCATTGAATCCATCTCTCTTGCCAGGATGTGCTTTCAAATCCAGGTAGCTTTTAATTTAATTTGTTACATTTTCAATCTTTTTATTTCCTAGGGGTGAAAATCCCTTAGGTGGCATTGCCGCAACACATTTAAATAACCCCCCTGACTGTACTGCCACAGAGTAAATATGTCTGTTATGTTCTTTTAAGTACGATTACAACACATAAGTAAACAATTGAGCAATATGTCACCTAAACTGGGCTGAGTCTCGTATGTCTAAAACACACTTCAAAGTCTGAACCCACACTATCAGCAGATGAGCCATGATGGAGTTTGTTCACGTTGCTGTAGCTGTGCTCGGTCTTCTGTCTCTTGGACACTCAGCTCCTGTGACAAGCTGTGAGAATCTAATCCAGCCTCGTGAAATCCACGGAAATCAGGTCAGACTCTCTCTTATCTCACCTTTCACTTATCACTTTCCGCTGAGTAAAATAAGTTTTGAACATGTCACCAAATTTACATGAAATTTACACCAGATGTGGGTAACCACCCATCCAGTCCACACATACAAAGAAGTAAAATCATCAATGTCCATAAATTAAGCTATGTGTTATAATAAGATGACACAAGGAAAACTATTGAACACATGAAGAAAGGAAGTTGCAAAAAGGCATGGAACGTCATGACACCAGCTGAAATCTATCAGCAATTAGAAAGCAATCCTGCCCCCTAGTGCAAATTAATATCAGTTGGTTCTATTCTAACTGATGGCCTATAAAAAGATGTCTCATTACCAAGGTGTCACACAAACTCCTACTGTAACTTTGCAGGTGGAGATGGAGAAAATGACACTAGGGCTGAGGAGGGAACAGCTTAGATTGATTTATTGGGCAAACTTACAGGGTCAGCGGAAGGATCACCCTACACTAGAAGTACTTAAACCTTGCTGGGAGAAAGGCAGGAGGAAGTTAAAGAGCTTTGGATGGGTGGTGGGGGAAGAGCTAGAGAACTTAAATTAGATCAGTTAGACATATGCCAGCGAGTGCCGTGGCCTGCAATCACTCCACGGATACTTCCTGAAGCAACTGTAGATTTTGCTTTATTGCACCAGAAGAGTCAGGATAGGGCAGGCGGTCTACACTCAAATTCAGTTCACGGTTACACTGAACAGTATTGTGGGTATGTGCAAGTATATACAGATGCTTCAAAGAATCCAGCTAAGTCATGTGGGGGTAGCAGTAGTAATTAGGAAGAGGATTAATGATGGATTGTCTGTGTTTACAGGAGAAATGATAGCAATTCTATTAGCGGTTCAATGGGTGGAAGAGTTGAGGCCGTTGAAAGCAATTATTTGTTCAGATTCAAGAGCAGCCTTGGTCAGTCTACAGAAAGGTCATTCGGAAGGTAGATCAGATATTTTAATAGAGATTCAGCAAACTCTTTTCAGAATACATATCTGTCTGTCAGTAGTGTTTGTATGGGTCCCAGCTCACTATGGGGTAAGGGGGAATGAAGCAGAGGATAGGTTAGCAAAAGAAGCCACTAATCATAGGATAGTTGATCTGGCAGTGAGTTTTGGTCAGGTGGAAGTTAAGAGTATTATTAAGCTAGAAATGAGGGGTAGATGGCAGAAACAGTGGTAAGAAGAAAGGTGGGGAAGGTGGTTATATAAAATTCAAAGGGGGGTGGGAGTAAGGAGAGCCACAGGAAGGAGTAGGCGAGAGGAGGTGGTGGTGTCAAGACTGAGATTTGGACATACAGGATTGAATTCTATACTATTCTTGATAGGGAAACATAATTCAGGGAAATGTGATTGTTGTGGAGAGGAGGAAACTTTGGAGCATGTTATTTTGCAGTGTCGGAAGGTAGAGAGGACACAACTGGTTTGAAGTCTCAGTAACATTAACATGAAATTGGATCTTATTAAGTTATTACAAAAGGAGTCGGGGAATAAAAGTTATCAGGCTTTGTTTCAGTTTTTGAGAGAAGGAATATTCTTTGGAAGGATATGAAGTAGGTTGCTTTTAAAAAATTTTTTTTAAAATTTTATTTATTTATTTTTAATCCTGTCCACACTCCATACCAGTGGTGGTGGAAATGCACCATGCAGTTGTTTGCCAACTGCCAATAATACTTACAAGAAGAAGAAGGTGTCACACAAAAAACATATCATGACCTTCATAATCTTATTGTTGCAAAACAAATTGATGGCATTGGTTACAGCAGAATTTCTAAATTACTGAAGGTTCCAGTGAGCACTGTTGGGGCAGGACAGAACATAATTTCACCATAAAGCATCCAGAACCAGCTGCTCCCCACCAGTTTTCAGACAGGGGAGTGAAAAGAATTATCTGAAGAGTTGTCCAAGAGCCAAGGAGCACTTGCGAAGAGCTACAAAAAGACTTGAAATCCTCTCAACTGCCATGGCCTGTATGCACGCTCACCATGCAAGACTCAATTGCTGAAGAAAAAAAACATACTAAAGCACGTTTAAGGTTTGCTGAACAACATTTAGACAAGCCTGTGAAATACTGGGAAAAATATACTCTGGTCAGTTGAGACCAAAACTGAACTGATGCCTTAATACACGCCATGTCTGGAGGTCAAAAGGCCTCACCCCAAAAACATTATACCAAAAGTGAAGTTTGGAGTTGTATGGGGCTGTTTTTCATCATGTGGCACTGGAATGTTTCATATAAATGGAGGAAGATGAATGGAAAAATGTTCTGCTGCCATCTACCAGGATGTTGAAGATGAAAAGCTGACGGACCTTACAGCAAGACGATGATCCAAAAACAAAATTTGAAGACTGTTTGTGTAGAAGAATGAACCAAAATCACACCTGATCGATGCCTGCGGCTAGGAGGCGTCTTGAGGTTGTCATTACCAACAAAAGCTTTTACATGAAGTATCAAATACAATTTCAGTAAACGTGTTCAATACTTTTTCCTTCTTTCATTTCTCATTCTTACACATAACATCTATGGTTTGATTTCTTTGTGTAACACTGGTGGTGCAATACTAGTAGTGGGCATGTAAGACCTGTTAGTGCTACTTCTTGCCTTCTTTGCATGTAGTACGGGCAGTATAGTTACCTTTAACCTTAGTACGAGGACAGAAGGGGAATATGGGCCAGATCAGACAGGTTCTAGATTTGTAGGAGCCAAGGGTGTATGACAACAGAGGACTTGAGGTGTAGAAAACACAATTGCATTTATTAGCAATTATTAAAGTTCAGCAGGTTGTGCATGTTACAGGTACCGGGTGGCAGCACCTGTAGACAGCTATATATGTGTCCTGTAAACAGGAAAGAAATGATCAGACAGGGAGACGTGGCTTGCCGTTTCCTGAATACTCCGCCATTATTTATTAAAATTCACAATTATGCACTCCTTTCATTACTTTTACAGTATTACAACTGTGTATTTACTTATTCTTAACATAGCTCACACACACATTCTCCATAACACATTCCAATGTTATAAACATGACCAATTTTCTTGTAAGACTTGGTTCAAAATGAATTCCAACAAGACAAATCTATAAATCTCAAATAGCTTGAAAGAATGGTATAATCAGCACCATCTTGACATGTGCACTGAATTCACGGAAACACTTTATGGCAGAAACAAGATACTAAAACAATACAGGATAACGGTGGAGCCGATCACTAACATCACAGAGCATAGGAGGTGTGCGACCCAAACTAACATGCTAACCTTAGCATGCTGCTAAAGCCGTAAACAAATACTTACAAAAGTGTAATTTACTGTACTACACAATGTTGTACGCTTTCACTTTCCAACCGTAATGGTTAGTCTATGCTATATAATGGATGTGATTGCTATTATATTCTATTTCGGGCACGATACGAACCTGTAAACAGGAAAGAAATGATCAGACAGGGAGACGTGGCTTGCCGTTTCCTGAATACTCCGCCATTATGAGAAAACAGCGCGGAGCATGCGCTTCAGGCTGCTAACAACAGGCCAAACCATGGTCTCACACTGCCACCTATTGGTATAAAAATGAAGCGTCCACTACAAATATCCCAGGGTAGTTACCAAGTTTCCTGTTACAATTACTGTAGTTATTTAGGGCATTTCCAAATGGAAATATCACTTACATTGAAAGTGAAATTACTTAAATTAATTCACATAAATGTGATCACACATTAGTGGGTATCACACACTCCCTGACAAAAATAAAATGGCTCCCAACATTCACAAAATCATGACATTTTGAACTTTTGCTTCTCAAATTCTTATTAACTCTTATCAGTCCAAGAAGTAGTTATGAAACAAGCAGTGGGGGTGGTGTGTATGCAGATGGGGTCAGTGATGCGTGATACTGGTATGGTGAGTATGGTATTGGGGTGCAGTACATTGGTGACTGTGACATACACATGGGCGGCACAATTGCCAATGGTGGGTATGGAAATACAGTGTATGATGGTATGGTTGTGGCAGGTAACTGTGGTGCTGTGCGTTCCCCAACTAGATTAACTGCCGCATGTGACTGCACTGAGGGTTTACCCAGTGATTCATAAGTCAGAAACTGTCGTGGTTTCCTGTGACGGGTAGATCTTCTAATGTCCGTACAAGTATGTCCCGGTGGTTGAACCTGTACGTTAGACTGCGAATGAGTTTCACACTCCTCACCAGACCCTCTGGGTTCAGATAGGTTGTCACTACCCACTTCCATTTCTTCCATCTCCTCTCTCAGAGAACATGGCAGGTGTGAGCATTCTCTCCCAGTTTCCTCTTCGAATTGTTCAATGCTGACGGATGGTGAATGCTCAGGCATAGTCAGTATGTCTTCCATCGTCTGCACAGGTGAATGTCCATTTTTTGTGTTTGTTGTCACTCTAATAGGTTCTTTGGTCTGGTATGACTGAGATGCAGGGTGTTGCTCATGGTCCAGGTTCCTTCTCACGGTCCTTTCAACAGGTGCTCTTAGCCAGTACCCCGAGCAATCACTCTCAGAACCGCTGTCAGAGTTATCCCACATGTCTGTTTGTCTTTGTGCATCTGCAGATCTTTCCATCCTTCATCTGTTGCGTGTTGTCTTTCCAATCGCAGGCTTTGCCAGGGGGGGAGTGACTTGAACAGGTAAGTCATTTACAAGTAACAGCAGATTACGATGCAATGTTCGGGTTCTTTTTGGGTCTCCAGCTTCAGGATGGACTACGTAAACTGGGCTATCTGCTAGCTGCTCTTTTACTATATAAATAGTCCTCTCCCAATATGATCTCAACTTGCCAGGTCCTCCCCGCTCACTGAGGTTTCTGACCAGAACTCTGTCTCCTGGCTTAAGCATGACTCCTTTTGCCTTTTTATCATATGTTATTTTGCCTCTTGCACTAGACTTCTTGCTATTTTCACTAGCAATCCGATAAGCTTCCGACATTCGTTCGGCCCATTTCTTGGCATATCCTGTAGGTGAGTATGTTTCATTCTCCCCCTTCAATCCAAACAGCAGATCAACTGGTAGATGCGGGTGTCGTCCATAGAGGAGATAGAATGGTGAGTAGCCGGTGGACTCATGTCGAGTACAGTTGTACGCATGTACAAGATGTGGGAGGTGGTCTTTCCACTGTACTTTTTCCTTTTCGGTTAATGTTCTCAACATCTGGAGTATTGTCCTGTTGAGACGTTCTGAAGGGTTACTTTGAGGATGGTAAGGTGATGTTCTAGAATGTCCGACACCAGATAATTTCTGTAGTGTCCTGAACAGTTCATTCTCAAATTCACGACCCTGGTCGTGATGTAGTTTGGATGGGTATCCAAATCTGGGTATGAAATCCTGGAAAATCCGTTCAGCAGCTGTTTTCCCACTCTTGTTCCTTGTGGGGTATGCTTGAGCAAATCTAGTGAAATGGTCAATTACCACGAGAATATACTCATACCCTCCACGGCTGGCTTCCAAATGCAAAAAGTCAATACACACCAGTTCTAAAGGGTAGTCCGATCTTATACTACCCATGGGAGCCCTGACGTGTGTTACTGGTTTCTTGGACATGATACAGGGACACTTCTGGGTCACATAGGCTTCAATGTCCTTAGCCATAAAGGGCCAATAGAATCTGTCCCTTGCGAGATGTAGCACTCGGTCTGTCCCAACATGACCCATCGTGTCATGTAAATGTCTTAATGCTAAAGTCCTGTACTTGGCAGGAAGCACTAATTGTCTTCTGTCACTGGTACATCTATACAAGAGGTCATTTTCAAGATGTAATTTACCCCACTCGTGGAGGAGTTTATGGGCAGTTCCTCTTACCATCTTGCGTATTTCATCTGTCAGTTTTGCTCCATCTAGTTTCAGCTTGAGGATTTGGCCAATGGCTGGATCCTCTCTTTGAGCTTTAACTAGATCATCATGGCTGATGCTCAGCGAGTTGATATGAGGCTGCTGATGGGGGTCCAGAGAAGAGATATTGAGCATGGCTACCCAAGCAACATCTTTCTGTCTGGCCACCTGGCTTCCATCCCAGACTGCCTTCACTGCCTCATCTGGAAATCCCTCTGTACAAGCAGTTTCATATTTCTCTATATCCAAGGGGAGACGAGAAAGAGTGTCTGCGTCTACATTTGACTTTCCTGGCCTGTATCTGATGTCGAACCGGAAATCTGAGAGCTCTCCAACCCACCTATGTCCCACTGCGTTTAACTTTGCGGTACTCATTACATAGGTTAGGGGGTTGTTATCTGTATAAACTGTGAAGTGTGGGGCATAGTACAGGTAGTCACGGAATTTTTCACATACAGCCCATTTCAACGCAAGGAACTCTAATTTTCCACTATGCAGGTGGTAATTGCGTTCTGCTTGTGTCAGAGTCCTAGATCCATAGCCAATTACTCTCAATTTCCCATGTTGACGCTGATACAGGACAGCTCCTAAGCCCTGGTCAGATGCATCTGTATGCAATGTGAAAGGCAGGCTAAAATCAGGATATGTCAGAACAGGGGGGTTGGTGAGGAGAGTTACCAACTGTTCTAACGCTCTCTGGTGTTTTAGAGTCCACTCAACGTGCTCTCGAGAGGACAGCTGTGAGTGTTTGCTGTTTCTCACAGATTTTGGACACTGAGTTTTGCCTGGCTTGGTCTGAAGGAGTTCATAGATTGGTTTAGCTATCTGGGAAAAATCCTGGATATACGAGCGGTAGTAGCTTAGAAAGCCTGCCAGCTTCCTCACATCACCAACTGTTTGAGGTGTCTTAGATGTCAGGGTTTTGACAGCCTCCAGGTCTGCCGGGTCTATTCTGACTCCTTCAGCGGACACAAGCCGACCCACATATCTGACTTCTTGTTTGAAGAGGTCACATTTCTCCGGCCTCAATTTTACTCCATGTTCTTGGAGTGCCTGGAGAACCTTGCGGAGGGTCTCAACATGGTCGTCAAATGTTTTTGCATAGCAAAGTACATCGTCGAGGTATGGGATGCAACATTCATCTCTAAGAGAGCCAAGCATCTCTTCCATGCTCCGCTGAAAAGCAGCTGGGGCATTTGTGAGACCAAATGGGATGCGAACCCATTCATAAAGACCCCATGGTGTTATGAAGGCAGTGAGGTGGCGAGAGCCCTCAGCTACAAAACCCTGGTGGTAAGCTTTTCCTTGGTCTAAGATGCTAAACCATGAGTACCCACCCAGAGTATCAATCAGATCCTGTATCCTGGGCAGTGGGTGTCGATCAGGAACAGTCTTTTTGTTCAGAAGGCGATAGTCTATGCATAAGCGTAAACTGCCATCTTTCTTTCTGACACAGACGACTGGGGCGGCGTACGGGGACTGAGACTTTACTATCCAGCCTCTTACCAAAAGTTCTTGTATGTACTCTTTAACCTCTTTAAAAAGTGGCTTAGGGATGGATGAGTAGGTTTTCTGAACAGGGATATCATCTTTCAAGTTGATTGCCATTTGCAAACTGGGTATGCATCCTATATCACTACTGTCACGAGCAAAAGCCCCAGCTTCCTCGCAAAGCATTTTGTTAACTTTTGCCTGTTGTTCCTCATTAAGATGGCTGATGTCGACAGGAGGCTGCCATAGGGGTAAGTTGGTATGAGTAGATGTAGAGGTGGCACTATTGGCTGTCACTGTGGGCTTAGATTCTCCTAGTGAGTCCATTGTAATCACCTTCTCAACAGAATGAATACTGCCAAGGGCTGTTTTCCTTGGTAGTGTGATGTTATGTTTTGTGTTGTTGCCCACAGGTACCTCTACAAAGGGCCTCTTGGTGCTTTGCACTTCAAGCAGTCCTTCACAGACATCTAGCTCAGCAAGCTGTGTGTTGTTATCATCAGGCTCAAAGAGGAAAACAGATTCGGACAGGTTCATGGCAGGTGAGACTGGACACTTAACCCAAATCACCTGACCCGCTGGAATAAGGGTGTCATACCTGCCAGTCCGCAGGCGTCCACATTGTGCAGGGGCTTCATCAGCCTTGATGAGGTTTACCAGGAGCTCTGCCTTTTCTGTTGGTATTGACATGGCATTGCAAAGCAGGGTGACGAGAGTTGGCATGAACCGTCCTGGTTGTTCCTGCACAAGTTCCTCCATCACATTGAAACCCAGCAGCGGTCTCTCCAAAACAAAACTGCTTACAAGAAAAGGCACAGTTATTGACAAATTAGGGTCTTCATTCCCTCTCAAATTAACTGTGATTGGCACCCAGCCATCAAATGGGAGAGTGTCACCATTCACAGCACGGACTTTTAACTCTTCTTCATTATCAATGACTTCATCAAGTGACCTTACAGGTGTATCTGGTAGATACTTATTTTTCCACTCTCTGTCAATCATGCTCACTTGAGCTCCCGTGTCCAACAAAGCACTAACTGCTAAACCATTTAGATGGCACTGGGTGAGCGCTTTTTTTCCAATTAGTTTGGCTAATTTTTCACTTTTACTGTTGGGTGAACTGCCAAGAAGTATAGCAGATTTATTTTCTTGGCTATTCTGTCTCTGGGTTGGCACTACATTATGTTTGGTGTCAGCGTCACACTTTGCCAAACTTACAGCAACAGTCTCACTAGTACTACATAGGTCAGATTGGGACGGAGAGTGGGACACGGTCACTGTTTGTCCCGTGACAGGGACCGGCTCCCGTTTCCCTGACGTATTGTTTTCTTCATGCAGCCAACTGCGCGGTGGCCTTCCTCACCACAGTGAAAACAGTGGGGACAGTCGGGGCGGTCTTGTTCTATGCACTTTTCACAGCCATACTTTCTTTCTCTGTGGTGATCGGTTTTGATTTTCTTGTACTGGCTGCTCTGTTCAGCTGTTATTTGTAGTGACTGTGTCATTTGTTCAACAATGCTTGCAAGTTTTTCGACTTTCTCTGACAGCTGCTGGATCATATCCACCTTAGGTCTTTTTCCTGCATTTTCCTCTTTCAATACAGGACACTGCATACCGTTAATCTCAACTTGTGTGCTGTGCACATTGGTGTTTCTCTGACGGGTGACTGATCCTAGACGACGCTGTCTTTCACTTTCATCACTCATTACTTTCTTCATTTGTTTAAGGATAGTCTCATCTGTGACATTGGCATCTGCAAGGAGTGGCTTTAACTCTCTACGAATGTCACTATGTTTGTGGCCCAGTCCTTGATACACAGTATGAAGAAATACATCCTGAACTGTACTGGCTGAGTACTTTACATCTGAGTTGGTATGTTTCGAGGTGAGCAAGATCTTTTGTTTGAGACCTATGACTCGATACAGAAACTGTTGTGGTGTCTCACTGTCACTTTGTTTGGTGCACATGAGTTCCTGGAAGAGTTCTGTGTTGTTTTGCTCACCAAGGTGAGAATGGAGGAAGTCTTTAAGCTCCTCTACTGTCAGTTCATCCTTGTTCATTAGCATGTCTTTGAAATTACCAGGTTTGATAACTCTCATGACAGCCCTCACAATTTCGGCATCATTAAACTGTTCTTTGAGACCCTCTTCAATCTGGCGGCAGATGCTGTTATAACTGATGTCTGATCCCTGGTCTCCAATCTGGCCCCCGTGAATCTTAAACTCCCTGCGATGGAGGTAAGACAAGTCTCTTAGGGACACCACCTTGTCATGTCTCATGGGTGCTTGAGTTTCAACTAAGCTGTCATTGTGTGGTGTGCTTCTACAATGAGCCTGTGATGGTGTCTGAGAGGTGAGTTGAGAACCTGATGTGGGCATGTACTGCTTAATTTTCTTAGAGAGCTCTTCGTAACTGAAGAGTATTTTTTGTAGTTCTATATCACGTTGGGAAACAGCAGTAGAGCTGGTATTCTGGGTCACACTGTCAGTTACTTCTGTACCACTATTATGACCATCTTCTAAAAACATTGCATTAGTTGGACTCATTTCAACACTGACATCATGAGGCTGAGCATTTGGACATAGATCACATGAATCATTACCAGTGGCAGCCTGTATCTGCAAATCAGAAACATGACCCTGGGTAACAGCATCAACAACATCTTTCAGTGACAATAAGTGTGACATGCCCTGATCTTCTGACTCTAATAAAGCCTTACTGCACATGAAACCACTGATGTACTCGAAGCAGCTGTCTTCATCCCCTGACTTAAGGCAAGACTGATCCACTCCTGGCACTGGACCCAGAGACTTGGCAATCTGGAACAGTTCATCAGCAGAGAGGGTGAGAAGGTCTTTCTTGATGGCCCACACCAAGCTCCTCCTCTCACCTTCCGCCATGGTTGCTTCCCTATCCCTTGCAGTGGGTCACACAATGTCAGCTTTCGTACAGTTTTTGCCTTGATGGGGGATGGTCCGAGCACCAAGCAGCACCAAGCAGCACCAAGCAGTCCTTATTTATCTTTTTTTCCTTACTACTTGTCCATTGCGCTAGTTGTGACACATGGCCAATGCATTTCCTGCACAATCAGTAGCATCTATTCTCCATCAGGCAGCAGCAGGTGTAGGTAACAACCAGCAGACTGGACTTGTCGGTGTTTTCTTGCCACTCTTGGCCCAAAGTACCGGTATTACTGGATCAGCTCCCAGCCTCAAAGGCAGGACTGATCCCGGACGAGCCCCCAGAAAACTGTTACAGGTACCGGGTGGCAGCACCTGTAGACAGCTATATATGTGTCCTGTAAACAGGAAAGAAATGATCAGACAGGGAGACGTGGCTTGCCGTTTCCTGAATACTCCGCCATTATTTATTAAAATTCACAATTATGCACTCCTTTCATTACTTTTACAGTATTACAACTGTGTATTTACTTATTCTTAACATAGCTCACACACACATTCTCCATAACACATTCCAATGTTATAAACATGACCAATTTTCTTGTAAGACTTGGTTCAAAATGAATTCCAACAAGACAAATCTATAAATCTCAAATAGCTTGAAAGAATGGTATAATCAGCACCATCTTGACATGTGCACTGAATTCACGGAAACACTTTATGGCAGAAACAAGATACTAAAACAATACAGGATAACGGTGGAGCCGATCACTAACATCACAGAGCATAGGAGGTGTGCGACCCAAACTAACATGCTAACCTTAGCATGCTGCTAAAGCCGTAAACAAATACTTACAAAAGTGTAATTTACTGTACTACACAATGTTGTACGCTTTCACTTTCCAACCGTAATGGTTAGTCTATGCTATATAATGGATGTGATTGCTATTATATTCTATTTCGGGCACGATACGAACCTGTAAACAGGAAAGAAATGATCAGACAGGGAGACGTGGCTTGCCGTTTCCTGAATACTCCGCCATTATGAGAAAACAGCGCGGAGCATGCGCTTCAGGCTGCTAACAACAGGCCAAACCATGGTCTCACACTGCCACCTATTGGTATAAAAATGAAGCGTCCACTACAAATATCCCAGGGTAGTTACCAAGTTTCCTGTTACAATTACTGTAGTTATTTAGGGCATTTCCAAATGGAAATATCACTTACATTGAAAGTGAAATTACTTAAATTAATTCACATAAATGTGATCACACATTAGTGGGTATCACATGCACATTTAACAAAAGTAGAGCGCGCTTCTTGAGAACAAAATAAAATAAAATAAACCCCACAAATGGTCGACCCAAGGATATATTTTCTTTTGTGTCTTTTTTTAAAAAGTCAATTTCAGTCTTTCAGTGTTCACTAGTCACTCAGTGTGTTTGTAACCAGTCGGGTTACAATCTACCAGTTCATCTGGCTCTTTGGGCTGGGCTCGCCATCCAGTACTGGAAAAGGGATCCTCGATTCTTCTCAGGTCCTCAAAACCAATCCAATCCAAATAAGCAAAGGGAAAAAACTTGACCATGTGAAGCAACAAATGCTACACGGGGCTTCACAGTGCTCACGCTGGCTCACGGCCTCTGGAATACAGTATCACTCTTATTATTCTCACCGAAAAAGGACTTTCACTATCCAGCTAGCTTCTTTGCTGCACGAGTAAGCGGATCTTTTACCGTCTGTGTCTCTGGTGTATCTGACTGGCACACGAAGGCACACACAGGTGTCTGAGCAGCACACACAGACTGGGGGAGGGTCAGACCGGCCAATGATTGGTCGCTCAGTGGATCTAACAAACACACTAAAGGACTTACCCCACACCATTTATATATTACATATACATATGTACATATTAATTAAACTTATGTTTACATGCTTTTTATCAGTATTTATTATAATTAACTTTGTTTTTATCAATATTTATTCCCATTGTGAGAGTATGAATATTTATACTTTTAATCCCATTTTTAACACCAGGTTACATTTGCATGTGTGGACTGGCTGGATTGTTACTGACATCTGGATAGAATTTTACGTCAATAGCACCTTTAGAAATGTATGTACTGAGAAATCTGGTGATGTTTTCAATACTTATTTTACCCCCTGTATATTATACACCATCTGTTTCAGCTGGTGGGAAAATGGACACAAATAGCAGAGAGCACAGGCATACCTGGATCCAAAATGCTGACGAAGATGCTTGTGGAGACCGCCTGGATGAACATCACTGCTGCCAATGAGGCTAATACGTTCAATAATCTTCATATTCAAAAAATGTAATAAAAATGATAAAACCTTGCCTGAACTGATACTGTTTTCAAATAATCCGAATTTAGAAATCTCTTTATCTTCTAAAAGGATGGGCATGTGCTTCACATTGAAAACCAACATGACTTTGGTTAACAACACTTTCAATATGGGTGAGTATTACTGAGGGAACAAACATTTGGATGACCACCCATATGGAAAAGATATATATAAATCTTATAAAGTTTTTATCTGTCTTGTATGAAACTTGTATGAAAAGAATATAAGAGTGAAAACACATATAAGATCCCTTGAAAAATTATACAATGAAACTTGTATGTTTTGTATACTTACTAAAAAAATATATGAAAGTAATGAGAAAGTGGCCACTTTCATGAGTAAATCATATATGTTTTTACTATTTCTTTTCCATATGGGCAGATTTAGACTTTGTGCCTAGCATTGCCACAACACTTTCATTATATCGATTGGTGTGTATTTGCACACTGCACCCTTACCAATGCTAAAAGGATATGAAGCGTGGCCATCATCTGTCATCTGTCCACAGTGCACAATTACCAATATTCTGCTTTCCTGCTGAATACTGGCTGCCCTGACTGCCTTGTTATCTACTCAAATAACACCATTGGAAGAACCACAGTTAAAGCTCTCCAGCTCCTGAGTAAGAACAATGACACACCTAAATAATGTAATGTCAAAGTACTTAAGTATTTTTTATGGTCCAGCTTCATGCATTTAATTTATTATAGCTGAAAGAAATGCTGGTGACTAATTTCCAAGTTAAAACAGTGATTAATCATTGAATAGTGGTTTCCCCTGCATTAATGAATCAAATCCAAACACTGCCCTTTGAAATACCAGTTACAAATAATAGTTGCCCACTAAAGGCATTTTTTCAGAAAACAAATTTAAAAAGAATAAAGCATCAAGAATAAAGTGCAGTGATGTGAATGTATTTGCCCTCTTCCTGGTTTCTCTCTATTTTGTGTACTAGGCACACTTACATGTTTCAGATCATCAAATAAATTTGTATATTTGACAAAGATAACCCAAGAAAATACAAAACACAGTTCTTAAAGAAATATTTCATTTACTGTGTGAAATTGTAATTGTCTCTAAATCTAACAACTGGTTAGCAAGAACTGAAATCAAGCATTTGCAGTGATTGGCAATGAGTATTTTTTTCAAAACTCTACTATGTAGAATCCCTTCAATTGAGCCGTACTGGATTGGATTTTCAAGCATGAACGGATTTTAAAAGCCATTTAGACGTGGCTTTGCTCATGTGCTCACGGCCACAAATTCTCCTTCAATATCATGGTTGCTTCAATTACAGCAAGTGGTCCAGGTCCTGAAGTAGTAACAGCAACAGTTGTTTCTTTGTGTTTTAATCTTTTTATTTACTTGGTGTCACTGTGTAGGCCCCGTGCTAACACTTTTCTGTCTCTCAGGTAGGAGAGTTAAAGTGTCTGCTGCTGAGTTGGAAGAGTTTACAAAGCAGGCAGAGTGTCTGAACCTAGAATCCCCTGCTATCTTGGATTCAGAAAAGGGTATGAACCTTTATATAATATGAAAGCTTAGAAACTGCAGTTGAACTGAATATTACTTCTTCAGTCTAATATTATCTTTATAAAGTGGCTTGCAAAAGTATTCGGCCCCCTTGAACTTTTCCACATTTCCACAGCCACAAACATGAATCAATTTTATTGGAATTCCACGTGAAAGACCAATATAAAGTGTTGTACATGTGAGAAGTGGAAGGAAAATCATACATGATTCCAAACATTTTTTACAAATAAATAACTGCAAAGTGGGGTGTGCATAATTATTAAGCCCCCTGAGTCTATCCGGTTGTTCAGTGATGACGCGACGAATCCTACTTCTGGGTCTAAAGTAGTCTGCGTTTAATATGGCTTTTGTGTTGTTAACATGTTTAATGTTATGTATTTTCTTCTATTTGATCTCAAAAAGCTCCTAAAACAGTCAGTGATCACTGACCTCCCTCAGCTTTTATTACCGCTAATCATTTATTTAAGCTCAGTTTTTAAAACCTTAGGATGTAACTACAGCCCAGCCCATGCAGCAGTATATGAATGACTAACCTCGTATTGTGGATGGATTATCTCAGTTGTTCTCCTGGCTGAAGTTTGGTCCTTTTACAGCATCCTGCCATGCGATTACATTTGTTCCTGACCACCGAGAGCACTCACGCTAACTTTTATTGAGTGGAAAAAAAGTTAGCTTGTTTATATTATGCTAACATAGCTCTGTCGCTAGCGGTCACGTAGCACATCATTATATACCAGCTAGCCCAACTTCAGTAACCCTACAAACGTCACTGCTGTTTAGTTTTCTGTCTTCATTTATGCTGGAAGTGATAACAGAGCTGTACGTTTTAATTTGTTTCCAAAACCCCACAGTCAGGACATGCTATATTGTATTTAGATAGAAGCTAGCGAGCTAACTCCCTGCTAACTTCTAACTCCGTTAAATGTCATAAATTCCGTTTTCATGGATGCCTGGATGTTAAACTCAATTGTTACACCTGGTAGAGCAGAACACTGATCATTTTATTAAAGATGAAAGACTTTAGACAGTTTTTCAACTCTCAGTAATGCCATAGTGATCGTTTGATATATGGACCTGCAGCGGAGTTTAGACCCAGACACGGCTAGTGACGTCAGACTGAACAACCGGATACTTTGTGGAACCACCTTTTGCTCCAATTACAGCTGCCAGTCTTTTAGGGTATGTCTCTACCAGCTTTGCACATTTAGAGACTGAAATCCACTTTTTAGTTATTTATTTATAAAAAATGTTTGGAATCATGTATGATTTTCGTTCCACTCCTCACATGTACACCACTTTGTCTTTCATGTGGAATTCCAGTAAAACTGATTCATGTTTGTGGCTGTAATGTGACAAAATGTGGGAAAGTTCAAGGGGGCCAAATACTTTTGCAAGCCACTGTACTCTTTATATTTTTGTAACCGCCATGTTTGATAAGTTCATAGATTAATCAAATGTATTCTTTCTCACATGAATGAACTTTATTTACAAATGTCTTCTTGCAGGGTTTTGCCCAGATCCAGCACTCACCCCAGGAACAAAGACTATTGATCTGTCCTTGAGCAACATAATGCCTGATGATCTCAACCTATCGGAGAAGCTTTTCACTGAGAGTGGAATGAAGACCATTTTGGAAATGGTCCAAACTAGTGTAGATCTATTCAAGGAAGACTGACGTGGTCATAAATGTCACTAAGTGTTGATGAAGAAGCCATGTCTGTCAAGAGCATTACCACTAAAATTAAACATGCTAAAAACATATGAGTGGCCGTCATCTCTCTTCAAAGCAATTTAGATTTAGCTTCACTGAACTGACATAAAAATGAAAATATTCATTTGCTTTCTGAATAAATGGCACCAAAACATTTCTACTTTCTCTATTTTAAGGACATTATAGTGCATGAGTAAATGCCGATCAGGCTCCATAGTGCCAGGCAGCGAGCACGGCCTGCTAGAGGAGATTGTGCCCTCAGGCCACCCTCATGAAGTTTGTTTCTGATTGATTGGTCAGACACATTCACACCAGTGGCCTGCTGGCAGCTCTCATTTTCTTCCTCCTTGCATAAGAGAGGAGATATCGATCCTACTGATCGGTTAAGGACCTTCTACGGCCCTGTCCAGCTCACCTAGAGTAACTGTGTGTCCCCTAGTGTCTGCTCCATCCTCCTGAGTCTGTGCTAGGAGACAGAGCATACCTTCTTGCAATGGCTCGTATTGATGTGCCATCCTAGAGGAGCTATGCTAGCTGTGCAACCTCTGAAGGGTCCAGGTATTGCCTCATATAACCAGTGGAAACACTGACCTTAGCCAAATGCAAAACCAATAACAATACCAGTAATTATAATAAATTGAAATGTGAATGTTCTCGCTCTGCTAAAAATTAGACTCAGCATCAGAATCACCTGATAATCTCCTTTGTAAAAAAAGTTTAACCCGTCAGTTTTGTTAGTCTGAGCAGTTGGCAGGAACGGTGAAAAATAGGTTACAGGTTGTTCGGAATAGTCTCCAAGTTAGCTCCATCGTTCTGCTTTCTGCGGGCCAATATGCCCTTCTCCTCCCACACCTGTTTCCTTGCTTCCTGCATCCACTAAATGGATGCAGGAAGCAAGGCAGCTGCGGAGGAGTCCTTCTTTGATGTTCATTGTGGTTGAAATGTGGCCCCAGAGCGTTACCAGATGATTATTCCAAGATTTTCCATGTAATTGGCTCCATACAGTGGCACATATCGATGTGCCATCCTGGAGCAGCTGGATTATCTGTGCAAGCTCTGTAGGATCCAGGTATTGCCTCATATAACAAGTAAAAACACTGACCTTAGCTAAATGCCAAATTACTACTACTTATAATGAAAACTTAAAATGTGAAACTTCTTGGTAAAAATTGCATTGAGCATATCAATACCAGACAGAATGCAAAACTAAATAAAAATTAGTTATTTTCATGTATATGTTTATATTATTTTAATGTAATTGGTGGTGTAGATGTGCGATTACTTCAAGGAACAAGGTAGAACAGATATACTGTAAGTTCGCAGCATATTTGTTGAATTTTTATGGACCTTTAACAGAGACTGATGCAAAAGAGAAAAATACTCAAGAATTATTATAGGTGAGAATGATTAAAACCACAACTTGTATGAGGGGGAAATAAAGCAGCTGTATTTAAGGATGGCTTGACTCTGTTTTTCTAACAAACTGAGCTTGAGAGTTTTTTTTATTTCTCTGGTACTTTGACCTCTTGTGCTGGGCTATGAATTTCTTTGGTACTGTATGCTTCTCATTGAAGGCTGAGCTGGTGTCAACTGGGCTCACACTCAGGTGGGGCAAAGACAAACCAGCAAAACTTTTATGTACAGAAAAATATTTATAGTTTACAGAAACAATTGGGACACTGAGTAGAATATAAACAAAACCAGAATGCAATAAAAAAATTGAAATAGCATACAGACAACATACAAGTTTGTATTGTTATGTTTAAAAAAATTGCTATATGCTCAGTGTTGAAAGCCTCATTTTCAATTTAACTCAGTTTTATTTATGAGGGGCCCATGTGCTATAAACCACCACCTCAGACATACAGCACTGAAACCTTACATGGTCGACTGTCCCTGAAATTGGGTAATGTTCGACTCCTGCTCCTTCCAGCTTCTCCCTCAGCGCTGGTTTGATTGTATTGAACGCAGTGGAAAATTAGAAAAAAACATGACTCTCACACTGCTTCCAGTACTCTTCAGGTGTGAAAGTGATCTGTGCAGGAGGCAGATGACTGCATCATCCACCCCAAAATCAGGATGGTAAGCAAACTGCAGGGGGCCCAGCAGCGCGCTCACCAGAGGTCGGAGGTAGGTGAGAATGATCCTCTCCCAGTCTTCATCGAGGCAGGAGTAATCAATGCATTCATGTTGTTACACCAGATTTTAACTCTACCAAGTGAATACAGCAGCAGAAGTTGTGACTCATGAGGCCAGGCAACATTTCCAGTCTTCTATTGTCCGATTTTGGTGAGCCCATTTGAACAGTAGTCTCAGTTTCCTGTTCTTAACTGACAAGTTTGGCGCCTGGTGTGGTCTTCTGTTTCTGTAAAGATGCTGTTCTGCATACATTGATTGCAATGAGGGGTTATTTGATTTACCGTCGGCTTCCTATCAGCTTCCAGTAGTGTACCATTCTTCTCTGACCTCTGGTGTTAACAACACATTTTCTAAAACTAAAGCTCACTTGAATAAACAGAGTTGCTGTCATTTGATTGGCTGATTAGAATGAAAGAGCAGGTGGACAGGTGGACCTTACAAAGACACCTGTCAGTGCTCATCATTATCTAGCAAATAATAGCAGCGAAGGAAGCAGTTAATAAAAAATGAGAGAAGAATGTCCATACCTTTGTTTATTGGTAAGTTTATTACTGTACATACATCTGCTCATGAGCCATGTATATACATTTTCTGTCTCTCAGACGCACGCACGCACGCACGCACGCACGCACGCACACACACACACACACACACACACACACACACACACATAGTTCTAAGGTCCTTAGAACTGAAGAAGCTTCTTGGATGAGAGGTGAAACGTCTTCTAGCAACTTAAAGAAGTCCAGATGCTTTTCTTTGCAAGCTCCTTTAACTACGATGACCTGGATGACTGAGAACCTTCACAGACATATTGCCGTACATTTTGGGAGGAACACCCTTCAACTGGTGCTGGAGTATGAAAGGGAATCAAGGAAACTAGTGGATTATAGGAACCATCTCTGTTTCAACCTAAGATGCAGACAAAGCAGAGTTGTTCCTAAGAGCTTGCGCCTTGGATCCGCTGTCAGGGGATACAGAGCAGACTTGATTCTACAGAGAGCACAAAATCAGCTTTTAAGTGAAAGGATAAGACAGGCCCATTTCACTATAGATGCCCTCCAGATCAAGATCAGCCAGACTCTGCAGGAACTGGAAACCCTTCTACCCTCTCCAATCTTAGAAGAGGTTTACAAGTTTGTGGACAAGGCTCAGCGGGCCCAACACTCTAAGGGAAAAGAAAGACAACGCAGGAAATTTCACACCTTGCTTTCAAAAACACACACTCCTCATTCTGAACCTACATAACTCAGAGAAGAAAACACACCTGAAGACAGTCAGGAGAAATGGGTAAAGAACTTTTCAGACCAGAATCTCACTGAAAAGAGAGTATTAGCCAAAGGACTCAATTTTACCATTTCCCCGCAACAGTTGCCCATAGTGGACCTCATCACAGCCACAGAAACCGCCATACGGATTAACAAATTATCACAGACAGAAGCAGAGCAAATCAGGATGAAAGTCTCAGCCACCCTCTCCAGTGCCAAAGTCCCTCCGTCCAACCTCACAATACAAGAAAAGAAGGCTGTCGCTTCCCTGAGCAAAGACCACAACATCACTATTTTACCAGCTGATAAGGGAAGATGCACCGTGGTCTTAAACACTACAGATTACCACACAAAGATCACTACGCTCCTCAGTGACAACAATACCTACAAAGCCTTAAAGCGAGACCCCACAAGCAGCTACAAAAAGAAAGTTATAGCTTGCCTTCAAGACTTTGAAAAGGACAAAATCATTGACCATCTCACATATCACCGCCTTTATCCAGGGGATGCCATACCCTGCATTTACGGACTTCCTAAAATCCACAAGGAAGCTGTCCCACTCAGACCCATAGTCAGTAGCATAAACTCAGCCACTTATAACATTGCTAAACACCTTGCTACCATCCTTGCTCCTCTCGTGGGGAACACCCCACACCACATCAAGAACTCCACCGACTTCACCGACAAGGTCCAGAAACTTACCCTGGATCCAGATGAAACCATGGTGTCCTTTGATGTAGTCTCTCTCTTCACTTGCATACCCACCACGGAGGCCGTGGAGACTGTCAGAAAACGACTACAAGAAGACAGCTCCTTGGAAGACAGGACCAACTTCACACCCAATCAGATCTGCACACTGTTAGACCTCTGCCTTACCACAACATATTTCAAATACAACAAAGGCTTCTACAGACAAAAACATGGCTGTGCCATGGGCTCCCCCGTGTCACCTATTGTAGCCAACCTTTACATGGAGGAAGTGGAAAGGAAGGCTCTTGGCTCTTTCAAAGAAAGAGTACCCAGCCACTGGTACAGATATGTACTCTTTCAAAGAAAGAGTACCCAGCCACTGGTACAGATATGTAGACGACACCTGGGTCAAAATCAAGACACAAGAAGTGGAATCTTTCACTGCGCACATTAACGCTGTGGATAAGAACATCAAGTTCACCAGGGAAGACACAAAGGATAACTGTTTGCCTTTCCTGGACTGCGCTGAGCACATTGAAGAGAATGGCAACCTCAACATTGAAGTTTACTGGAAGCCCACACACACAGACCAATACCTCCTCTTTGACTCCCATCACCCTCTGGTGATTAGCACCACCAGAGGGTGATTGGCTAACTTGGAGTGATTAGCACCCTACACCACCGGGCAGAACATGTTCCCTCTAAGCCTGAAGAAAAAAAGAAGGAACACACACATATAAAGGAAGCACTCAAAACATGCCGTTATCCTAATTGGGCATTCATAAAGTCAGCAAAGAGGCACAGAAAAGAAGATCCAACACCAGCGAGGGAGGAAAAGAAAGACAGACGCAACAACATTGTCATCCCCTATGTAGCCGGTGTATCAGAAAAACTCAGGAGAGTTTTCTCCAAGCATGACATCCCGGTGCATTTCAGACCTAGCAACACACTCAGACAAAAACTGGTTCACCCGAAAGACAAAACTCCAAAACACAGACTTAACAATGTGGTGTATGCTGTACAGTGCAGCGAGGAATGCCCAGACCTCTACATTGGAGAGACCAAACAGCCACTTCACAAGCGCATGGCACAACATAGAAGAGCCACCTCCACAGGACAAGACTCAGCGGTCCATCTGCATCTAAAGGATAAAGGACACTCTTTCGAGGATGCCAATGTTCACATTTTGGACAGAGAGGACAGATGGTTTGAAAGAGGAGTGAAAGAAGCCATCTATGTCCACTGTGAGCGACCATCTTTGAACAGAGGCGGTGGTTTACGACACCAACTGTCTGCCATCTATAATCCAGTTTTGAGTTTGGGCCATCTGACCTCAGGATCTGACCTCAGGAAATCGCATGACAAGGTGGGGCCAGGTTTCACAATGAGCTCACCCGAAACCCTGGCTGATTGCGACCTACACCCGTTTTCACACCTTGGCTCAGGTGATTAGAGGATCATCAGGGGGTCCTTTTGTCCCTCTTTGGGGGAATACTCCCACTGGGTTTAAATCTGGGACTCTCCGCTAGGGCTGTGCGATAGGACCAAAATCTCATATCCCGATATAAAACATGTATCGTCCGATAACGATATAAATCACAAAAAATTTAATATTTTCTGTAAATTCTGTAAATCTCGGGTAGGTGAAGTGTTTCCAGCTGGGTGTCGTGTACCTGGAGTCGAGTGTTTTAACTGATGCATGAAACTTCACATTTTTAGACATAAGTTGTAATGGCCGCCGTTTTCTTCGTGAGTATTTATTACACGGCGGGCTCTGGGGAAAAGCCTGTTCCAACGTTTGAGTCTAAGGTTTATTTTTTAGCACCTGACGGCTCTTTTTTCCTTCTCATCTGTAAACACTCTGCATACTTTTTCACGTGATTCTGTTTATTTTGAAAAGTCTCAACAGGATCTTGAGCTTTATTGTGAAAGGTTTATGTGGAAAATAAACAAGCGGACATGCGATGGTTTTACCGTCGTTGTTGCTAACGACAACCCATAAAAACAGGCACTTGTCCCTAGTGTGGTTATATTAAATATAAGAGAAAGAGAGAACTTAATTAATATAGCCACTACAGTGACCATCAAAACGATGAAAAAATATTGCCGTAAACAGTGTATTTTGCGACACCACGAAACAAACTATAGCGTAAAATGAAACGATAGACGTTTTTATATCGTCATCAGATATACAGGGAGTGCAGAATTATTAGGCAAGTTGTATTTTTGAGGAATAATTTTATTATTGAACAACAACCATGTTCTCAATGAACCCAAAAAACTCATTAATATCAAAGCTGAATGTTTTTGGAAGTAGTTTTTAGTTTGTTTTTAGTTTTAGCTATTTTAGGGGGATATCTGTGTGTGCATGTGACTATTACTGTGCATAATTATTAGGCAACTTAACAAAAAACAAATATATACCCATTTCAATTATTTATTTTTACCAGTGAAACCAATATAACATCTCCACATTCACAAATATACATTTCTGACATTCAAAAACAAAACAAAAACAAATCAGCGACCAATATAGCCACCTTTCTTTGCAAGGACACTCAAAAGCCTGCCATCCATGGATTCTGTCAGTGTTTTGATCTGTTCACCATCAACATTGCGTGCAGCAGCAACCACAGCCTCCCAGACACTGTTCAGAGAGGTGTACTGTTTTCCCTCCTTGTAAATCTCACATTTGATGATGGACCACAGGTTCTCAATGGGGTTCAGATCAGGAAGGTGGCCATGTCATTAGTTTGTCTTCTTTTATACCCTTTCTTGCCAGCCACGCTGTGGAGTACTTGGACACGTGTGATGGAGCATTGTCCTGCATGAAAATCATGTTTTTCTTGAAGGATGCAGACTTCTTCCTGTACCACTGCTTGAAGAAGGTGTCTTCCAGAAACTGGCAGTAGGACTGGGAGTTGAGCTTGACTCCATCCTCAACCCGAAAAGGCCCCACAAGCTCATCTTTGATGATACCAGCCCAAACCAGTACTCCACCTCCACCTTGCTGGCGTCTGAGTCAGACTGGAGCTCTCTGCCCTTTACCAATCCAGCCGCGGGCCCATCCATCTGGCCCATCAAGACTCACTCTCATTTCATCAGTCCATAAAACCTTAGAAAAACCAGTCTTGAGATATTTCTTGGCCCAGTCTTGACGTTTCAGCTTGTGTGTCTTGTTCAGTGGTGGTCGTCTTTCAGCCTTTCTTACCTTGGCCATGTCTCTGAGTATTGCACACCTTGTGCTTTTGGGCACTCCAGTGATGTTGCAGCTCTGAAATATGGCCAAACTGGTGGCAAGTGGCATCTTGGCAGCTGCACGCTTGACTTTTCCCAGTTCATGGGCAGTTATTTTGCGCCTTGGTTTTTCCACATGCTTCTTGCGACCCTGATGACTATTTTGAATGAAACGCTTGATTGTTCGATGATCACGGTTCAGAAGCTTTGCAATTTTGAGACTGCTGCATCCCTCTGCAAGATATCTCACTATTTTTGACTTTTCTGAGCCTGTCAAGTCCTTCTTTTGACCCATTTTGCCAAAGGAAAGGATGTTGCCTAATAATTATGCACACCTGATATAGGGTGTTGATGTCATTAGACCACACCCCTTCTCATTACAGAGATGCACATCACCTAATATGCTTAATTGGTAGTAGGCTTTCGAGCCTATACAGCTTGGAGTAAGACAACATGCATGAAGAGGATGATGTGGACAAAATACTCATTTGCCTAATAATTCTGCACTCCCTGTATATCGTTATATCGAACAGCCCTACTTTCCGCCATTTGACCTTAGAACTGAAGAAGCTTCTCGGATGAGAGGTGAAACGTCTTCTAGCAACTTAAAGAAGTCCAGACGCTTTAACATTTTCTACAATATTGACAAAGCACTTTAAGCACAAGATTGTTAGTTAATAATTTAGAAATTAATATTTCTATATTATATATTATCTATATTAATTAATATCCCCCCCCCCCAAAAAAAAGTGCACATGTAAAACTGCGGTGTTAAGCGATGCGGTTGAAAAAAATTTTGCGCCTAACTTTTTGGTGCCCATGGCAAAAAGTTAGTCTAGAGCCCTGAAATCTGTTTTTTCTTGGTGCATGTGCTTCCTTCACATTCTAAATAGGAAGACCACAGAAATGTTAGAAAGGTTTTTTTTTTTTCTTTCTCAGGGATATTTCCAAATCTTCAAATGCACCATTTAGCGTGTGTCAAAGTAACGTGTGATGTGTGTACTATATGCAACACTCTGGTGTAACAGTGAGATTTTGCTACATTATTGGGTTTTTTAAAATCTAGTGCAATCCCCTGAGTGTGGCCCATGCAATCACCAGACCTCAGTGGACATAAACTAAGTGGCTTAGCTCAAATTCTTGACATACATGATCTCATAGCCTTCTTATGCTTTCACAAAGGTGTGCAGAGCAGGGAAAGACAATTATGCAATCTACTCAAAAAGGCCTTCTTTTAGATTTCCATCTGTTTCCACCTTTCTCTGAAAGCCGGCTGGATAAACAACATCTGTATATAAAAGCCCAGACACCACGATACAAAATTGCTAATGTCAGTAATAGAGATGGACCGATCCGATATTACGTATCGGTATCGGTCCGATACTGAACTAAATTACTGGATCGGATATCGGAGAAAAATAAAAAATGTAATCCGATCCATTAAATATCACGAAAGCACCTCACAAAACTTGCAACACGCCGTAACTCGCCTCAGAACGTCGGAGCAGTATGCATCACGTGATAGAGCAGCTGTGGCATGCGGGACCTGTCGGTGGTCTGGATAGCATTTGGAGCTTCGCTAGCAACCTGGCATTTCATCTCCGACAAAGTTATCCCCGAGAGAAGTAAAGCAAGTGTGTAAGTCCATCTCTGAATGTTTGTAAAGCATTCCCACGTTAAGCTTAACGAGCGACTGCCTCTCGCTCTCCGGCTGCTACTTCAATCTTGAAACTGCTAATGATCAGCTGATCGGCTTTTCTGTTGTGAGTCTCTTTTGTTTGTTTTTGGTCCACTTTGCGCTAGAAAGAGCAAACCAGCGGCTGAACAACAGCAGCACGTTTAAGCTTGATAAGCTGTTGTTACAATTTATTTAATATTACTTTCTACACCAGGATCTTTTTCTACGTAGCTGACGGCTGGTAACTGTGCAGGGGCGGATCTAGCAAAGTTTAGCCAGGGGGGCCGATAGGGCATTAACTGGGAAAAGGGGGCACAAAGACATACTTTTCTTTCTTATTCTCATTTAAAATGTCTAGCTTTTAATAAATAATTATCTGACACCCAAAGTTTTAATTTGATGTAAAATGAATAGAAGTCAATTACTGTATATAGTGACTATTAAGTCTAATATATATACCCTAGTAAGCTATAGTACATTTTCCTTTGGGAAGGTACCATCTGTGCAGTCTGCAATTTTGTTGAAGAAAGATGTTGAATCTATTTAATATTTCTTGAAAAATAATTGATTTCTGTGCATTTTTTTTCACACTGCATCAAATTAAGGTTGATTACGTTGATTAAGCATCATGAGGTGGAGCGTGAGGGGTGGTTCCCTATTTTTTATTTATTTATTTTTGTTGTTGCTGGGAGTTGGAACCCTATTAGTTAGGTTGCTTAATATTTACGCTAAGTACTCTTTAAAATACCAGAATAGGGAGGATGGTGTAGGTCTAAGTTTATTAGATTGATCAGTATTGCTGAACTATGAAATATTTTTTTTGTATACAGGTATAACAGAATAGCTTTAGTGTAGTTGTTGTTTTAAACTTGAGTATGAACTTGCAGACTTGCAAAATGCAGCAAGATATTTTAAAAAACAGTTTTGTTGATTAAAAAACACTATATCGGATTCATATCGGTATCGGCAGATATCCAAATTTATGATATCGGTATCGGTATCGGACATAAAAAAGTGGTATCGTGCCATCTCTAGTCAGTAATAAGAATAATACTGTTGTGAAAAAACGGTCTCATATCAACTTAGTGCACAACATTTTTTGTCTTGCTCACTGTGATGCTGCAGCAAATATCGCAGATTCTCTGTGTAACATTTTCTAACTGTGGGACGAAGTGAATGGGCATCTCACCCTTTTGCTGAGGCAGATGACGGGCCACAAACTGAAGCCCAGTGTGCAACAGCAATTCAGACAACCACACAGAAGCCACCGCACATTCACCGGGAGCGTCTTTCTCAGGCAGCTGTTCACACGATTGGTACTGGCTTTGAATTCCTCTGGTGCCACCTAAGGGAAGAACACAGTATTACTTTTATTATTAACGGTGGGTCTATTCACATTTTAGCACCATTAAATGTGCATCAAGTATCTGTATTTTGTACGAAAAAAAGGAAAGAATTAATGTAAACGCACTTGTTGAATCTGATGTAAACCTCATGTATTATAGTCCCTTCAAATGGGAGAGTTTGGCCAGTTTTTTTTTTACTTTAAGATAAAAGGAGATTGTAGCTCATTTTAATATGATGGAACTGCATTATTATTTTTATATTGTTAGTGGGGAAATAGTAAAAGTTAAAATTATTGCTATAATATTGCACGTATAATATATTGCAAAGATAGTCCAAATCAGCTTTTCTTCTTGTTTATTTCACATCTCTAAAACATATTTAGACACATTTATACGTGTTAGAACACAAAATGGAAAACATGCTATGTCAAAATTATGAAATTTTGTCATAGTCTGTGTTTTAATAATTCATTATTTTCTTTGTTTTTCCTGTTCTTTCTCTGTTCACATGTTATTCTGTTTTTATTTACTTATTTTTGTTTGTTTGTTTTTATTTCTGGTCTCTTCTTTAGTAGCTGACAGTTTTATTTTAAAGGTCATTGTATCATGTGGACATTTACTTTTATCACCCTCCTTTTTGAGTGCTTCTGTGTCTTATTATCGCGTGTTTGTTTGTTTTTTCTTCCACCTCTGTGCAAAGATTGTTGTTCATCTCTAAGATGACATTAAAGATCCTTTTATTTTACTGCCTAACGTTTCCTATGATGTAAACCTGTTACTAATAAAACCTTTAAAATGATTTCACTTGACACTGGGATTGAAACGGATCTGTAGTCTGTTACATGAGTGTGCCTCTTAGCAAACTCTGTACACAATCTTGCAGTCCACAGTAAGTGGTTTTAAAATCAAAGGCTTTAATTTGAAAGCAACATAATTTTTCTGTCTGACGTGTATGAATGAGCATATTTGGAGAAAGGTAAACACATATCTAGTGAAGGATCTGAAGTTTTGAACTGAATCTTTGAAAACTGTATAAAACTGAAAACTCCAAACAGGACAGAAATGTCTTATAGGATAAAAGTGATCAGTTAAAAAAAAAACCTTTGTATTAACTTCTTGTGACCATTTTTACTCCGAGCCAGCAAAATACCAAAGATCATCTCACTCTATATAAATGGTCATCAAGTCTGAAATAGCATAAACATCCAGTTGCTAAGAGAAGTTAAGGACATGATTTTTCTACATTAACAGGTTTGTATTTGTGCCAAAACAAAACTGTCCATTGTAATACTGAATTAAATTAAAGACTTCTTAAAAATTATGTGTGAAACTATGGAAAAAGCATAACAAATAAAACAAACAAATAAAAATGCCTAAATGTAGCTTCTGATTTCTTCTGCTTTATTTGGATGAACAATCACTTTTATGTTGTTACTGTATGTCTTTACTGGAACAAAGGACAAGTCCAGTTCAATTACTAGATGAGTATCACTAATGCGGTGATATCTAAGCAACATTTTAAAACTCCTTTACTTGGAGGACTAATTGGCAGCTAAAATGAGCTTCCTCCAGATGGTGGCGGATGGTCTTTCTTAGTGATAGAGTGAGGAGCAGGGCCATTTGGGAGGGACTCATAGTTTACCACTATTATCACTAAATATCAAAATAAGTCAGGTGAGGTTGTTCACCCCAGTGGTTGGATGTTTGTTGGGTCACTGGTATGAATAATATGTATCTGATAAATTCTCATATGTGCAAGTAAATGGGGTATCTTCTTCACACACAAGAACTAGTCACAGTTGCAATGCTTTTTATATTATACATTAGGCGATGTTATTAGAAAACACTACACATATATTTATTGCTATGCAGATGACACCCAGCTTTACTTATTAATAATAAGACAAAACTCCAATATGAAAAAAAAATCAACTAGTTAAACTACAGCTGCGTCTTAAAGACATGCACAGATGCACTGATGTTTGAAAATAGGAAAAGTCTGTGTGGTAATTTTCATTTTTGTATTGTATTGTATCTTTATTTATTTCAGACATAATAAAAACAAACAAAAAAAAACAATATATACTCGTCTACATGTATTTTCATTTACGAATACGAATATATGTGTAGATATACACACACACACGTATTTGTACAGACAAACAAGAAAGAAATATAATAAAATAAAACACATTCGTCTAACATGAGATAACAGTTGTTTGGTCTGAAAAGGAGTAGGAAGAAGTATGCACATACTTATTAACTCCTACCCCTGCTCAACATCTTATTAATCCCACATATTTATCTAAATCTCCTCATCACATACTCCACACAATACACAAGAAAACTTATATCAACAAGGCTGGCACGATATTTATAATTTAAATACGAGTTGACATATTTATACATACAATGGGTGATTGTCTTTTTCAATATCATATCCTTCCAAGAGTAATTTTCGAAGTGTCTTTATGAACTTGCCAATTCCTGAGCATTGCTGTAATTCTGCAGTAAAGCTATTCCACAGTTTTACTCCATAAATAGTTACGCAAAAGGTTTTAACATTTGACCGTGCTTTAAGAATCCTCAGATTCAACTTACCCCTTAGTTCATAGTCTCCTTCTCTGTCATAGAACATCCTCTGTATATTTCCTGGTAACATATTGTATCTAGCTTTATACATAATTTTTGCCGTTTTGTATTTTATAAGATCCATAAACTTCAATATTTTTAATTTCAAAAACATGGTGTTAGTATGGTCTCTATATCCAGCTTTACTAATAATCCTGATTGCTTTCTTTTTGAATTTTACATATTGGTTGAAGTGAAGTTTTATATGTGTTTCCCCAAATTTCCGCACAGTATTCCAAATATGGCAATATGAGTGAACAGTAAAGTACCTGGAGTGATTTGGAAGGCAAAAAATATTTAACTTTACTCAGTATGGAGACACTTCTTGACAGTTTAGCTTGTACATACTTTATATGAGGTTTCCAGCAGATTTTGTTATCTATTATCACACCCAGAAATTTTGTATCCGAAACTTGCTCTAATTCGACATTATTTACTAATAACTTTGCTTCGGCATCTTTTTTATAGTTTCCGAATAACATAAATGTCGCTTTTTCCAAATTTAATGATAACTTATTTCTATCAAACCATGTTTTCAGTTTAGTCATTTCTTGTGTGACAATTTCCAAAAGCTGCTGTAAGTTCTCTCCAGCACAAAAAATATTTGTATCATCTGCAAATAGAATAAACTGTAATATATCTGATGTTCTACATATATCGTTGATATAGAGGATAAACAGCTTTGGTCCCAATACTGACCCCTGCGGAACTCCACAAACAATGTCCATACACTCTGATTGATGTTCCCCAATTTTCACAAATTGTTTCCTGTCTCTCAAATAACTCTTTACCCACTCTAACACCACTCCTCTAATGCTTAATACTCCAATTTATCGAGTAATATTTCATGATTAATTGTATCAAAAGCTTTTTTTAGGTCGATGAATATACTAGCTATACATTGTCTTTTATCTATATTGTTAGTGATATTTTCAATCAATTCTATTAATGCCAATGATGTTGATCTATTTGATCTGAAACCATACTGACTATCCGTTATTATTTTGTGTTTATCTACAAATTTGTCAAGTCGATTAATAAAAACCTTTTCCAGTATTTTTGAAAATTGAGAAAGTAGAGAGACAGGCCTATAATTTGTGAATTGGTGTTTATCACCATTTTTGAACAATGGTGTTACTTTAGCTATTTTCATTTGTGTCGGGAATGTACCAGTTTGTATGGACAAATTGCAGATATGTGTTAAGGGTTTGGAAATGCCCTCTATCACTTTCTTGACTATTTCCATATCTATGTCATCAGAGTCTGTAGAGTTTTTTGTTTGTAATTTCCCAACAATATCAATGATTTCCTTTTCTTCTACTGCCGTTAAGAACATTGAATGAGGATTGCGATCAATGAGTCTGGTTTCTTTCTCTACCGAATCTGTCATATCAGGAATTGTTTCAGCCAAGTCTGGCCCAACCCTTACAAAGAAGTTGTTGAAATCATTTACCACATCGCTCATATTAGTAATGTTTCTATTATTATTTGTGAAATACGAAGGATAGTCTGACTGTCCAGAGCCCTTTTTAATGATGGTATTTAATGTTTTCCAAATCCCTTTAATATTATTTTTATTCATAATCAATAATTTCTCATAGTATTCCTTTTTACATGACCTCAAAATACTCGTTAATTTATTTTTATATTTCTTATATTTATTTTCAGCTTCTGTACTTCGGTTCATTATAAATTCTCTGTATAAGGTATTTTTCTTCTTACATGCATTTTGCAATCCTTTTGTAATCCATGGGCATTCTGCATATTTTTGTTTTTTACTGTATTTCCTTACTGGGCAACGACTATTTTGATAACTTAAATACTTCTGTACCATCGTAGTGCCCTGACATGAGCCTGCAGCAATCCCCTGCTAACACTTTTCCTGTTTCTCAGGTAGGAGAGTTAAAGTGTCTGTTAGATTTGTATTGTTGATTGTCATTTATGCTTAGAAATATTTACTTATATATGCTTAGAGTTTTGTAATTAGTTGTAGATTGGTAGAGGTTTTGATCCTTGATAGTCTGCAAACTTTGTGTGTATTAGACAGCACTTTGGGAGCATGAGAGGTCATACCGTGTTTTATTATTTTATGGTAGGATTAACGTAGTTGCGTTTGTTCTAGTCTAAGTGCTTTTTGTTTAGATGAACTGCAGGACTTCCTCACCGTGTTATCTAGGATGAACCATCTAGGGTGAGGGGGAGGCTACCCTCTTCCTGACCAAGGATGTTTGACCCTTTGATCAGCAGTCCCCACACACACACACACACACACACACACACACACACACACACACACACACACACACACACACACACACACACACAGGCAAGGTACTCTTTGTTTGTATGTAGACGTCGTATGTTAATGAACCTATGCATATTCATGTAACCTCAATAAAAGGACAGTGTATGGGAGAACGGACGAGACCAACTGGAGTCAAGCGGTTGTCCGGTTCTCTCCCGTGCACGAGTAACATGAAGAACTTTGCCTATTTGTGTCTTGCTTAGCAGTGTAATTATATTGTCTTAACGTTCCAGCGAATAGGTTTATGCTACAAACCTATCATTAATTGGTCCTTCGATGCCGGAGCCCTGGAATCGCATTCACCGAGGGGAGGAGAGGCACGCTGACAGACTGACGTCAGCCAGGAAGTTCCTGTGGATTCGCGGTCTGTCCTCTCTCCTCGATGAATGACGGTCGGCGGGATTCGGGCTGATATTACACTCTAAGCAACGCCAAGTAAGTTTAAAGAGGCCGACTCTATAACCGTGTCGTTGTGCAGTCTCCGCCACTGTGTGAGGCGTTGAGAAGAGGCCGACTCTATAACCGTGTCGTTGTGCAGTCTCCGCCACTGTGTGAGGCGTTGAGAAGAGGCCGACTCTATAACCGTGTCGTTGTGCAGTCTCCGCCACTGTGTGAGGCGTTGAGAAGAGGCCGACTCTATAACCGTGTCGTTGTGCAGTCTCCGCCACTGTGTGAGGCGTTGAGAAGTTCGCTACTTTGTGTAGCGATACCCGGGTTCCTTGCTACTTTGTGGAGCAAGAGGTTCCTCGCTACTTTGTGTGGCTAGAGGTGAGTTCTCCGCCGCTTTGTGGGGCGTTGAGAAGTTCCGCGGGGTCCAGATTGTGCTGGACGATAGGCCTATTTTGTGTTGTTTTTGTTGTCGTCGTCGTTGTTGTTGTTGTTGTGTGAGTGTGTGCGGAGCAGAACATGTGGTCTGTGACACCGACTGTTGTTGTTATCATGGGTTTCTAAGCAACCAAGAGTGAGTCGGAGGGAGACAGACGTTTGTGCTGGACTTTGCTCCTGGCAGCACAAAGTATTTATGTAAAAAAGAGAGGGAGCGACGGCTCCACAGCTGCGCGGGTTCACGCGAGCGCGGTCACGCGGGTTTCACGCGGACCTGAGCCGTGCGGTTAATCGCAGGCTTAAAAATGGAAGAGATTAAAATGTTAGAAGTTTTCAGAAAACACACCAGCCTTGAAGAGCGTGTGGAGAAGGCCAGCCCACATCAGCAGCTATGCTCTGGTGGGTGGCTGTTCCCCCACCCCTTGCTGACACAAAACGTTAACTCTTCAGCCTGTGTGCCAGACCATAGACGTAATTGAGGTGGATAGTTGTTAAAAGTCATCTACATTACGCTTGTGGTTGCTTAAATTCAGTACGATGACATGTGAGGTGAAGTGATATAGGTAAATATTTCAACTAATGAAGTGCATAGAGGCACTTGACCTGTGTGGAAGACTTTCGTCTTATTATGAACCATTGTTGGGATGTAGAGCACACCTGTGAAAACAACTAATATGCTGAACCCTGTATGAAACATCTAAAAGTACATGATGGAGAAGCTGAGTTGAATATGAAAGTGTAAGACTTTGCCACTGTGGGCAGAGCAACTACTGTGTGATGTTGCGTTGCAGTTTTTTTTTTTCTTCTGAGCTGATGAGCAGGCTACACATTATCAGATCGAGAGCTGTCTGAGAACTACTCTAAGAGAGGGAAACAGCGCTATGATAACTGTGATAACTGGAGTGTGCAACGTTTCCATGAGCAGTTTTCCTGCATCTTGACTTGTGTGTAGAGTGTTCATAACATCAGCATCATGTTTTTGATTATTTGTTTGTTGGGTTGAAAAATAGTTAAATAAACTGGTGATCATATTTACGGATCACCATGGCACATATCATCAGCCATGTGATTTATTTTTGCAGATGACGAAGTGAGTGTGAATGTGTCTGACATCACAGTGTTTTTGTGCACTGTGCAAGAGTAATTGCCTTTGATTGTGAGTGAGAGCGGTGATTCTGCAGGTCACCAGCTATTGTAACGAAAAAAAAAGAAAAAAAAGACTGAAAAAGAAAAATCATAGGAAAAAGGTTTTGTGTTGATCAGCCAAAAACAACTACAATTTCATTTTCTGCTTTTAAGAAAAGACTGTTCACAAAAACACAGAGAGAGAGAGAGATGTGTGTTGATTAAGCAGTGATGATAATAATGAAATGTCTTAGTTTGTCACTTTCAGGTGAAAAGCAGACCTGAATCAATTTTCCACATGCAGCGGTCGGAAGAAAGTTATAGTTTAACATCATTGGAAACATGCAGGCCAAGTTTCTGGCTGACTTATTTACAGTGCCATGTGTTTCTCAACCTCACAAGCGAGCTCACTCCTCCCTGAAGATAAGGAATGCAGCTCCATGATAAAGAGACAGCAGCAAGTCCTGAGCACAAAAAGTCCCAGCAAAGCAGCAGCAATGTGGATAAACAGCAGCAGAAGAAAGCAAACCCATCTTCCTGTCTGATTGGATGAATTCCACGGAGGGGCGAGCAAGATGGCGGTGGCAGCATGTTGAAATGCTCAAAAAGGACTGAGTGACTCGGGCAAGCCACATGCAGCTAGCATGCTGGCTAGCGACATGAAAGAAATGGACCCTTCATGATGCGTTCAACGTGCCAGCGCTGTGGTGGGAAAGGCTCCATCATAAACACGCCCTGCGCCGAGGTTCAGGCCAAGAAGAAGAAGACTATGACTTCCAAGCCCAAGAAGGTCGGCCTCAGCGTGGGCGAGCTGATTGTGAAAGCCGTGGCCGCTCTCAAGAAGGCTCTGGCTGCCGGAGGCTACGATGTGGACAAGAACAAGGCCCGTGTCAAGACCGCCATCAAGAGTCTAGTGGCGAAGGGCACTCTGGTGCAGACCAAGGGCACCGGGGCCTCCGGATCCTTCAAGATGAACAGGGTTACTGAGACCAAAGCTAAGACGCCTGCCGCGGCCAAAGCCAAGAAACCGGCAGCAGCTGCTAAGAAGTCGCCCAGGAAGGCAGCAGCAGCAGCACTTCGGCCACTAGCACGAAGTCAACCGCATCAGAGGACAATAGTGAGAGTGGCTGTGACTTCACTGTGCATGTGAAGAAAACGTTTGAGGAGAACTGAACAGTTGGAGTTTGACATTTGCCACCTGTGGAGTAAAATGGCAAGAAGAGACAGTGGGACACAGGACAAAGCTGAAGGAGAACTGCCGGCTGTTGGACTGTTGAAGTGGGAGAGGACAACAGAGTGAGAAGACTAGGTGAGAACACATAGGAATTATTTAATGTGGGAAATCAAAATTTGGGTTAGCAAACCTGGGGAAAAACAAAACTGACTGCTTAAGTTGGAAAATGGAGACGGAGTCTGAAACATTGCGAAAATAGAAACATATACAAAATCACACACACACAAGCAGAACATGCATTAACCCTACTAACAATTCCAAACACAAAATGACTCATGAAGACTCATAGCACATTAGTTAAGAAATGATTAAATAATAGCAGAGAAGTGTGTAGGAAAGGCAGCTTTAAGAACATGCTCTGCTGGAGATGCAGCTCCACAGACATGCATTAGACCTGCCTAATAACACAAACACATGTAATGAAAATTAGCTTGTTATCTTTCATCAGTGTTAAAATAGCGTCAATTTAGCAGACACTTGTTATTAAATACTGAATTTATCCAATGCAAAAAATTGACTCTCCAGGTTGCAGGACAACAGTTTAACTTTTGTGGGAAAAAAGATCCTGGTTTGACCAACCAGTGATCAGACAATAAATTTAGTTGTTAAAATGGTAAATTGGGAGAAGCTTCCTGCTTGATTGAGGCAGCACATGTAATTTACTGTATGAGGGAAATTGTCTTTTGTGATACTATTTTGAACATGCTTTTCTGTCGTCCTGTCAACTTAGTGGGTTAATAGCTGATATGCAAATTAGTGATCGGTTTTAGATTAATGAAAGGTGACTGAATTCTAGCACGAGTGAATGAGATGTGTTGGAGTTTGTTGTGTGTTGAGTGGAGACTCTAAAACACTGAGTTTCCTGCTTTGATGTGCGAGTGAATCCTGTATTTAGATACACAACTCTGAATACGTCAGAACAAACTTCTTTTGTGAAGTGCATGACAGCATGTCACATGTTTTATGATGAAGGGAAAAAAGGAAAACTGAATAAAATAGATCTGTGGCCTAAATGAGTGAAGAGCACAGACCTGGTAATTAAACTCATAGCTAATAAGACATTAGGATTATGTTGTGTGTTGTGCAGCTGATGGTTGATTTGGAGTGAATCTAGCTGATGATTTTTCTTTTGTTGTGAAGTTGAGCCTGCCGATTAGTATGATGGTATGATAAACCATGCTAATGGTATGATTTACCCTCCTGAGATGAGGAGCTTGTGTCATGACTTAACAAGGCCTTTTTATTTTGATACTTTCACAGTGCACTGAGAGTTTGGTTTGATAATCTCTGTTATTTTTTATTTTTCATTTTTGAACAAGCACTGATTTTTGCTTGTGAATTTCTTTTCTTTGAGCAGATCTGCAAGTCGGGAATTAAAAGCGTTACACGTCGTCAAGAAAATTGTTGCAAGTGAGTTTCTCCACATTTAAAATGGGTTCAGGGGAAAGCCACTTATTTGGGACAATTAGGAAATGAGAGTCCCCCCCAAAAAGGATTCAACGAGGAAATCCAGTCTAAATTATTTTTCTTTTTGAAATAACGTCGTTTTGCTGAGCGTGGAAACGAATGCGATGATAATTTCCACAATTAGCAAAAGAAGGAACCACTGAGTGAATGACTAAGAATTTTAAAATATCTGACTGACTGACTGAACATGATTGTGTGAAGCTAACCCCCACCTGACAAAGGTACAGATGAACCCATGTGTTTCCTTTTACAGGAGCAGAAAGATGACAGCAACACTCGAGGTTGCATGATGATTTAACCTTTTAAATGCCATTTTCTGTGTCTGTGCATTTATCAGGTGTGTTATTCATAGGCTTGAGTTGCTCACAGAGATATCTGTGACAAAGTATGCATACGCCTGCGCAAGCGCTAATATTTGCATTTTCTTTTCTTACAGCATGCCAGTTCTTCATGTGAATTGATGATGCGATTTATACCAGGACAACTGGTTGATGTTTTTTCCTACTACAGGATTTCTGGGTTTATGTGTGAGGAAAACTGTGTTTACAGGTTATGAGTGGTGATGCTGTTGCATTGTGTTGATGGGAAAATGTGAAGGTTACTTTGATAATGTGAATAACCTGTGTGAAATTTCCTGTGTTGAGAACTGGTGTTACTTCTTTCCACAGCTAGGGTTGACTTTATGGTGTTTTTATGGCACCTCTGGAACCTGTTGACCTGTGTCTGACCTCTGTCTGACTACAGTCAATGTGTATTGCTAATGTTAGTTTCTTTGAGAATGCTGTGGAAGATTCAGCTGAACCGGACAAGTGACATGAGTGAAATTAATAAGAGATACAGTGTTTCTGGGATAGTTTGATATGGGCTCATTAGCTGGCCACTTTTGAGCCCATAGTAATATATAAGTGGAGTGACTTTGCTTAAGAGCCGTCACCGATTACATTAATGTTGCCTGAGTACATGGGATGATCCATGTCTGAGGCGACTTATGAAAATAATTGTAGTTTACTGATTTGAGAAAACCTGCACATGACACTTGTCTTGCTGATGTTGAATGCTTCTTGTCCTTATGATACAATTGTTTACAGGTATGAAGTTTGATTTTACTTCCAGATTTTGTTTTCCAGGCCATGATGGTGTGTATGCAGGCTCCTGGGAGAGCCAGGTGTTAAGCAAACTTAATATGCAAAGCACACTAACATTTTTATTGCAGGGTTATAGGTCCAGGGTGGTGCTGCTCCAGAGGAGGAGATGCCCTGATGTTACCTGGGATATGATCTAGCTAATCTTTTTCTTTGAGACGGGAATCTGATTTTGATGAGTTGACTCATGGGAGTGTCCATGTGTCAAGATGGGGGATCCAGGATTAATATGAAACAATGAATTAACATTAAATTTTGGAATTAACATTAAATTTTGTTTTATATAATTTTTGCAGCGATTTGTGTGATTAACCGTTTATTTACAGGTATTAAACCTATGCAAGTGGTGCACCCATGTTCAGATGAGGCTTTGATGGCCTATAAGTGAAGTTCACTGAACTAAAGAATGTGGTTTGATGATTGTTGACATGCTCTCCAAATAGAAGTTTTTCCTCCTAGCAATGAAATACAGGTGCAGCAGTAATCTCCTGAGAAATCTTCAGAGGCCCAGTGAGAAGCGAGAACCATTCCAGGCATAACTGACAGCCCAGGCAGTGGTTGAGGTCAAAGATCAAGCTGATTGGGGCCCATCATGAAATCAGACCTTGGAGCCACAGCAAGGACCATGAAACTGCCTGCAAAATAGAGGAGAGGATCGTACACAAGATGGGAGAGAGGCTTCAGGAGGATCAGAGATCATCTTCAGCACAGCAGACATCACACAGAGAGCTGTGCTACTAAGCTTCCAGGAAATCAAGAGGAGACTTCCCACAGCAAGATTTTAAATAAAATGAAAGATTCAATATTGACGCTGAGGAAGACGACTAAGGTGTACGACGTGCTCTGCCTTAAACCTTCAGCAGCGTTGGAACATGAAAACTCGTGGGATGAGGGGAGCGTGCCAAGCTCCATCGACAGCGCAGAAGGAGTTCGAGGATGACATCATGATTCTGTGAAAGCACAGGAACCAGAAGCTATGGTGGTGATGACAGCAGTTTCCTATGAACATCATCTAATGCTGTGCCACTATACTGTGCATACGATGACACTCTGAAGGCTGCTGGGATCATAACAGCAGTAAGATGACGGAACCCAGCACCCTTTCCACAGAGAACTTTTTCTGCAGAGCGTGGACAATTAAGGAGTCATAAATATCCCCCTCACAAGACGAAGGTCTGAAGTCAGGTGATGGGGGCTGGTAAGAGGCCATAAAACTAGAGTGCTGAGAGGTCTGCAGCTTGGAAATAGCTGAGACCCATGTTGACGAACCACAAAACCAACTAGTATGTTTGAATGTCTATTCTACATACATTTGGACTCTGGTCCTATGGACAGTGATGGAAACAACTGGAAGAGACATTCATGACGCCCTGCAGAGCTTAAACCACTCTGCAGAAAGACATGTGATGTGCACACCCGGAGGAAGCACCACCAAGTTGAGATGTTTTTGAGAATGTTACTTTTTTAGTTTCACTATTAAATTAACAATTTCTTTGGTTGCTCGTAAGATGCAGTTTGCCATGAGATGAGCTCAATGAATGGGGTAACTGCTAATACATTTATTAAACTGTGTACCTTTCAGTAATTTAGGGTGATTTGACATATGCTGAGTATAAAAAGGTTTGCATTGAAACTGTCAGACATGACGTATTCATACCTGGGAACTTTTCAGGCATAAAGGTCAAAAAGGGGGGAAATGTTAGATTTGTATTGTTGATTGTCATTTATGCTTAGAAATATTTACTTATATATGCTTAGAGTTTTGTAATTAGTTGTAGATTGGTAGAGGTTTTGATCCTTGATAGTCTGCAAACTTTGTGTGTATTAGACAGCACTTTGGGAGCATGAGAGGTCATACCGTGTTTTATTATTTTATGGTAGGATTAACGTAGTTGCGTTTGTTCTAGTCTAAGTGCTTTTTGTTTAGATGAACTGCAGGACTTCCTCACCGTGTTATCTAGGATGAACCATCTAGGGTGAGGGGGAGGCTACCCTCTTCCTGACCAAGGATGTTTGACCCTTTGATCAGCAGTCCCCACACACACACACACACACACACACACACACACACACACACACACACACACACACACACACACACACACACACACACACACAAGGTACTCTTTGTTTGTATGTAGACGTCGTATGTTAATGAACCTATGCATATTCATGTAACCTCAATAAAAGGACAGTGTATGGGAGAACGGACGAGACCAACTGGAGTCAAGCGGTTGTCCGGTTCTCTCCCGTGCACGAGTAACATGAAGAACTTTGCCTATTTGTGTCTTGCTTAGCAGTGTAATTATATTGTCTTAACGTTCCAGCGAATAGGTTTATGCTACAAACCTATCAGTGTCTGCTGCTGAGCTGGAAGAGTTTACAAAGCAGGCAGAGTGTCTGAACCTACAACCACCTGCTATCATGGATTCAGAAAAGGGTATGAACTTCTACTTAATATAAAAGCCTTAAAGCCACATCTGTACATGCCCTGAAGAATAAACAAAACGCAATAGTCAGTAGCAGATTACGGTTTGTCAAATAAGTTCAGTTAAACAAAGAAACTGCAGCTGAACTAAATGTTACACCTTCAGTTTAATGTTGTCATAATTTGTATACCACCATGGTTTGAACAATTGTAGATTCAGTTCTTTTATTGACCAGCACTCTGGGTTTGAAGTGACTTATAGTGTCTGTGTTTCTTTTCATTCCCTTTTGTTAGAACCTCCAGCTACCAAGTCCATCCCAACATCTATTATTTTTCTTCATTGGTACTCCCAAAAGGTTGATTCTGTTCATCTGGATTTAGCGCTTTCAGTGGGAGAAACGTTTCGTCACTCATCCAAGTGACTTCTTCAGTCTCAGCTGACTGCAGGTTTGCATGAAACTAGCCCACTGAATGAACAGCGCGGCACACAGACCCGCCGTCGTCCCCCACAGGAAACAAGCATCGAAGGCGTTTGGAAAGGGAGGGGGATGAGTGCGTGCTTATCAGTGTAAGTGTATGTGTGTGCGTGTCCAGAGTTCAGCTGAGACAGTGTCCTTCGCTCTATCAGGCTAAGTAAACAGTCTGCCAGCCAACCCAGGTGGCCTTGCATGGGATGGGAAGAATAGTCATCACACAGTCGTTATCAGGGAGTCGTTGATCGGCTCCAGCCTTGGGCCTGAGCAGCTGGCGCCGTGGTGTCCATATGTTGAATATTGTTGATTTCTCCTTTATGCGAGCAGCTCTGAATTTAGCACTCTGACACTGGTCTCTCGATCTCCTGTTGGAGAGCCGCGAGCCTCCCCATGATGGTATCAAACTTCTGTTCCGTGGTGTTGTCATTCTTTTGGTTCTGAGACCCCACAACTGCAGTGATCCGTTCTGCGATGTGATCCAACTTTCGCTCAAGGGTGTCATTTTGAGCAGGCCCCTCTCTGATGTATCCCATCATACGCTCAATGCTGTTACTTTGAGTTTTCATGGCAGCCGTAAGCGTCTCCAAGGTGTTAACCATGCTGCGTTCGTTGTGAGAGATCGCGCCTCGTTCCATCACTTCAATTCCAGCGGTCAGCCTTGGGAGGGGGGGGGTTTGAACAGCTGGTTTCGCTCTCTTATTTCTCCAATAAGTCAGGGCCAAGCCAGCTCCGATCAGCAAGAACCCTGTTATCATGGTTCCGAATAGGTAGATATCTTCGACAGTCCCGCCAGGCACATGACCCTCCAGTTCTGCCACCCGTCCATCGTGTATCCGGCAGGGAAAGTCCCTCCAGGGCACTCAGGCTCTCCCGAGCCCAGACTTCTCGTTGAGAAAAGGGTGTCAATAGCATTCAGAGACCAGTTGATCAAATCCATAATTCTCTTTAAGTTTTAGAGAACGACAGTGAGAGACTGTTCGAGGGAAAGTAATACACACGAGACAAGACAAGGACACAAGAGGCTAAGCAGGGAAGATAAGGGGAAGGAGGAGAGGAGAAAAAGTGCGACCGCCTTCGCATTGCATTAACAATATAACAGATAGCTTTGAGAGGGCCTTAAGATGTTTAAACATGCAGGCACCATATTAACCTTTATTCCAGGTGCAGTTATAACTATTTTTATACACACCTTGCAGTTTGTGCTTTTAAAGAGTTGAAGCTCAGTTAATTGAGGGTCAGAAGCTTCGTCTGGCACTATGTCCAGACAAGCTATTGTAGCGAAGCCGCTGCTCCTGCACTGACTGTAACGCAGTCAGTTCTTCTTTTACTGTTATGCTGTTTTGTGGTTTAGTAGTTTTAAACCTTGTGATCTCGTGGCTCAAGAGTTGGGAGTGCGCCTTGTAATTGGAAGGTGGTTCGAGCCCCGGCTTGGACAGTCTCGGTCGTTGTGTCCTTGGGCAAGACACTTCACCCATTGCCTACTGGTAGTGGTCAGAGGGCCCGGTGGCGCCAGTGTTCGGCACCCTCGCCTCTGTCAGTGCGCCCCATGTACACTCAACAAAAATATAAACGCAACACCTTTGTTACTGCTCCCATTCCCCATGGGATGGACGTAGAGACCTAAAATTCATTCCAGATACACAATATAACCATCCCTCCCAAACAGTGGTCACAAATCAGTCCAAATGTGTGGTAGTGGGCACATCTGCTATATTGAGATAATCCATCCCACCTCACAGGTGTGCCACATCAGGATGCTGATCTGACATCATGAGTAGTGCACAGGTGTACCTCAGACTGCCCACAACAAAAGGCCACCCTGGAATGTGCAGTTTTGTCTCACAGCAAAATGCCACAGATGCCACAAGCAATGAGGGAGCGTGCAATTGGCATGCTGACAGCAGGAATGTCAACCAGATCTGTCGCCCGTGCATTGAATGTTCATTTCTCAACCATAAGCCGTCTCCACAGGCGTTTCAGAGAATATGGCAGCACATCCAACCGGCCTCACAACCGCAGACCTCGTGTAACCACACCAGCCCAGGACCTCCACATCCAGCAGGTTCACCTCCAAGATCGTCTGAGACCAGCCACCCAGACAGCTGCTGGAACAATTGGTTTGCACAACCAAACAATTTCTGCACAAACTGTCAGAAACCGTCTCAGGGACGCTCAACTGCATGCCCGTCGTCCTCATCGGGGTCTTGACCTGACTCCAGCTCGTCGCCGTGACAGACTTGTGTGGGCAAATGCTCACATTCGATGGCGTCTGGCACGTTGGAGAGGTGTGCGCTTCACGGATGAATCATGGTTCACATTGTTCAGGGCAGATGGCAGCTGAGAATGTCCCAGTTCTTGCATGGCCAGCATACTCACCGGACATGTCACCCATTGAGCATGTTCGGGATGTGCTTGACCGGCGTATACGACAGCGTGTACCAGTTCCCACGAATATCCAACAACCTCGCACAGCCATTGAAGTGGAGTGGACCAACATTCCACAGGCCACAATTGACAATCTGATAGACTCCATGCGACGATGTGTTGCACTGCATGAGGCAAATGGTGGTCACACCAGATACTGACCAGTTCTGGGTCCCCAGACCCCCAATAGCGCAAAAAACTGCACATTCCAGGGTGGCCTTTTGTTGTGGGCAGTCTGAGGTACACCTGTGCACTACTCATGATGTCAGATCAGCATCCTGATGTGGCACACCTGTGAGGTGGGATGGATTATCTCAATATAGCAGATGTGCCCACTACCACACAATTGGACTGATTTGTGACCACTGTTTGGGAGGGATGGTTATATTGTGTATCTGGAATGAATTTTAGGTCTCTACGTCCATCCCATGGGGAATGGGAGCAGTAACAAAGGTGTTGCGTTTATATTTTTGTTGAGTGTAGCTTGCCACCACCAGTGTGTGAATGTGTGTGGGAATGGGTGGATGACTGGATGTGTAAAGCGCTTTAGGGTCCTTAGGGACTAGTAAAGCGCTATACAAATATAGGCCATTACTAATAAACACACACACAAAGTACCTCCACCAGAGTGCCTATTTCAGGTCACTTTTGCCGGTGCAAGCCTTGGTAAAGGAGCAGGGTTGGAATTGTGACATTAAAAAACAATAATTGCTAAAAGAAATTTAATTTATAGTTCTAAATAAATTCTAAATGCATTTAAGATGTTTTTTTTTTTTTTACTCACTTTATGTGTCTTCCACGATGTTATTTCTCTCTCCAACAACTTAGGTTACAATTACATTAGCATGACCAATTATGCAAATTAGGCGATGACATCATTTAGCGACTTCTAGCGATTTTTAGGACAGCCAATAGCGATTTTCCTAACTGAGGAGCTGGCAACACTGGAGCACTCAAAGTGCTTTACACAACTTGTGCATTCACACCCAGTCGCACAAGCACATTCAACACACCCGTTCATTCTCCGATGGATGCATCGGAGAGTAATTTGGGGTTAGTATCTTGCCCAAGGATATTTGGCATGCAGACTGGGGGAAGCCAGGAATCGAACCTCCAACCTTCCGATCAGTAGATGACCTGCTCTACCATTGTCGCAACACATTTAAATAACCCCCTGACTGTACTGCCACAGAGTCAATATTTCTGTTAAGTACAATTACAACACATAAGTAAACAATTGAGCAATACTTCACCTAAACTGGGCTGAGTCTCGAATGTCCAGAACACACTTCAGAGTCTGAAGCCACACTATCAGCAGATGAGCCATGATGGAGTTTGTTCACGTTGCTGTAGCTGTGCTCGGTCTTCTGTCTCTTGGACACTCAGCTCCTGTGACAAGCTGTGAGAATCTAATCCAGCCTCTTGAAATCTACAGAAGTCAGGTCAGACTCTCTCTTACATCATTTCTCACTTGTTTATTTGTTTTTTTATTTTCGATATGAAATGTTTGTTGTCTTATACAGCTAATACCATCTGTTTCAGCTGCTGGGCAAATGGGTACTACAAGGAGAGAGCACAAGCATACCTGGATCCAAAATTCTGGTACAGATGGTTATGGAAAATACCTGGGTGAAGATCACCGCTGCCAGTGAAGCCGATACATTTAACAACCTCCAAATTCAAAAAACGTAATAAAAAGGATGTTTTTCCTGAACTGACCCTGTTTTCAAATAATATTAATGTAAAAATCTCAATAATTGTATCTTCTAAAAGGATGGGCAAGTGCTTCACACGGAAAACCAACATGACTTTGGTTAACAACACTCTCACTGTGGGTGAGTATTACTGAGGGAACAAACATTTGATTTAGACTTTGTGCCTAGCATTGCCATAACACTTTCAGTATATATCGATTGGTGTGTATTTGCACACTGCAGCTTTACCCTTACCAATGCTAAAAGAATATGAAGTATGGCCATCATCTGTCATCTGTCCACAGAGCTCCCTTTCCAAAATTCTGCTGTCCTGCTGAATACTGGCTGCCCTGACTGCCTTGTTATCTTCGCAAATAACACCGTTGGAAGAACCACAGTTAAAGATCTCCAGCTCCTGAGTAAGAACAATGACACACCTAAATAATGTAATGTCAAAGTACTTATTTTAAGTATTTTTTATGAGACGCCGGCCACTAATTTCCAAAATAAAACAATGACTAATAATTGAACAGTGGTTTCCACTGTTCTACGGCTTAATAAATCGGAACACTGCCCTTTGAAATACCAGTTACAAATAACACTTGCCAGTTAAAGGCATATTTAGAAATATTTCTTTAAAAAAAAAAGAAAAAAAAAAGAATAAAACATCTAAAAACATGCAGTGCTGTGAGAATGTATTTGCACCCTTCCTGGTTTCTCTCTATTTTACATATTAGTCACACTTAGATATTTCAGATCATCAAATACAATTTTAGATTAGACAAAAATAACCCAAGCAAATAGAAAACACAGTTCTTAAAGGAATATTTCCTTTACATGGCACTGTGTGAAAAGGAAATTGTCCCTAAACCTAATAATTGGTTATCAAGAACTGAAATCAAGCATTTGCAATCATTAGCAATGAGTCTTTCACATCGCTGTGGAAGAATTTTTCAAAACTCTACTATGTAGAGTCCGTTCAATTCAGCCGCACTGGATTGGATTTTCAAGCATGAACAGATTTTGAAAGCCATTCAGAGGTGGCCTTGCTCATGTGCTCATGGCCACAAATTCTCCTTCAATATCATGGTTCCTTCAATTGCAGCAAGTGGTCCAGGTCCTGAAATAGCAGCAGCAGTTGTTTCTTTGTGTTTTAATCTCTTTACTTACTTGGTGCCGTGCTAACACTTTTTCTGTCTCTCAGGTAGGAGAACTAAAGTGTCTGCTGCTGAGCTGGAAGAGTTTACAAAGCAGGCAGAGTGTCTGAACCTACAACCACCTGCTATCATGGACTTAGAAAAGGGTATGAACTTCTACTTAATATGAAAGTCTTAAAGCCACGTCTGTATGTGCCCTGAAAAATAAACAAAACGCAATAGACAGTAGCAGATTACAATTTTTCAAATGAGTTCAGTTACACAAAGAAACTGCAGCTGAACTAAATATTACACCTTCAGTTTAATGTTGTCATTATTTGTATACCACCATGGTTTGAACAACTGTAGATTCAATTAATTTCTCCTCTCATAAATTAAAGGCATTCACAAATGTCATCTTCACAGGTTTGTGCCCAGATCCATCTCTTACCCCAGAAACAAATTTCACTGATGTAACCACACACACCATAAGCTCTGATGAGCTCAGCCTTCTAGAAGAACTTCTCAGTAGTGAAGATGGAGTGAAGACCCTTTTCGATATGATCCAAAGAAGTATGGCTTCAGTCAAGCAAGACTGACGGCTATGCCTGTGAAGAATATTGCCACTTAAAATAAAGATGCGTGACTGTTTTTTCCTCTGTGGCAATTTGTTCTGTGTCATCAGTGTAATTTAGATTTAGTTTCATTGAACTGACATAAAAATGACAATGTGAACCTGCTTTAAGAAGAAAAGATTACTTAGTTTTGTCACTTTAATGCACCATGTACTAAAAACAATCAACAAACCATGATAAAGTTTGTTCATGTTGCTCCGGTTGGGCTCAGTCTGCTGATGGTTGGACAAAGCATTATGGACACTGTAAAACTATAAAGTCCAGCTCTTGTGACTACTAATCATCTTGTTTGATCCTTTTTACACTCAACAAAAATATAAACGCAACACCTTTGTTACTGCTCCCATTCCCCATGGGATGGACGTAGAGACCTAAAATTCATTCCAGATACACAATATAACCATCCCTCCCAAACAGTGGTCACAAATCAGTCCAAATGTGTGGTAGTGGGCACATCTGCTATATTGAGATAATCCATCCCACCTCACAGGTGTGCCACATCAGGATGCTGATCTGACATCATGAGTAGTGCACAGGTGTACCTCAGACTGCCCACAACAAAAGGCCACCCTGGAATGTGCAGTTTTTTGCACTATTGGGGGTCTGGGGACCCAGAACCGGTCAGTATCTGGTGTGACCACCATTTGCCTCATGCAGTGCAACACATCGTCGCATGGAGTCTATCAGATTGTCAATTGTGGCCTGTGGAATGTTGGTCCACTCCACTTCAATGGCTGTGCGAGGTTGTTGGATATTCGTGGGAACTGGTACACGCTGTCATATACGCCGGTCAAGCACATCCCGAACATGCTCAATGGGTGACATGTCCGGTGAGTATGCTGGCCATGCAAGAACTGGGACATTCTCAGCTGCCATCTGCCCTGAACAATGTGAACCATGATTCATCCGTGAAGCGCACACCTCTCCAACGTGCCAGACGCCATCGAATGTGAGCATTTGCCCACACAAGTCTGTCACGGCGACGAGCTGGAGTCAGGTCAAGACCCCGATGAGGACGACGGGCATGCAGTTGAGCGTCCCTGAGACGGTTTCTGACAGTTTGTGCAGAAATTGTTTGGTTGTGCAAACCAATTGTTCCAGCAGCTGTCTGGGTGGCTGGTCTCAGACGATCTTGGAGGTGAACCTGCTGGATGTGGAGGTCCTGGGCTGGTGTGGTTACACGAGGTCTGCGGTTGTGAGGCTGGTTGGATGTGCTGCCATATTCTCTGAAACGCCTGTGGAGACGGCTTATGGTTGAGAAATGAACATTCAATGCACGGGCGACAGATCTGGTTGACATTCCTGCTGTCAGCATGCCAATTGCACGCTCCCTCATTGCTTGTGGCATCTGTGGCATTTTGCTGTGAGACAAAACTGCACATTCCAGGGTGGCCTTTTGTTGTGGGCAGTCTGAGGTACACCTGTGCACTACTCATGATGTCAGATCAGCATCCTGATGTGGCACACCTGTGAGGTGGGATGGATTATCTCAATATAGCAGATGTGCCCACTACCACACATTTGGACTGATTTGTGACCACTGTTTGGGAGGGATGGTTATATTGTGTATCTGGAATGAATTTTAGGTCTCTACGTCCATCCCATGGGGAATGGGAGCAGTAACAAAGGTGTTGCGTTTATATTTTTGTTGAGTGTAGTTGCTGGATTTGACTACAGAAGATCGAGCCAGTGGCAGTGTGGCCTTTCTGGTTGTGGCCCTGCTTTTTCACACTTCTTTTATTGACCAGCACTCTGGGTTTGAAGTGACTTATAGTGTCTGTATTTCTTTTCATTCCCTTTTGTTTGAGCCTCTAGCTACCAAGTCCATCCCAACATCTATTATTTTTCTTCATTGGTACTCCCAAAAGGTAGAGTCTGTTCATCTGGATTTAGCGCTTTCAGTGGGAGAAACGTTTCGTCACTCATCCAAGTGACTTCTTCAGTCTCAGCTGACTGCAGGTTTGCATGAAACTAGCCCACTGAATGAACAGTAGGCTGTGAGGTCAGTTCCTTGATCATTAAAAATGCTACGTCCAGATGAACAGGATCAACCTTGGTGGCACTTGGTGTTCGCTCGCTCTGTGGTAGAGTATCACTTCCTGTTCCTGCTCAAACACAGTGGTGTTTCTGAGTAGCTTATTTGCTTAGCAATTTAATTAACAACTTTTAAATACATTCTTTTTCATAGTATAATCTTCACGTGCTTCATCCGAAGCACACTTTCTGTGTACTCACTACCTAATTTATAGCCAAAGTATTCACTCACTGTCTCTGTACTGTCTCGCTAGCTTAGCTTAGCTCGTAGCCGACTCGTTAGCACCATGGCTACTTCACCTGTTCCTCCTGCACTTTCTTGCTCATTGTGTCAGATGTTTAGTTACTCCTCGGCCACCTTTAGCAGTAATGATATCTGTAACAAATGTAGCATATTTGCAGCGCTGGAGGCCAGGATTACTGAATTGGAGACTCTGCTTTGCACCCTTCATTCACCCGTAGCTAGCCAGGCCCCTGTAGCTGGTGCAGCCGAAGATAGCGTAGGCCCCGCTAGCTGTTCCCCGGCAGACCCCAAGCAGCTGGGGAAAGAGGGCGGCTGGGTCACGGTGAGGAGGAAGCATAGTCCTAAACAGAAGCCCCAGGTACACCATCAACCCGTTCATGTGTCTAACCGTTTTTCCCCACTCGGCGACACACCCGCCGGGGGTCAAACTCTGGTAATTGGCGATTCTGTTCTCAGACATGTGAAGCTAGAGACACCGGCAACCATAGTCAATTGTCTCCCAGGGGCCAGAGCAGGCGACATTGAAGGAAATTTAAAACTGCTGGCTAAGGGTAAACGTAAATTCAGTAAAATCATAATTCACGTTGGCAGTAATGACACCCGGTTACGCCAATCGGAGGTCACTAAAATCAATATTGAATCGGTGTGCAACTTTGCCAAAACAATGTCGGACTCTGTAGTTTTCTCTGGTCCCCTCCCCAATCAGACCAGGAGTGACATGTTTAGCCGCATGTTCTCCTTAAATTGCTGTCTGAGTGGCGTCCCAGAAACGATGTGGGCTTCATAGATAATTGGCAAACCTTCTGGAGGAAACCTGGTCTTGTTAGGAGAGACGGCATCCATCCCACTTTGGATGGAGCAGCTCTCATTTCTAGAAATATGGACAAATTTATTAAACCCCCCAAAATATGACTATCCAGAGTTGGGACCAGGAAGCAGAGTTGCAGTCTTACACGCCTCTCTGCAGCTTCTCTCCTCCTGCTACCCCCCCCAAAAACCCATCTCCATAGAGACTGTGTCAGCTTCCAAAAAGACAAAACAAACTAAAAACCAGCAACAAACAACTTAAACATAAACAATCACAAAGAAAGAACAATACAGTATCCACATCTGAACCAAAGAGTAAAACAGTGAAATGTGGATTATTAAATATTAGGTCTCTCTCCTCCAAGTCTCTGTTAGTACATGACTTAATAATTGATCAACAAATCGATTTACTCTGCCTTACAGAAACCTGGTTGCAGCAGGATGATTATGTTAGTTTAAATGAATCAACACCCCCGAGTCATTCTAACTACCAGAAATCTCGAAGCACAGGCCGAGGGGGCGGTGTGGCAGCAATTTTTCACACCAGCCTATTAATTAATGAAAGACTAAGACAGACTTTTAATTCATTTGAAAGCCTGATGCTTAACATTGTCCACCCCAGCTGTGAAACTCAGAAACCAGTCTTACTTGTTATCATCTATCGTCCACCTGGGCCTTACACAGAGTTTCTGTCTGATTTCTCAGACTTTATATCTAATTTAGTTCTGAGCTCAGATAAAATAATTATTGTGGGTGATTTTAACATCCATGTAGATGCTAAAAATGACAGCCTCAACATGGCATTTAATCTGTTATTAGACTCAATTGGTTTCTCTCAAAATGTAAAAGAACCCACCCACCACTTTAATCACACTCTAGATCTTGTTTTAACATATGGCATAGAAACTGAACATTTAACAGTGTTTCCTGAAAACTCTCTCCTGTCTGATCATTTCCTGATAACATTTACATTTACAATAATTGATTACACAGCGGTGGAGAGTAGACTTTATCAAAGTAGATGTCTTTCTGAAAGTGCTGTAACTAAGTTTAAGAATATAATCCACCCACTGTTATCATCTCCAATGCCCTGTACCAACACAGAGCAGAGCAGCTATCTGAACGCTACCCCAACAGAGGTCGATTATCTTGTTAATAATTTCACCTCCTCACTACGTACGACTCTGGATACTGTAGCTCCAGTGAAAACTAAGGTCTCTAATCAGAAGTACCTGACTCCGTGGTATAATTCTCAAACATGTACCCTAAAGCAGATGACTCGTAATCTGGAGAGGAAATGGCGTGTCACAAATCTAGAGGATCATCATTTAGCCTGGAGAAATAGTTTGCTGCTTTATAAGAAAGCCCTCCGCAAAGCCAGAACATCTTACTATTCATCACTGATTGAAGAAAATAAGAACAACCCCAGGTTTCTCTTCAGCACTGTAGCCAGGCTGACAAAAAGTCAGAGCTCTTTTGAGCCAACCATCCCTTTAACGTTAACTAGTAATGACTTCATGAACTTCTTCACAAATAAAATTTTTATCATTAGAGAAAAAATTACCAATAATCATCCCACAGATGTAATATTATCTACAGCTACTCTTAGTACCATTGATGTTAAGTTAGACTCTTTTTCTCCAATTGATCTTTCTGAGTTAACTTCAATAATTACTTCCTCCAAACCATTAACGTGTCTTTTAGACCCCATTCCTACAAAACTGCTCAAAGAAGTCCTGCCATTAATTAATTCTTCGATCTTAAATATGATCAACCTATCTCTAATAATCGGCTATGTACCACAGGCCTTCAAGCTGGCTGTAGTTAAACCTTTACTCAAAAAGCCATCTCTAGACCCAGCAGTCTTAGCTAATTATAGGCCAATCTCCAACCTTCCTTTCATATCAAAAATCCTTGAAAGAGTAGTTGTCAAACAGCTAACAGATCATCTGCAGAGGAATGGTTTATTTGAAGAGTTTCAGTCAGGTTTCAGAGCTCATCACAGCACAGAAACAGCTTTAGTGAAGGTTACAAATGATCTTCTTATGGCCTCTGACAGTGGTCTCATCTCTGTGCTTGTCCTGCTAGACCTTAGCGCAGCATTCAATACTGTTGACCATAATATCCTATTAGAGCGATTAGAACATGCTGTAGGTATTACAGGTACTGCACTGCAGTGGTTTGTATCATATCTATCTAATAGACTCCAATTTGTGCATGTAAATGGAGAGTCCTCTTCACACACTGAGGTTAATTATGGAGTTCCACAGGGTTCAGTGCTAGGACCAATTCTGTTTACATTATACATGCTTCCCTTAGGCAGTATCATTAGAAGACATAGCATACATTTTCACTGCTATGCTGATGACACCCAGCTCTATCTGTCCATGAAGCCAGATAACACACACCAATTAGTTAAACTGCAGGAATGTCTTAAAGGCATAAAGACCTGGATGGCCGCTAACTTTCTGCTTCTTAATTCAGATAAAACTGAGGTTATTGTACTCTGCCCTGAAAATCTTAGAAATATGGTATCTAACCAGATTCTTACCCTGGATGGCATTACCTTGGCCTCCAGTAACGCTGTGAGGAACCTTGGAGTCATTTTTGACCAGGACATGTCCTTCAACGCACATATTAAACAAATATGTAAGACTGCTTTCTTCCATTTGCGCAACATCTCTAAAATTAGAAATATCCTGTCTCAGAGTGACGCTGAAAAACTAGTTCATGCATTTATTACTTCCAGGCTGGACTACTGTAATTCATTATTATCAGGATGTCCAAAAAACTCGCTGAAAAGCCTTCAGCTAATCCAAAATGCTGCAGCCAGAGTCCTGACAGGGACTAGAAAGAGAGAGCATATTTCTCCTGTTTTGGCTTCCCTTCATTGGTTTCCTGTTAAGTCCAGAATTGAATTCAAAATCCTGCTCCTCACATACAAGGTCTTAAATAATCAGGCCCCATCTTATCTTAATGACCTTGTAGTACCATATCACCCTATTAGAGCACTTCGCTCTCGCTCTGCAGGCCTACTTGTTGTTCCTAGAGTATTTAAAAGTAGAATGGGAGGGAGAGCCTTCAGTTTTCAGGCCCCTCTTCTGTGGAACCAGCTTCCAGTTTGGATTCGGGAGACAGACACTATCTCTACTTTTAAGATTAGGCTTAAAACTTTCCTTTTTGCTAAAGCATATAGTTAGGGCTGGACCAGGTGACCCTGAATCCTCCCTTAGTTATGCTGCAATAGATGTAGGCTGCCGGGGGATTCCCATGATGCATTGAGTTTTTCCTTTCCAGTCACCTTTCTCACTCACTATGTATTAATAGACCTCTCTGCATTGAATCATATCTGTTATTAACCTCTGTCTCTCTTCCACAGCATGTCTTTTATCCTGTCTTCCTTCTCTCACCCCAACCGGTCGCAGCAGATGGCCGCCCCTCCCTGAGCCTGGTTCTGCCGGAGGTTTCTTCCTGTTAAAAGGGAGTTTTTCCTTCCCACTGTCGCCAAAGTGCTTGCTCATAGGGGGGTCATATGATTGTTGGGTTTTTCTCTGTATCTATGAAGCGCCTTGAGGCGACTTTTGTTGTGATTTGGCGCTATATAAATAAAATTGAATTGAATTGAATTGAACCTTTTGGGATTTACTTACCTGGATGACTGAGCATGCATCAAGACATTTATTGGTACTGATATGAGGACACTATTAGGCTTATTCTATTATTTTTATTCCATTTATGTTTTTATTGTATAACTTTCAATAAAGTGTTGTTTTTTGTCATTGAAACCATCTCTTGCTTGCTCCTCCCCTTTGTGAGTGTGGACGCTTCATCTCTTTGCTCTTGAATGCTTTGCTTCTTATATTGATTTTTATTGATTTTTATGCTGATTTTTTCCCTTTTTTCCGTGTGAGCTTACCTGCGATAACTTCTGGACACTTGTAGATCATTAGGACTAGAGTGTTCTTAACAGAAACAGCAACATTTTATGGTTACCTTATCCTCAGCGCTCCGTGTGTCTGTGGCCTAGACACAGCTGAAGCCTGATTACAGCGTCTGGGCACCGAGCAGCCTCAATAACCTGGAAAGGTGCTAACCGCTAGGCTAACTAGCAACAAGATGCCTTCCCTCTCCACAGATGACTACCACAGCCTCCTGCAGAAGATTGCAGTACTGGAGACAAAAATTCATCGCTTAGAATTAAACGTGGAGGTAAATGGACTGTGTGGAAATGAAACAACCTTGCCTTTGATTCAAAACAATGGCGATGAGCAAGCTAGTACACAGCTAAGGAGCACAGATAACATGACCAAGAAAGTAGACTCTGTGCATTATTATAAATCCTCAAGTGATAATCCCCCCTTAGACTGTCTTGGTGCAAAACCAAGACATAAATCATGTCTCCTGGAAGGGGGAGGACGTATCACAGGCAGGGCACAGCGAGCTGAAATCTCTGAAACCGACTGGCCTTCACTTCCTACGAGACAGAGAAGCTCTTCTACCCCTGTATACGGGAGGAAACAGGACTGGACAACCGTGAATAGGAAGGTTAACAACAAACCTCCAAAACAACTGAATGTGAAACTGCAGAACAGATTTGCTCCACTATCAAAGGACCCTGGATCTATATCGGACAACCATCCATCTAAAAGCAGCGAAATAAGGTCTGAAAATCTGTTGAAAAGTGAAAGGCCACAGGGAAAGCTAAAGGCTAGGCCTGAAACTCTGATTGTGGGTGACTCTGCCATAAAGGATGTACAAAGGATGTGCGGTAAGAACACTAAAGTCCTCTGCTTTCCTAACGATATGGTCAACAACCTGAAGGAGAGAATTCTTCAAATTGCAGATGAATATCCAACTGTGACAAACATTGTTCTGCATACAGGGTCAAACGATGTGTCCAAACAACAGTCGGAGGTTCTGAAACAGGACTTTACTGGATTATTAAATACTGTAAACTCTCTGAATGCAGCTGTATTCATCAGTGGACCTGTACCGCCGGTCAGAGGAGGAGACGAGAGATTCAGCAGGTTGTTTACACTGAATAAATGGCTTATATCAGCATGTGCTGACCACTCAGTGCACTTTATTGACAACTTTAATATTTTTTGGGAACGCAGGCATCTGTTCAAAGCAAATGGATTTAATTTTAACAAGTCAGGGGTGAAACTGTTCACCTCCAACTTGTTTTATTCCATACGTCATCCATCCGTGCTTGGTGCCAAGGCTGAGATAAATGAGGAGTTATCTCATAAAGAGGAACAAACAGTACTCCAAGAACAGACAAAGCCCAGCAGAAACCTTGAGGAGGAGCTCCATTTGCCCCCACCCGGGAAGAGCCTCAGAAAGGAGAGACATCCATGGCATCTGAGGAAGAGCCTCAGAAAGGAGAGACATCTAAGGCAAGAAGAGGGGTCCCAACTCTCTCAACAACACCAACGACCAGGACAAGGGACCACGACCTTCCCCAGTCCCCCAAACCCCTGACAGGCCATCACCCTCCTCCCCCTCCCTTTCTCCCTCCTCCCCACACCTGAAATTCACTGAGGAGATGATGGAGCGGGTCAATGCTGGGCTCAGATCTACCCCCCGTCCCAATCCCTTTTTGTCCCCCATAAACCCCCCACCAGAGCGGCCAAAGGTTCGCCATCGAGCCCCACCCTCAACAGAGCAATCGAAGTCACATTGCCCAGCCTCGCCCCCCTTAGTTCCTCTTCATGCCCTGTCTCCGCAGTCTGATGCGTGATGTGTGAAGGCTGTGAGGATTATGGCAGTGATGACTTTTCCCAGGAGAAGCTGGGACCCTGTTTACTAGAAGGTTTTAAAATTTCTGTACTTTTAGGTGACAGGAGACATGTGGCCTGGTCAAAACACAGAGAGCTGCACTCTAAAAGATCTTTAAACATAGTAAACATACCTTGTGTGCCACAGACTGCTCCCAAACACGAGGGGACAAGTAATACCTCTAAAACACTTAAGTTGGCTTTATTAAACATTAGATCTCTAGCTGGGAAAACATTTTTAATTAATGATTTAATCACTGAGCACAGCCTTGATTTTATGTTTTTAACTGAAACTTGGTTGGACCAAAGTAACAGTGGAGCTGTTCTCATCGAGACAACCCCTCCTAACTACAGTTTTATCAGTGAGGTCAGGGCGAGCAGGAGAGGAGGAGGGGTTGCTGTCTTATTTAATGAATCATTTCAATGTAAGCAGCTATCTCCTGGAAGTTTTCAGTCTTTTGAATATGTGGCTTTACAGCTGAAGGCCCCATCCAAAGTTGTGTTTCTTAATGTTTACAGGCCTCCCAAATACTGCACAGACTTTTTTAATGACCTCAGTGAACTGCTGTCTGTGATCTGTGTTGATTTTGACTGTGTAATTATTGCTGGGGATTTTAACATTCATGTGGACGACCCTCAGGACAAAGGGACTAAAGACCTGAGTAACACTCTGGGCAACTTTGGGCTGACTCAGCATATAACAGAGGCCACACATAATAGAGGACACACTCTTGACCTACTGATCTCCAAAGGCCTGAGCATTTCAAAGGTTACTGTGTCTGATGTGGGCCTGTCTGATCATTACTGTGTTTTCTTTGAAAGTAAAATCTCAGCCCACACAAATATATCAACAACAGTGATCACAAAACGGTGTATAACTGAACACAGTAGTGCAATTTTTAACCAGGTCTTCCCATTAACACCTGACCTGCCCAGAGGGTCAGTCAATGAGCTCGTCAATAGCTTCAATGCTAACATGTTAAATGTAATGGACACTATTGCTCCCATTAAGGTGAAGGTTATCTCTGGAAGGAAAAAGTCTCCATGGAGAAACTCCACACTGGTGAAAAATGAAAAAAGAGAGTGTAGGAAAGCTGAGCGCAGATGGAGAAAAACAAACCTCCAGGTTCATTATGACATTTATAAAGAGAAACTTCATAATTATAATTTACAACTGAGGAATGCAAGGAGGTCCTACTTCTCTGACATCATCACTAAAAACAGCCATAATGCTCGGGTCTTATTTTCTACAGTTGACAGGCTAACAAACCCTCCTGTGTCAGTGGCAGCTGAACTTCATTCGACCATGGCCTGCAATGACTTTGCCAAATTCTTCACTGAAAAAATCCAAAAAATTAGACAAGCAATTGGTACATCAACAGCAGATCCAGGATATGTACTGTGTCCACCAAAAAACTGTTTAAACACCATGAAACAGTTTCAACCTATTAACAGCAAAGACCTGGAGGACATCTTAGGTCAACTGAACTCCTCCTCCTGCTGTTTAGATGTCCTGCCAACAAGTTTTTTCAAAAAGGTCTCAAAGACTTTAGAGTCAGACCTGTTACAGATCGTCAACTTTTCTTTATTATCAGGTGTGTTTCCAGAATCACTAAAAACTGCTGTAATCAAACCTATACTGAAAAAGGACAATCTTGACAAGACACAAATGAACAACTACAGGCCGATCTCAAATCTCCCGTTTTTAAGTAAGATCATTGAAAAAGCAGTTTCTCAACAGCTCAGTTACTTCTTAAAACAGAATAATTGCTACGATGCCTTCCAGTCAGGTTTTAGACAGAACCACAGCACTGAAACCGCTCTGACCAAAGTGTTTAATGACATATGTCTGAATACAGACAGTGGAAAAATGTCAGTCCTAGTTTTACTGGAGTGCAGCATTTGATACAGTTGACCACAACATATTACTCAAACGACTGGAGAACTGGACAGGTCTTTCAGGAACTGTACTAAACTGGTTCAAAACATACGTAGAAAACAGGAAATACTTTGTATCAATAGGTAACTTCACATCTGAGCAGACAAGTATCACATGTGGAGTTCCCCAAGGTTCCATCTTGGGACCCCTTCTGTTTAACATCTACATGCTCCCACTGGCACAGATTATAAACAACAACAAAATAAACTATCACAGCTATGCAGATGACACACAAATATATATCACAATGTCACCAGGAGACCGAGGCCCTGTACAGGCTCTTGGTAAATGCATTGAGGAAATCAATGACTGGTTGTGCCACAATTTTCTCCAGCTAAACAAAAACAAAACTGAGGTAATAGTCTTTGGCGCCAAAGAAAAACGATTACAGGTCACCAGAGAACTTCAATCTATACATCTAAAAACCACAAACCAGGCGAGAAATTTGGGTGTAGTGATGGATGCAGACCTAAACTTAGAAAAACACATTAAGACAATAACAAAGTCAGCTTACTATCACCTCAAGAATATATCAAGGATAAAAGATCTGATGTCTCAACAGGACCTGGAAAAACTAGTCCATGCATTCATCTTTAGTAGGCTTGATTACTGTAACAGCATCTTTACAGGTCTACCTAAAAAATCAGTCAGACAACTACAGCTCATTCAGAACTCTGCTGCTCGAGTCCTCACTAAGACCAAAAAAGTGGACCACATCAGTCCAGCTCTGAGGTCCTTACACTGGCTGCCTGTCCGTCAGAGGATAGACTTTAAAGTTCTGATGCTGGCCTATAAAGCTCTGAATGGTTTAGGACCAAAATACATCAATGACCTCCTGACCCAGTATGAACCATCCAGATCCCTCAGGTCATCTGGATCCGGTCTTTTATCAGTTCCCAGAGTCAGAACCAGACACGGAGAAGCTGCATTCAGCTTTTATGCTCCTTATATCTGGAACAAACTCCCAGAAAGCCTCAGATCAGCTGAAACACTCAGTTTATTTAAATCCAGGTTGAAGACTCACCTGTTCTCAGCTGCATTTGAATAAAGCACCAAATCCACACTTTAAGCTTAAATTTCAAAACTTACATTTAACTACTGATTTTATCTACTGTTCTGATTTTAGTTAGTTAGTTAGTTTATTTGCTTGTTTTATTCAATTTTAAATCATGCTTTTTATTTGTTCTTGTTTCTAATGTCTCTGTAAAGCACTTTGAATCACCTTGTTGTTGAATTGTGCTATACAAATAAACTTGCCTTGCCTTGCCTCTCTTGCTGGGATGTGTTTTCAAACCCAGGTAGCTTTTAATTTAATTTGTTACATTTACATGTCAATCTTTTTATTTCCCAGAGGGTGAAATTCCCTTAGGTGGGATTGGTAAATGGACTGGTTCTTATATAGCGCTTTTCTAATCTTCTGAGCACTCAAAGCGCTTTACACAACTTGTGCATTCATACCCATTCGCACAAGCACATTTTCTTGGTGCTTTCTAACTAACATTCACACACCCGTTCATTCTCCGATGGATGCATCGGAGAGTAATTTGGGGTTAGTATCTTGCCCAAGGATATTTGGCATGCAGACTGGGGGAAGCCAGGAATCGAACCTCCAACCTTCCGATCAGTAGATGACCTGCTCTACCATTGTCGCAACACATTTAAATAACCCCCTGACTGTACTGCCACAGAGTCAATATTTCTGTTAAGTACAATTACAACACATAAGTAAACAATTGAGCAATACTTCACCTAAACTGGGCTGAGTCTCGAATGTCCAGAACACACTTCAGAGTCTGAAGCCACACTATCAGCAGATGAGCCATGATGGAGTTTGTTCACGTTGCTGTAGTTGTGCTCGGTCTTCTGTCTCTTGGACACTCAGCTCCTGTGACAAGCTGTGAGAATCTAATCCAGCCTCTTGAAATCCACGGCAATCAGGTCAGACTCTCTCTTATCTCACCTTTCACTTATGACTTTCTGCACATATACGCTGAGTAAAATAAGTTTTGAACATGCCACCAAATTTACATGAAATTCACACCCGATGTGGATAACCACCCATCCAGTCCACACATACAAAGAAATCAAACCATTGATATCCATAAATTAAGCTGTGTTATAATAAGAGGAAAAGTATTGAATATATAGAAAGGAAGGTGCAAAAAGGCATGGAAAGTCATGACACCAGCTGAAATCTATCAGCAATTACAAAGCAACCCTGCCCCCTAGTGCAAATTAATGTTAGCTGGTTCTGTTCTAACTGATGGCCTATAAAAAGTTGTCTCATTACCAATGTGTCACACAAGAATCATCTCATGATGGATAAAACCAATCCATCAGAATTACTAAACTAGTAAGTAGCAAGTAAATAAATTTTAATTTATATAGTGAAACAGTGAAAAATTTAATTAAGAGCTCGTTTGTATAAAAATGTCTTCAGCTGCTTTTTAAAGGAGTCAGTGGAGTCTAGAGAGCGTAAAGACAACAGCAGGGACTTCCACAGCCTCTGTGCCAGTGCCTGAAAAGCCCGATCCCCATGTGTTTTAAACCTAGTACTTTTCAGATCCAACATAACCAGAACGGTTGTGTTGGATCTGAAGGTTCCAGTGAGCACTGTTGGGGCAGGAGAGAACATCATTTCACCATAAACTGGCCAGGACCAGCTGCTCCCCACCAGTTTTCAGACAGGGGAGTGAAAAGAATTATCAGAAGAGTTGTCAAAAGCAAAGGAGCACTTGCGAAGAGCTACAAAAAGACTTGGAATCAGCTCAACTGCTGTGGCCTGTATGCACGCTCACCATACAAGACTCCATTGCTGAAGAAAAAGCATGCTAAAGCACGTTTAAAGTTTGCTGAACAAAATTTAGACAAGAGATACTAGCAGAATATACTCTGGTCAGTAGAGATGTGATGGCTGCACTTACAGCCACACAGTGGTAATACCCACCATGTTAGTGTAGAGGCTTATAAGTAATATTGCAGTCACATTTCTTTCTTTAAATATAGGAATTTGTTTACAGGACAATAAATAACTGGTTTTGGTTCAGAGTTAATTTACATATCCACATAACACTGCATTCTAAAATAAGTGCACACATTTTAGTTTACACTGTTATGTATGATTAATTTTTTGTTTTCTGAGTTACCTTAGTTGCAGCTGTTCCAGTCCCTTGATTAAGGAGCCAAGAGGTGGAAAAGGGGCAGAGCGAGCTTTAAAGGAAGACTACAAATTGGTTCATGCCATAACTCAGGACCATGGGGGGGAATTGAAGTTCATTATGTTTGGTTTAGTTAGGTTTTGTGTGTTTTACCCCTTCTCCTGTTTTTGTGGGCTGATCAGCCACTATTTAAGTTTCCCCTTTGTCTCATTAAGTTAGGTCAGTTTGTTTGAGTTATCGGTTGTGTTGTCGACTTTGAGTAGAGTTTTGTTATTTTGACCTCTTTTATGGGCCCAAGATTTTGATTCTTTTTGCATGAGTTAACCAAATATGTTTTTTGGGTTAAATAAAAAATCATTTTTTTGGACTTTAACCTGTGCCTAAGTTTCCTTCACTGCTCGGTCCGTCACAAGAGACCAAAACTGAACTGATGCTATAATACATGCCATGTCTGGAGGTCAAAAGGCACTGCATATCACCCCAAAAACACTATACCAGCAGTGAAGTTTGGAGTTGGGAACATCAAAGTATGGGGCTGTTTTTCGTCATGTGGCACTGGAATGTTTCATATAAATGGAGGAAGATGAATAGAAAAGTGTTCTGCTAGCATCTACCAGGATGTTGAAGATGAAATGAGGACGGACCTTTCAGCAAGACGATGATCCCAAACACAAAGCCAAAGAAGCTGCTAGAATGACCTGTCAATCTATAGATATAATAGAGTTTAGAGTTCATAGCAGGGCTCACAGAACGTTCAGAATCTGAAGACTGTTTGTGTAGAAGAATGAACCAAAATCACACCTGAGCGATGCCTGCGGCTAGGAGGCGTCTTGAAGTTGTCATTACCAACAAAAGCTTTTGCATGAAGTATTAAATACAATTTCAGTAAGCGTGTTCAATACTTTTTCCTTCTTTCATTTCTCATTCTTACACATAACATCTATGGTTTGATTTCTTTGCATGTGTGGACTGGCTGGATTGTTACTGACATTTGGTGAGAATTTTATGTCAATAGCACCTTTAGAAATGTATGTACTGAGAAATCTGGTGATGTTTTCAATATTTATTTTACCCCCTGTATATTATACACCATCTGTTTCAGCTGGTGGGAAAATGGACACAAATAGCAGAGAGCACAGGCATACCTGGATTCAAAATGCTGATGAAGATGCTTGTGGTGTCCGCCTGGATGAACACCACTGCTGCCACTGAGGCTAATACGTTCAATAATCTCTACATTAATAAAATGTAATAAAAATGATAAAGCCTTGCCTGAACTGATACTGTTTTCAAGTAATGTGAATTTAGAAATCTCTTTAATTTTATCTTCTAAAAGGATGGGCAAGTGTTTCACACTGAAAACCACCATGACTTTGGTTAACAACAGTTTGGGTGAGTATTAGTGAGGGAACAAACATTCGATGACCAGATTTAGACTTTGATTTAGACTTTGGACCTAGCATTGCCACAACACTTTCATTATATCGATTGGTGTGTATTTGCACACTGCACCCTTACCAATGCTAAAAGAATATGAAGCGTGGCCATCATCTGTCATCTGTCCACAGTGCACAATAACCAATCTTCTGCTGTCCTGCTGAATACTGGCTGCCCTGACTGCCTTGTTATCTTCGCAAATGACACCGTTGGAAGAACCACAAGCAAACTCAATCTCCTGAGTAAGAACAATGACACACTAAATAATGTAATGTCAAAGTACTTAAGTATTTTTTATGAGACGCCGGCCACTAATTTCCAAAATAAAACAATGACTAATAATTGAACAGTGGTTTCCACTGTTCTACGGCTTAATAAACTGGAACACTGCCTTTAGAAATACCAGTTACAAATAACACTTGCCAGTTAAAGGCATATTTAGAAATGTTTCTTCTTTTTTTAAAAAAGAAAAGAAAAGAATAAAACATCTAAAAACATGCAGTGCTGTGAGAATGTATTTGCACCCTTCCTGGTTTCTCTCTATTTTACATATTAGTCACACTTAGATATTTCAGATCATCAAATACAATTTTAGATTAGACAAAAATAACCCAAGCAAATAGAAAACACAGTTCTTAAAGGAATATTTCCTTTACATGGCACTGTGTGAAAAGGAAATTGTCCCTAAACCTAATAACTGGTTATCAAGAACTGAAATCAAGCATTTGCAATCATTAGCAATGAGTCTTTCACATCGCTGTGGAAGAATTTTTCAAAACTCTACTATGTAGAGTCCATTCAATACACCAGCACTGGATTGGATTTTCAAGCATGAACAGATTTTGAAAGCCATTCAGAGGTGGCCTTGCTCATGTGCTCATGGCCACAAATTCTCCTTCAATATCATGGTTCCTTCAATTGCAGCAAGTGGTCCAGGTCCTGAAATAGCAGCAGCAGTTGTTTCTTTGTGTTTTAATCTCTTTACTAACTTGGTGCCGTGCTAACACTTTTTCTGTCTCTCAGGTAGGAGAACTAAAGTGTCTGCTGCTGAGCTGGAAGAGTTTACAAAGCAGGCAGAGTGTCTGAACCTACAACCACCTGCTATCATGGATTCAGAAAAAGGTATAAACCTTTATATAATATGAAAACCTAGAAACTGCAGTTGAACTGAATGTTACTTCTTCAATCTAATATTATCTTTATACTCTTTATATTTTTGTAACCACCATGTTTGATAAGGTCATAGATTAATCAAATTTATGAATGAACTTTATTTACAAATGTCTTCTTGCAGGGTTTTGCCCAGATCCAGCGCTCAGCCCAGGAACAAAGACTATTGATCTGACCTTGAGCAGCACAACGCCCGATGATCTCAACCTATTTGAGAAGCTTTTCACTGAGAGTGGAATGAAGACCATTTTGGACATGGTCCAAACTAGTGTGGATCTATTCAAGGAAGACTGACATGGTCATAAATGTCACTAAGTGTTGATGAAGAAGCCATGTCTGTCAAGAGCATTACCACGAAAATTAAACATGCTAAAAACATATGAGTGGCTGTCATCTCTCTTCAAAGCAATTTAGATTTAGCTTCACTGAACTGACATAAAAATGAAAATATTGATTTGCTTTCTGAATAAATGGCACCAAGACCATTTTAGACATGGTCCAAAGTAGTCTGGATCTATTCAAGGAAGACTGAAGTAGTCATAAATGTCACTAAGCCATTCTTCTCTGACCTCTGGTGTTAACACATTTTCTAAATCTAAAGCCTACTTGATCTCTTTGTCCGACCACTCTCTGTAAACCCTAGATCCATGCTATGTTAAATGTTACTCAAATCAACTGTCTTACCCATTCTGATGTTCCGATTTGAGCTTCAGCAGGTTATCTTGCGTCTTCATGCTTAAATAAACGGAGTTGCTGTCATTTGATTGGCTGATTAGAATGAAAGAGCAGGTGGACAGGTGTACCTTACAAAGATGCCTGTCAGCGCTTATTATCTAGCAAATAATGCAGCCAAGGAAGCAGTTAATAAAAAAATGAGTTGAAGAGAAGAATGTCCATACCTTTGTTTAATTAAGTTTATTCCTTTACATACATCTGCTCATGAGTCATGTATATACATTTTCTGTCTCTCAGACACACACGCACACATACGACCACTCAAGATTATATAAAAAGGACTCATTTTTTGTGCAGGATTTCATCACAGTCAGATCTACATCGGAACATTTGCTTCTGCAAACATCATGCACACACACCACAAATATGCATACGGCCCTATGCCTCGCTTTACACAGAACAGTTCAAAGTATAGAAAAGTGACAGATGATCCGACAGGCAAACCAGCAGTAATCAAGTGAATTTGGGTCTTTTAACATAAAACGGCTAAATCTGTTTTTTGTTGGTGCATGTGCTTCCTTCACTTTCTAAATAGAAAGACCACAGAAATGTTATAAAGGTTATTCTTTTTTTTCTCAGGGATATTTCCAAATCTTCAACTGCATCGTTTAGCAATTACTCAAAGTAACGTGTGACGCGTGTACTATATGCGACACCCTGGTGTAACAGTGAGATTTTGCTACATTTTGGGGCTTTTCAAAATCTAGTGCAATCCCCTGAGTGTGATCCATGCAATCACCAGACCTCAGTGAACAAAAACTAAGTGGCTTAGCTCAAATTCTTGACATACATAACCACATAGTCTTCTTATGCTTTCACAAAGGTGTGTGGAGCAGGGAAAGACAATTATACAATCTACTCAAAAAGGCCTTCTTTCAGATTTCCATCTGTTCCTCTCTTTGTCAATGTCAAACATATGCAAGATATGTGATGTGCTTCACGTTGTGATCTGTGACATGGAAACATTTGTTGAAGTAACCATCATGAAGTAGGATTACAGGCTAAATAACTCACTCAGAAACAAGGCTTCATAATCAACATTTTATAACAAAGTGGACTTCTCTGGAGCTGAAAAATCCTGCTAACATCGAACTGCCACCGGCTGCAGCTCCTCATATGACCACCTGAGGCAGGCTCCTTTTAACCATGTTTGCGGCACTCAAACCTTTTTAGGTTGCTTTTAATGGATTTACGCGAAAAATAATAACTGCCTATTATTTAGCAGTTATTTCTGCTAAATATGGCCTATAAATGCCCCTTGCTTGTCAGGCTAGCTGATAACTATAGATGATATAAAAAATGGACATGGCTCCAAGACCTGAAAAAAAAAAAGAAGCCAATGTGGAAGAGCCAATACTTGCACTCAGTTGTGATTAAAAACAAAAACAAAAAAAAAAGAGTTCAGGTTCTATAGAAGTCTTTGGAAAAACTGCAATCAAATTAGACACACTTTACTACTGTACGGAGTGCATTTTGTTACTTCCCTTTGAGGTCTGTTACTGGTGTTCACTAACTTCTGCTGGAAAGAGCGGCATGTTTACATATTAGCAGACTGTGGAGAGTCTGAGCTTTTTTTCTGAAAACAACTGGTTCAAACTGGAAGACAAAAATGCCTCATAGAACAGAGTAGGGCTGAAAACTTCTTTACACATATTAGACCTGCTTCATTTCCTTGTTGATTGTTTGAGTTTCCCCATACTATATTGAACGCCCAAATCCTGCTTCATGACACAGATCACTTGTACCACATAACACCTCACAAGGTGGAACTCTTATTCTTTATGCTCATCTCGAGTAAGTTTACATCTAAAACAGAATATCTGCCTTGTACACATCCACATCCTTTAGACACGAGTAAGCCAAGGTCAGCAGATAATCAACACCTTTACTTGGCCTCTCTTATGTACAAAGCGATTGTGTGCTTTAGTCACGACACAAGACCCCAGAGAGAAATAAAACAACCAAGGCATTCCTTTGCAGTTACACAAAAGATGCTTATTTCATCAATGCACGCTCACATTTATAAATTACTTAAACTAAAAGATTGAAGTATTTTTTTTTCATTACCAAAGAAGAGTATCCTGTTTGATTTGTCCAATTTCGGTTATTTTTTTGCTTATGTTTGACACACATAAAAGTTTTGCAAGCATTGTCCGTCTTTTCTTTCAACAAAACAGAAAACAAACCTTCAAATAATAAAAACAAAGAAGAAGAAGAAAAAAAAAAAAAAAAAAGCTTTTCTTTAACACCGGTGGCCGTCTCTTCAAGAGTCAGCCCACCACCTGGACACATGTTTAAAACAAACTGATCCACGTAGCCTGTGTAGCATAAAGACCCATTCATACAGTACAGTCAAAGTGTGTGATTGTCACTGGGTTAGGTTGATGCACAGTGAAGTGACGTGAAAAGAGGCCAGAGGATGCCTGGTATTTGAATAGTGACATTGAGTTCAGCTGTTTTTGCCACTGGCCCAACATGTTCCCGCAGGACCCCCACGTTCCGCTACAGCGTCGATTTGGATGAAGGCTCTTTTGAAGTTCAGTGTTGCGTTGCTTCCTCTGCCTTTAACAAATCGAAAGCACCAAACCAACTATTACAAATGCACTGGCGTGTACTTTTTGCAGGTGAAGTTGGTGGTGTAACATATGAAAGTGTTTTATTGATTGATATATTTTTTAATCATGGTCTGTCTGTGCCATGTGCTTCGGTTAGGAAACATAAAAATGACAAATTTCCAGTCGTGGCTCCCAGAACTCAATTTGAGAGTCTAGTCTCCAGGTATAGTTCCAAAGATCAAGAAAATTGTCCACGGCTGGTTCTCCCCTCACATCCCATAGGCTGATATAGGTTTGCCCAGCTGGCCAAGGTTCAATGGTGATGTCACCACCCCCCCCCCCCCCCCAAAAAAAAAAAAAAAAAGTATGGGGCTGCTGGATTTGTAAACAAGGCTGTAGATATGTTATAGGGAATGGATCCAAGAGAAAACAGGGAGAATAAATGTCAACATAAATGCTGGAGTATTTAAGGAACTGTAATAATTTGGGAACTTTACAGCCATCATGATTCTGTGACAGCGGCAGGCAGCAGAAGAAGTTTCAGATCAGCTGTAGTCAGGCTAGTCCGGTCTGAAGATCGGGACCTTAGGTAGGAATTCTATTAGGATTACCTGCAGGGAATAGAACAAAAGGCTCTCAGTAGTGAGTCAGGGATGTTTCAACAAGATTTAAGTCTTAAGATTTAGGCTGTGCTGAGCCGACCCGAGTAGGTATTGATGGAAAAAAAACTCACTTCACTTGGAGAGGTTTGGCCACAGCGTTTATATCAAAACAGCCACCATCTCACATCTAACTGGGTCACAGATGCAAACCTGTGCAAGCCTATTTGTTTACTTCTGAGTGCCAACTTAACTAAGCAGATCGTGCTAAAGTTACTTTTTCTGAAATACAAAAAAACCCCCAAAAAACAAGCAGGCTGCCCGTGGCTATACGCAAAACTAGGGCTGCTCAATTAATCGAATTTTAATCACGATTACGATCTGGGCTTTCAACGATCATTAAAAATGACGGAGCCGATTATTAGCCCCTCCCTCATTTATCCGCGACACCTTAAAGGCCGGTCCGTGAAAATATTGTCGGGCATAAACCGGTCCGTGGCGCAAAAAAGGTTGGAGACCGCTGATTAAGAGGACCCGAGGGAAGCTCGGAAAGCTAAGCAGAAGTTATTTGGAGAGGAGAGTGACTGCCGTTGGTTGAAAAGAGAGGTTAAAAACAACTTCAGTGGTGTTGCACACTATTTTATATTATTTTTTAAAGTCATTGTTAACCCTTTAAAGCCGGTCAGAGCAGCACGCTCCGTTTTGTGTAACTATTTTTAAATCCCTGTAGAACCGGAACCGTGTAAGCTAGCGCAATAACCCGGAGGAGTTGTACTTACATCTGATGCCATCAGCTTGTCCTCGGTCACGGTTTCCTTCCACATAAAGCTTTGCAAAAACTGCATAAAAAGCGGTTGCAGGAACAAAAACATAATATTCCAGAAACAGCTTTGCCAATCCGATCAGCTGTTCGTAACACTTCCCACAGTGAAACAGACGTCAGCGCGAACTATCACATGTCCGCCATTTCCTGCCCGAAACCGGAAGTGATGTCATTTTCGCGGAAATTGTAGTTTTTTACTTGTAGGCCTTAAAAGCCTATACTGGTCATGTTTGACTTTTCTGAATAGTTTCTGAGATGCTTAGAACTCGAATTGCAGTGCTGGAAATAGTTTATTTTGATGCACCTGCTGTTTTCTTTGCAAATTTGCATCATAGGATTGTTTTTTCGTTTTTCCTGCAGTATATAAAAATTGGTGTATCTCCAAAATAAAACTATGAAGACACTCAAAATAAATTTCCTGTTGCTGTAAACTATTTTTTGCAACTTTTTTGTATTTAAAGTTTTGAGGGATAAACCTCTTAAATTTCTCCAAGTAGAAATATATGTAAAAAAAACAAAAACGATTTTCAATTTTTTTTGTAGTTTATTGCACTTTTTTGCAATTAATGTAGTTACTATGGACTTAATGCATACATATTATTAAAATATGGGCTATAATAGTTGTATAGCAACTTGAAATGCTCCCACAAATGGCACTACAACATGTAAAAAAATAATATAAGCTCTGGCGGACTTGGTTCTATAGTAGGTCTTAAAGGGTTAAATAAATATCGTCAAATAATCGAGATCTCAATTTCAGTGAAAATAATCGTGATTATCATTTTTGCCATAATCGAGCAGCCCTACGCAAAACTATGAAAAAGAGGAACTGGCTGATGGATAAATGGCTATTGTGTTACCATTATGAGGAAGCCAGATATATTAACAGATAACAACCACAGAATATTACATTTTGTGTATCTTTACAAGAATCAATATGCTGCGTTTATATTTAGAGGAGCATGTCAGCCTCTTCTAAACACAATTAAACTGGCACAGAATCAGGTGAAGTAGCTGAAAGCTGGCTGGATAAACAACATCTGTATATAAAAGCCCAGACACCATGACACAAAATTGCTAATGTTAGTAATAAGAAACGCTAATACTAGTAGGTTAAACTAATTTGTAATATTTTGTTAATGCACAACAAAAGACAAGGTGGTACACAACCACTAGCCAGGGCTGTGGATTGCAGGAGCCCCATTTACTCGACAACTAAATATACTCAATTAAAAAGTTGTTGTTTTTTTTCTACCCCTTTCTTTTGGACTGAGCAACAATGCGCTACACTAATCGATCAAAGACACGCAAGCATACACTGCAGATACAATAACTGCCTAACATCTGCGCTCAAAAAGGTTGGAGATATGATACTTTTCCATGGTGCAGCGATAAACCTGTAACTACATGAACAACCACAAACCAACCCTCGGCACAATTTATCATCTGAAATAGTACCTCTTGAGTTAAAATCAGCAGCTTTTTAACGCAATCTGGTAGTGGGTGTAACACCTAGTATACTTTCTTTAACTGTACTGGGATAATTGCACCACTGAAAAGAGCTAATACTTACATATTCCATCATGTTGTTGGTTTCACACTTCCTTTTGCTTAGTCTCCAATGCAAACACAACTACACAGAAACAGTGATTATAGAAGATTAGATAAGTTTCATCAACCCACACATTTCAAATGATGCCTTCATTGCTTACCTTGTGGTAAAGTCTGCTGTTTTCCCACTCCAAAAGTTTCTCTATAGATCTTCTTGTCTGGAAAAAGATATTAGATGATACTGTTGTGAAAAAACGGCCTCATATCAACTTAGGGCACAACATTTTTTGTTGTGTTCACTGTGATGCTGCAACAAATGCGTAACATTTTCAAACTGTGGGACGAAGTGAATGGGCATCTCACCCTTTTGCTGAGGCAGATGACGGGCCACAAACTGAAGCCCAGTGTGCAACAGCAGCAAAGACAACCACACAGAAGCCACCGCACATTCACCGGGAGCGTCTTTCTTAGGCAGCTGTTCACACGATTGATACTGGCTTTGAATTCCTCTGGTGCCACCTAAGGGAAGCACACAGTATTACTTTTATTATTAAAAGTATGTATATTCACACTTTTAGCACCATTAAATGTGGATCAAATATCTGTATTTCGTACAGAAAAAAAAAAAAAAAAAAAAAAAAAAAGAGGAAAGAAATTAATTTAAATGACGCACTACATGTTGATTCTGATCTAAATCCCACGGTCATGGTTTGCTTTCAATAAAAACAACACACTCACCTTTCCTGTAAGTGCTGAAGGAAATTCTGACTCGAATTTGTTACTGAGTCCAAACCTGAAAGTAGGTAAAAAATTACATTTTTACTTACAACATTAAAGATGAAACTGTATCAGACATGAACCACTATTAGAGATTTAATATACTTTTAGTGCAGAAATTAAAAATCACATCACAACATCTTTCTGAGACCCACAGCAAAGAGAAGCTATTTACTTTATCAGAACAAAAATAATTATTTTATAATTCATCTAAAACATTCAAAGATAATGTATAATACACAGTTCAAACATCCCATACATCTGTGTACTATCACACAGACCTGCTTATTTAGCTTCTGTCACTGTTAATTTTGAATTACACAAACAAATCTAATGTTCAACGCAAAGAGCAGCGTAGTGTAAAACACTGTGAGAATGAATGTGAGGCACTGTTAAATTAAAGAAACAGTACCAGTAGGTTAAACTCCCCAAAACATTAAGGACACAGATTTATGTTTGGAGGTAACTCAACTGTAAGCTCATTTCCACCCAACTAAACTGGACATTTAAAAAAAAAAACCCAACTTTTAAATCCACAAATGTAAATTGGCTGAAATACGGAGGTATATTTATCCATTCAAGGCACAAAACTTTAACAAACTGCAACCTTTATCCCTTTCCCGTCTTTATTCTTAGTATTTGTACGCTTGATACTCTTCCTTTTTTTTTTTTTTTTTGAAGAGACAAGGTAAGATAAGCGGAAAAAACAAGTTAAGCGTATACTTGTTTGGAAAAAAGCTCTACTCTCAGTACAGTCAACTACTTAAGAATACAATTTCTTTACTCAAGATATGGTAGGTTATTACTAGCTTTAATTGTGAGAATACCTATTTACGGACACAGTACTGTCTTGTGTTGTAATGATCGGTATAAACAGCTCTGAAAGTCTGTACTTAACTTCAGAAAAATGAAACCAGTGATGGGAACACGTTGTCACAACTTGACAATAGCTACAATAAAAAAATCTCAAGAAAGGTCAAATTTATCTGAAGCTAGACCCGATCATTCACTTCTCGGTTAGTTAGCTTGATGCTAAGTTAGAAGCTAACTAGCTAGGCTAAGCCAGACAGCGGCAGCTAACGCAGCTAGCCACCGGTTACCCACGGAAAGCTGTGTTAGCCGCCGCATTTTACAGTAACGTTAAACTGTTTTGTAGACCCCCGTGAGCTCTGTCAGTTCCTTACACAGTTACGTGACCGGACCCTCGCACCACTACCGGGTCCGGAGCGTACTTAAGGAGCTGTTCTTCCGCGGCCCTGTCCTCGTCCTCCTCTTCCTCCTCCTCCTCTTCGTAGATCTCATCAAAGTCCTCCATCATCGCACGACTCGGCCTCGCGCTTCCCGGGACAGACACCGGGAGAGACACGATGCCGACAAACAGCGAAACCTTAAAGAGAAATAGGACAAAAAGTATCGGGGAAGACGGCCACAAAAATATCGAGCAGTCCCGGAGACGATACAGTTTCACATCGTTCTGAGATCTCTGAAACAAAACATCAACATCCGCCGCAGTAACCGTACGACACCGGAAGAGGGACAGACTTCTTTTCAGACTTTTTTTTAACAAGCCGATTCACAAAACAAGGCTTTGGTGTCGCGTGTAATTCTTATATGTACTGTTTGTTAAATAAAATAAAATAAAATATGATAGCAATCCATTTTGTTTGGATGCACTTTTCATAGAGGTGTAATTGAGGAATGGACAGATGTACAGAAAAACACCAAGAACAGCACAATTCACAGTTAAACAACGAAGGCCACTATATGAAATAACAATATATAAAATATGTAAAACTAATTCGAGAAATATTTGTAAACAAGTATTCAATTACAGCTCTCTGCAATGTACTAACCCAGGAAGATGGATATCTGTAAAAATCCCAGGTCATTCCACAGATAGATGTTTTTGAAGGCATCTATCTGTGGAATGACATTTACTGCTGTCTAGTGATACTGATATTCCACAGCACATTTTATTTAAAAAATCAGAGTTATCACAATTTGACGCACTGATGCGTGTGAGAGGTTCAAATGGCAAAAAATATTTGTCTCATTTGCTCAGTAAAACAAAGGGAGAACTGAACGTACATGTTTTTAAGAACAGGCTCAAGACCCACCTTTTTAATTTAGCTTTTACTTAGCGTTTATTTATTTTATGCTTATTTATTCTATCCTGTTATTCTATTATTAATTTAGGATTTACCTAATATTTGTTTGATTTTATTCTTATTCATTTTTTAATCTTCTTATTCTATTTATATTTATATTGTATCCTGTTCTTATTTATTTTATCATTTTACCCTATATATATTGTATTGCGTCATATCTCCAGTGTTTCCTCGGAGGGCGCTCTCTGCACCGGGGCTGTTATTGACCGTGGCTGCTGGGTCTCTGGGGTCCTCTCAGCCTGGCTGGGGGGCTCCTTTGCCTCCCTCCTGCTGTGTGCCCAGCCTGGAGGCTGCGGTCTGTGACCGGCTCCCGGTGCAGACGGCTCCCTGTTATAGTGTTTCCTCACTTGGCTCATGCGAGCCCAGCCCAATTTTTACTCTTTAAGTGTGCGCGTGTGTGTATGTGTGTGTGTGGGTGGGGGGATATATGTGTATTGAGAGTGTGGGGAGTGAGTTGGAGGGTGGGGTGGGCTGCTTTTAACTATGTAAAGCACTTTGTGCTACATTTTCTCTGTATGAAAAGTGCTTTATAAATAAAGATTGATTGATTGATTGATTGATTGATTGATTGATTACGTTTCCTTCATGCTCTTTGAGCTGAGTTATTATTATTTATAGTTTTCATAATTATTGACTGTAGCATTTAATCACTGGCAGTTTTATGTCATTTTAAAAACCTTTATAAACTATTGAGCTTTTCAGTCGGTGTTTCACAGTCTAATATGGTGTCTTGATGCATACTCAATCTCCCAACTATTTAGGAGTCTTGCATGTTGTTATATGAAGATTATTCAAGTATCTTAAACTTGTACAAATACTTGTGGTAAAGAAAAAAGTGCATCTCTTCACTTTGAGCAGAAGGCGCAGAGGTGTGAATGATAGCTAGAGGATGGGCAGTTAAAACCGGAAGCTGAGCAAAGTCTTTTTCAAAATATGACTTGAATGTCGTTGGTTAAATCTTAGAACATACATGTTTTTACTAAAATAAATTAGAGGGAAACTTATTTTGAAAGTTTTACCGAGAAGTTTTCTTATTACCCATGCTAGCCGCCCTGATTCATACCTAGCTAGATGTTTGTACAGTAAGTTAATTTGGTGCGCTTTTTATCGATATATTGCATCACAGACTGCACGCCATTTCTATCCATCAAAAAGGAAACATCCTGAGAAAGTCACCGAAGCCTTCGGCTCGAAACATCCCGGAAATGGCACTTCTTCCTCTTTAGGAAGTGAAGACATCGATGAAGCAGTTCGGCAAGTCTTGCTCAACTTCTATTTAGCTCATTAATCGTGGATATCCTGAGTTGGATGATAAAATGGCTCTCACTGAGCATATTAAGATGATCTGCAAAATTATCAAAGATATTGTTCCAGCTTTCACCAGCGGGATTGTCACAGTGAGCATCATATCGTGTGTTTTATTTGCAATCCAAACATGTTTGAGCTTAAAACAAGGCATCTTCAGCATCGGCGCAAGTGTTTTTCAAAACGGACACCTATACTGCATCCTGATGTTTCCCTTTTACCACCGAACCTTTGCTCAGCTTCTTCTGAACATCACAACTTTGGTGTTTCTCAGCGGGAGCTTGGAGAAAGGTGTGGGGACGGTCCGTTTCCTCTTTCTGTTCCTCCTGCTGTCCTCGATCATAGGCTTGTTTTACAGCTTCATGGATCTCCTGCAGGAGGACGGCTTCCAGGGTCACACTGAGGGGTTGGTTCCCGTCACTCTTGCCTCTGTGGCTATAACTACCATGCACACAAAGATGACTAAAGCCTTTCTATGTGGAGTGAGTTTTCCCACTATGGCCCTTCCTTGGGTGTTCCTTGTCATCACCACTGCTCTGGTCCCTCACTGTGTGCTGCCCTGTAATGTGATTGCCATCCTGGTTGGGGTGATGTACGGTAAAGGATGGGTCTCTTTTCTGGACATGTCTGAGGCAAAGGCTGGAGTTCTGGAGAAGTTGTTGCCTTTCAGGCTGTTCAGGACCGTCAGCGGTGATATGTTCATCCCAGCTTCCTCCGAGGACAGGAAGAAGACCTTGCTTCCACAGATCAATCCCACACCTGGGTCTTACCCAGTGCAAGCTTATGCTCCATTACCCACTGCCAACACTGCTGCCATGACTTATGAAGGCTGGCCACACCAGGCGAGTCCCACACCACCTCTTAGTCTTCATGGACATGTTGCAGGACACAGCTCTGGACACTTTTCACCACAGAGTTTCGACCACAGCTGCAACCACAGTCACAGCCATGGCCACGGTCACAGTCATGGTCATAGCCATGGTCATAGCCATGGCCATAAGAGCGGAGGATCACTGTTACAAGAGTAGATATTTTCAGATGAGTTTGCCTTGGCAAGGATCCACTTATGAAGGCTTATCCTATATAAAAGCTACTCAGTTTTTATCATCTATAAGATCCTGCAGCATCTCAGCACTGATTGTTTCTGCCTGCTTGTATAATTGTAGTTTTTTTTTTTTTTTTTGAAAGTTCAAATATTTCTGGTGACTTGTCATTTTTAAAAATTCCAATTTTCTATATTTTTATTCCTACTAATTAAAAATTAAATAAAAACCTTCTAATCTCTTTCTTACAAATTGGAAACCAGAATTGATGCACAGAAGTAACAATACAGACCATGCAGTTAATACAGACCCTAATAGGGCTGTATTAACTGCATGGTCAACCCATAAGAAAAATGACAATCAAGTATAACTAATAACCAGTGTGCAGTGTTGTTGGAGCAGTCATGTTTTCCCAGTATTTCTTAAAATATTCCAATCTTTTTATGGTAGTATTAAAAAACTTATTTTATTAGACCACCAAATTCAACTATTTATGTTCCTGGTAAGAAATGCATGTAAATAATTGCAACTTGGCATCAAGAAAGCAATAATGTGCTTTACCAGTTTTTGTAAAAGTACATCTGAAAATTCATGGATAACTATATTTTAGCATTAAATATATTTTGATTAAAAGTGTTTGCACATACTGGTGGAATAACCAAATAACACCAAATATGATTTTTATGCCAGTGCTATTAATTTATGGGAGCTGCTGCGTAATCCTTACGCTAGTTGGTGATCTAGTAAAATTGCTAAGCACTGTATCTTTCTATTTTTCTTTTTTTGTCTGATTATCTGAATTTGGTGTCAGCAGGATGTACTCCACTTTCTGTGTTGCATCTAGACAAACAGTCCAAACAAATTTCACTGATTAGGTTTAGAGAGTGGTTTCCTTGGTGGTTTTGGTCCATTTCTCTGCAAGTTAAATTGTCATATTTACGCCTAAATTAAAGGCCTCTGTGATGAGTAAAACAGAAGTTTCTCTTTCACTATTAAACTCCCTGTTGTACTTGCACCATGGTATTAAACATGATGCAATTACAACAGTGCTTAAATCATTGTAACAACTGCAGGTTAGGAAAGAGTCTTAAACTCTGGATGCAAGTTCAAACAAGTCAAATGCACCTCCAGGGTTTTTTGTTTTGAACCTTTGCCTTTATCCTAGTTAATAGAAAATTTTTTGATAAAGTCACATTAGTGTGAAAACACAGAGCACCAAGACCTGAAACTGTTTGGTTTTATTAATACTTAAAAGACAAAATTATCATAATCTTGTACATCATGAAAAGTGACCACTGAAAAGCCCGTGTCCTGTACAATAAGTGACACTCGAATACTGATCACATCTTATTTTCACCAAAGGACTCATTCCTCCCAAGCGTCTCCATAGATGTTCTTCTTCACTGTACAGAGACAGAAGGAGAAATGCAAATTATTTTACAAATTACTTAAAAGACAGGCTGTACTTGCAAATCGACCTCTATCTATCCACCACCATTTTTTAAGGAAATTATCCTAGTCCTCCTGTAAGGTGCAATCCACACTGCATCTTGAATTATAATAAAAGGCAGTAATGAGGTCAAATTTCTCCCTCCCTACTATTTGTTTCCATGCCAGTTGCTCCTCTGCTTGTTCACGATATAGATGCAGGCGCATCACAAGAATAGGATTCTGCTGCCACGACTAAATAAGGTTTTCTTCTTTGATGGACTTCCAGACATTTGGTTTTGTACATTTTACTTCCTTGAATTCTATAAGATTTTTTTTTCTCTCAGCTGTTGCTATAATTTAATTATTGTGTCATTTAATGCTAACTTACAGACATTGTCAGAATTATAGACTATGAAGCAACTCCTTTAACAGCTAACTTTGAACCTCTGTAAGACACCACTTTAGAGACACAAATATACAGTTCTATAATGTTGGTTATCTTCCATCTAGTTTGGCCAAGGAAGGGAAAAAAAAGTATATATCAAGTTCTATATATGCCTTAGCAGTAACCACCTACCATCTTTCTTGGGTCTTTCTGGCTCTTTTGCAGGTGGTGTTTTGAGCAATGCGTCAGCTTTCTGAGTGAGTGTGACCTCATAGTTCTCTCTGTTTTTGAGCCTCAGGTCCTCATAGAGGATAGACTTCCTCTTGGGCTCCTCCTCTTCCACATATGACTGGACTGAAATTTACAGGGCAAAAGATGGGATTTAAAAAAAAAAAAGTTCATTTCTACTGGAAAGTTTTGTTGAAATGTTTGGATGATTAAATTAACTCAGTCTGTGAATTCAGTGGACACCTTTTGCAACTTACATGTTTAATCTCAGTAAGAATACAAGTTACAATATAACATTTGCAAAAAAGTAGTTTGATGCTTTATACACTGATTACTTTTTAGAATGAGAGGATTAAAAATTAAAAATAGTATTTTGCAAAGAGGTATGTTTGGAGGTGTGAAGGGGAGACTTTTAAACCCAAGAACACTGTATCATCAAGCATGGGGGTGGTAGTTTATGATCTGCAGCTGTTTTGGTGCCAGTGGTACATTATACAAAGTGGAAAGAATAATGAAGAAGGGCCACGTCTTAATGCATGCTCAATAATCCACGTAAGGAAATCTGAAATCTCAAAAAAGTTGATTTTGTTCATCTGGACGTAGCTACTTCCTAATTCTTCAAATTCACCTAAAATCAGCAGACGAACGATTGAAACTTGGACACAACTGAGTGTTCCAACAGGACAATGATCTCAGTACTTTAAAACTGACTTTGCAATAGATAAAGCAGGTTGCCATTAAGCTGGAGTTGCCTTCAGAAAGCTTAGACCTTAAAGTCTATTAAAAAATTTTGGAGTATGCTCAAAAAGTCAGACCTGTACCACAAAATCAACAGATTTAAATTAACCAAGAAATCCAGCCAGCACTATGCCAGAAGCTTGTTGATGACTACCAGAAGCATATGGCTAAGGTGCAACTTGCTAAGGGACATATAACAAAATATCAAGGGAGATATGTGTATCTATTTTTGAGCCTGTGTGGATTAGAGAACATCCAAAGTAAATTCAAATTTGTGCAACCAACTCTTGTTTTGTTTTGTTTTTAAAAAAAAGTAATTTCAGATGTATGCCGAACAAGAAAAACTAGTAAATGCTGGACTTTGATGACCACCTAACTGTAACAAGTGAAAAGGATAGAAAAGGTCTTTCCTTTTCACTAGTAGCACTTTTCTATTCTTGCTGCAAGCAAAATTCAGAGAGCACTTTATCAATACAATATTAACACTCGTGGAAAATTAACTGAAGACGGCTAGTGGGAGCCGCAAACTCCTTGCAAAAAAAGAGAACAGGAAGCTTTGGCCCCAGGACTTTCTTTTGGTGAGCTACTGTGGAGAACTCAATTGTGAATAACCCACATATTGCCCGTTTGGAATACCTGGAGCAGTAAAGTCATCTCCTCTGTCCATCTGTGCTGGTGGGTCTGGACTGTAGCCATATCCATAATCTTTGCTGTAGGTGTGGCTCGAGGCTTCTGCAGGCTGGAATATGGGTTCAAAAGACTGAGAGTCTGGGTCACCCAACTCTGACTGAGGACCCTGGGATCTGTAAAGAAGGGGACAAAATGCTAAAGGCAATGCTGCTGACAGTTAATCTCAACAGGCCAGCATTTAATTAAGTGTATGTGATACTCACTTCAGTGGAGGCAGGCCTGACTTCTGTCTGATAATCTCGCCAAGAGGAGAGTTCTCCAGCCTCTTGAATTTTTCCTGACATGTTTTCATATATGACAGTTTTCCAGCCAGGTAGCCACAGAAACCAGCAACTGTAGGGTCAAACACAGTAAAAAAAAAAAAAGAAACGAGAAAACAACACAAACTGAGTTTAACAGAGAGGTTTTTCTTATTCTACTCAGTAAATACAGGGCAAGTGTGTGTATGTGTGTATCCCACATATTTAACACTTATAAACTTACAGGCAACTTTGGGTAAAGATCCAAATCTTGGAGATGCAGACAGAGCCCCTGCAAATTTAACACATTCATGTCAACTTGAGTATCAACATGTGACAATGTTCATTTAACTGATATTGTGCTGATTCCAGTACAGCAGGGATGTTAAACACATGGCCCTGGGGCCAGAATGATCTCGTCCCTCTGGATGCTTTAGAAAATGTGAAAATTACAAAGGAGAGCATAAATTTCAACATTTCACTGTGCTTTCTGTCAGTTTTAGAGCCATCTTACAAACAGAAATATCAGCAACCCATCAACAGCTCTGTCCTTGCCAGTCCCCAAGACTCCATAGAGGAAGTGGGTGAGAGCAGGATGTTAACCATGCTAATGTTCATTATGGACATTAGCATGGTCCACATCCACAGTCTCTTACCCCCTGCATGAGACTGTGGATGCCCTGAGCAGGTCCTTCAGCAGTAGACTGTTACAGACACTGTGTAGGAACGAGCACTATCGCAAGTCCTTCATCCCAACAGCAGTCAGAGTGTACAATGTAGACACAGAAAAAACACCATCTAAAAATACTTGTGTATAAATATAATGTCTAATTTACTTTTTCTTTCTGACCCTTGTAACAAGGGAATTTCCACAGTGTGGAATTAGTAAAGTATCTATAATTATAGATTTTTTTTTAAAATTATTGTTAATACTCCATTAATTAGCAGAAGTTCAAGTTTTTCACTATGTTCTTTAGAAATCAATGTTTTGTGGTAAAATTCGATCAAATTTATCTGTAAAATAAAAAACAAAGCTACATTTCTTTCTAAACATTTAAGACCAAAGTGACACGCCAATTCACTCCCACATATTTTCTTTATAAATTGTTTTCATAAGACTTCTCTTACGTCTTCAGAGTGAAAGAAAGAGGAACACTTTATAATACGTATGACTGATCTGTCCTATTGAAAACCAGATTGGACTGCTCTGAATGTGGCCCACTGTGTAAAATGAGTTTGACACCCCTGCTCCACAGTATGAACAACATTACCTCTGGCCACTAGGGCTTGGGTAATAGCCATGCTGATCACAGAGAAGGGCACCGCTGTGGAGAAATCATAATGATGTCAGTGTAAACACGACGGAGTCACAACAAACAACATTTTCACATCCTAAACCATCAAGCTGGCGTGCACGGGAAACTTACACCTGTAAAAAAAGCTCTCCTGGTTGCACTCTCTCAACACTCTCCTCTCTTCTTCTGTGGGGATGTAGTCAATGTTCAGCGGCGTCTGCAGGTTAACGCAAACACCTTACTGTTAGTTAACAGCCGCTAGAAGTCATAGAAATCCATGCAAACGTATCCATCTTCAAATTACTGAAATTAAAACGGAGGGCAACAAAGCACACACCCCTCTCCATAAAACTGCGCGTGCAGTTCATCCAAAGTCACTGCCAGCTACCGTAAGCTAACGTGTTAGCATCTAAATTAGTGCGTGTTTATCTCCATGTTTTACCTGCGCCGGTTGGTGCTGCCGCTCGCCCGGGAAACCTGTAGTGGAGGACGACATACTGACGATAATGTCCAAGCTTCCTGACACCTCAAAGCATGTGAACTAACATAGTATAAGCCACTCGGCGTACTGACTTGTCTAGAGTTTGGTACAATGTCATTGCTACAGATTGGTTGACATTAACCCGGAAGTTAAAGGAAAGTTGCATTTGTTTAGCTAACAAAAAAGGAGAAAAGAAAGCCTGTTAATCTCAGTTTTACTGCTGGAATGTAATCTCCCATGAACATGATTCCAAATAATAAAAAATAAACATCGTTGCAATTGTATTACTTTAAAACATCAGAAAGCGCTCTCAACTGGGTCTTTTATTTTGGAAAAAAAAAGGCTGTTAGAGCGGTACTAATGTTGTCAACCCGCTCCCTCTAGTGGAGGTGAACTATTTTCTGTCACTTTCCGGTTCACATCTTCATATTATGCAAACTATTTAATTGTTTTCATAATCATAACTGCCTTATTGTGTGGCTATTGGTTTGCTGGTAAGAAGAATACATTTTTTTAGAGCCACACGCCCAAAGAGATCCGATACTAATGAGAATTATTAGAACAATAGTTTCTTGCCTGTCAAATAGTGTAATCTTGGACATTTGTCATAGAGTCGGTTAAAGACGGCTAAAGACTCTATGACTCTACTTTATTACTAGTAGTCTGATTACTAGTAATAAAGTAGTAATCAGACTACTAGTAATAAAGTAGCTGAAGATACAATTTAAAAAGGGTTCTTTGCTAAGTTGTCTGTTATGTGTAGACACAACACTGTTCCATCTCTTAAATTGCACAGCCTTTTCATGAACAAATCATTCATAGGTCAGTATTAAGTGACTTAAGAAACAAAAAGCATTCCTGTGAAAATAGCCAGGTGCAAGTACTTTGATTTAATATAAACAAAAAAACAGCCATTGTCTTTTAAAAGACCTTGATAAAACTGAAGAAGCATTTCTCAAGAACATTTTAAAAACATGACAGGAAAGTCTGGCTGCTAGAAAGCAAAATGAGGGGTGACTCAAGATGTTTGCACAGTTTGTCACATAATCATATATGTCTCATCATATTACATTTTACAATACTGCAACTTTTATAATATACATTATGCATGCTACGTAATATTTCAATTGAATAACACATTACATTTTACTATAATTTTGTCCATGTTGTGCTGATTATTTAGACTTTACAGACAGCAAAATACTTTCCAGAGTTGCACAACTAATTTTTCTGTACTTCGTTAGTGATGTATCAGTTTAGGAACCATTAATGGCAACTTGATTTTCATTAAAAATAATATACAGGGCCACAAATGGGTGATAAGAGCCAAATTGTGCAGTGCTGTAATATCATGGTATAGTGCCTAGATGATGCTGTTGCACTTGTAAACTGAAAAAGACTTTGCCTCACATCCTCCTGAGAACCAGCCTATTAATTTATGTCCTCTTTAATGGACAATTGTTTTTGTTCTATGTCTTTGGACATATTTGAGCTACCATAATAAGCCCCGTTGTGTTCAAAAGAGAACATCCTGGCTTTTCCAATGATATCTCATGTGTTTGGGTGGCCTCTTTCATCTCCAAATAGGCGGGACATCACAAAAGAAGTTCAACTAAAACATAATTGTTTACTTGGTTTTCAGAAGGACATGCCATGTAGAGGCACATATATGCATCAAAGGTCTTTTAATGCTTCTATTAAGGAGAAGATCAAGCCTGTGAATCTTTTTATCCTAAGCATGTTCAAAATAAGTACAGCAGAAGAGAGACCACAATCAATAAAAGTAAAAGAAAACTAAAAGACAATGTCAGTTGTATCCTTTGTCACCTTAGTTATCTTCCATTTGGTTTTACTGCATGGCAGGAGATGCAAGGCTAAAGGGTATATGTGCCTTAACTGTGTTGGTGTGCGATGGCGGTGCTCCTGTTTAGGGGTAAGGCCAAACTGGAATGCTAAGGCATAATCAGCCAATTAGAACTGTAGCTGGGGAGTTGTAATTTGTGGGCTTTTGGGACAACCAGACGGGCACCTCAGTGCACTGGGTTGCAGAGGGGCACAGCGTGGCTTCTGGGACAATCAATACTGGCAACGGTTTCATTAGGTCACTGCAGAGTTACTTGAGCTAACCACACTGTTACATAACTGGGCCACCCAAGTAGCTCTAAGCTGTGGTATAGGTACAAATTACTTGCTGAGTTAACTGTGGCACTTTGGTTTGTTTTTTGGATTCATATTAACTACCCCCATTTCACCCCCCCCCCCCCCCAAAAAAAAAGCAAAAAAACAAAACAAAAAAAAAACAGTTACACATTTGCTTGGTTAATCTATCTAAAATCAATTATGTCTACTAAAGCAGTCCTCTTACACAGAATTCCTTTATGAAAGTTAAGGTGTTCAGTATTTGTTGAAAGTGCTTCAAAAAAATCAAATTAGCACTTCTTTAAAATGGAAAATTATGAGTTCATATTTATTTCATGTACATCCACATTGACAAGCTGAACCTAATAAATTAGCAACAGAGCATTTGGTCAGATGGGAAGGATACATGGAAATGTCCCACAGGGGCTTGTTGTGCACTAGAGCAGTGGATTCTGGGTTCCCATGCTGGCGCAGCTACCATGGAGATTCAGTGCATCACTCTGGCGCAGATTGACTTTTTTTGTTTGTTATGAAGAGTTTTATGGAGCTAAACTTAATTCACTGGCAGTTTGAAATATTGACCAATGGGTAGCTGGATTAGGAAAATCAATAATTTCTATTCAAAAAATGCTCCAAAAATACACTCAAGTTGGACTTGTATGACATTATAGACCCACCCCATCCCCAATACAGTCAATGATCACACCCCACTGCCCTGTGTGGTATAAATAAATCTTTGTCAGGGCATCCATTGTGTCTGTCACCTCTTTCCCATGTTAATCTCAGGGTCCACCAGCTGGAGATATCCTCACTCTGAGAGCTGTGCATGAGACATGCAACGAAGAATTATTTTTTTTAACAGCTAAATTAAGCACAGAGTTTTTGCTTTAAGAGTTCATGTTTTAAATGGATGATCATATTTCCAAACGGGACACGCAAACAGAACTGATTATGAGTTTTGCGTGCAAAATGTACAAAGTACATCGGTAGGGTAAGTTTAGCAGCAGGTGTGGAGGTGCAGTTGAAAGCTGACGCCACCAGCCTGAGACTTATCAGGTACAATGTGAGTTGGATTGCAACACCACTGACAAAAAGATTAAAGCCGAGTCAGGTAAGAATAATCAAAGTTTGGAAGGTGTGTTTATCTTATCATCGTGACGGAAGTGTTCCCAGTGATGTGAACACTGCACATCACATTTTTTTATCTGCACAAAGGCAGCATTTTTAAACCGGAGGCTGAAGTAAAAAGTGCACGGGAAGGATGGACACACTACACCCGCCACAGGTGAGGACAGACATGTCTCAGTCAATCTTCTAATTATTTTTGCTGCTGTTAACTGAAAACTGAATGCAAAACTGGAGTATTTAAGTTAATAAAATTATATGATGGATTGGGAGAATCAGTATGGGTCAAGAGTTCATGAACTGCAACATTTGTATGGTAACACGAGGATGTGTGGAGATTTTTAAATTATATTTATTTATAAATTCTTAAAATATGTTTTAACATACATACTGCTGTGTATGCATGTGGCTCTTAATTCATGTGGAAAAAAAACACGTTTATTGTTACTGAGCTGGAATTCAGAACAGAAAACACTGAAATTAAGTCTGAAAATGATTGGATGTGGTCCACTGAAGCTCAGCATGTGAAAACTAAAACTGACGTTCAATATTAGCTGTGCAGTAATCCTCTTATGAACAAGTAATGATAGAAAACAGGGCACAGCTTAGACAAATGTGACACAAAGATCAATATATGTATCAATACATGGCATGAGACAAGATGTGTGTGTGTGTGTGTGTTATTCCTGAAGCCAATACCTGCTAGAGAAAATTAGTTTAAAAGCGAGGAGCCGATACAGCTGAATGATGTTTTCTGTATCTATGCTTAGTTTGCTGCATTGTTAGTTAATGGCAATCATCACTCTAACAAATTGCAGCAAAAATAGAGGAAATTTTACATAGCAATGCATCATTCTGTGTAAAAGCTTGCTGCATTTAGGGATAACAGCAAGCTACTTTACAGTTTATGTATGATATGGAGTTTTTTCTTTGTGTTATCTAAATATTACAATAGCGTTGATATAATTTAAGTATTATTTATGCTAAAGAATAGTTTGAGAATGACTAAAGCTAAAAGAGTGAAAATGAATCTGATTTTTTTTCAGCAAATGGCTACAAAAAACAAATGTAAGGAAGACAACGATGAGAAAAATGGATATAAAAGTAAAGGTGTGTAAGGAAAAGCTACTGATTGATTTAATCAGAATTACATGTGTGTGTGCAGCAGGACAAAAATGGTATTTTTTCTCATGTTTATAGAAATCAAAGCGAGCCCTGCACATTCCACTGCGGCTCTGATCGTGGATGAGCCGGAGGAGACAGATCCATGGGACCTGCCAGAACTGAAGGACGCGGGTGTCCCGTGGTCAGGTGTAGACTCGTTGTTTCTAATAGTACAAGCAATGTCTCATCAAGGACTGTGATAAGACAGTCCTGATAAGATGAGCACATTGTTAATAACTATTGCATTTACAAATCAGGCCTAGTGATTAAGAACATTACCTGTACATCACACCATAAAGAGCTGCAGTAAAACACAAAGTCCTGCAGCTAAAGAGTTACTGTTTGTTACAGTGATAATTAAAATAGTCACTGAGAAGCTTTTATATTTGATTTTTAAACAAAGTGAACCCCCCCCCCCCCCAATAAGTTTATGTGTTTAGGAGCTTTTCCTCATGTACACCATATTAATTTTCAGTGTGTTAATATTCAGTGTGTCCTATTAAAGGTGTAAATGCTTTTGCAAACACTTGTTTCATATTTCGAGTTTGTCTGTAAGTTTGATGATTTTGTAAATATTTATTTAAAAACAGCTTTAAGTGTTGATCTGTATAAAACTAAAAGAATAAGACATAAAAGGTTTTCATGTTTTAAAACATTAATACAAACTCTAGTTTGCTTCTGGATCATCATTACCTCATTTTAAGAAGTTCAAACATTGATCTGATTACTTGAACAGTGTACCAGTAATAAATGGTAGTGTTAGTGATAGCAGTGAACAAACGTCCTGTTCAGATAAGATAAATTAGGTAAATTTGCTTTGACTGCAATAGAGGTTAAGATGAACTCTAAAATTATAGAACATAATACTACTAGTATATAAAATTATTAGTGCTGTCAGCGCTAGTCTTGTTAAAATGATGTTAACGCCATAACCGCATTAACGTGGCAAATCTCCGTTAGCGAGTTACTGCGTGGGGCTGCACGGCGTCAATGTGTTAGCGTGGTTAGGTCGTTAACGCATTAACGCCGTGCAGCCCCACGAGATTAACGCTGACAGCACTAAAAAATATACATGAATTACTATATTCACTTAGTTGTTACCCTCCTCTTTGAATCCAGCGCCACTGGACTATAGAGTTTACAATAAAGAAGGGGGGGGGGGGGGGGGGGGGAGTAAGGTGTATTTTTGTGTAATAGAGCTTTTTTTCAGTCAGTTATTTCAGACATGTTGATCTTGTATATTTTGCTTTGTCTCTTTCTCTTTGTTTCAGCTCTGGATACCAAAGGGAAGGTCCTCAGAGTGCTGATATCAGTGGGAAAGCTGATTCTGCTTTTAGGTTTCCTCTATATGTTCGTCTGTTCTCTTGACATCCTGAGCTCAGCTTTCCAGCTTGTGGGAGGTACTCACTCTTAAACTTATCAGAAGCTGTGAGTTAATGTAATATTGAGCAATAAACTTGCAAGCTATAGTCCTTTTACCACAGCAGACATCTTGTTTTTAAGACACTGTGCAAGTCACCTTTAGCAGTACTCAGTTCTACTACTGTTTAAAATGTACCCGATCACCAATCCCAAGCATAATATATAATATTTTTATATTCAAAAATAAAATATGGTATGAATGTGAAAATGTTCACTCTCTACTTTTCACCTGGTCCAGGTAAAACGGCAGGTGACATCTTTCAGGACAACGAAATTTTGTCCAACCCTCTGGCTGGTTTAGTCATTGGTGTTCTGGTCACCCTGCTGGTCCAGAGCTCATCCACTTCCTCCTCCATAGTTGTCAGCATGGTCTCGTCTGGTTGTGAGTATGAACTTCTCCCCTCTACCAGCACATACAGAGACACATCCATGCATAGAAAACTCATCATGAGTGAGGATGATATTGAAGGAGGTCTTTGTGTCTCCACAGTGTTAACAGTTCAGGTAGCCGTTCCTATCATCATGGGCACCAACATCGGCACCTCGGTCACAAACACTCTAGTCGCCATGACGCAGGCTGGTGAACGCAACACTTTTCGGAGGTAATGAATTTGTGCATCATGGAAGCTTCCTTTCCTTCTGCTAAACAGAAAAAAGTAACCCAGGAGAAAATATGTGTGTGTTCTTCATTATATTGTAGTAATATACAGAAATATATACCTTGCGAATCTTGTGGGCATTCTCCCACGGTATCTAGAGGAACACCCTGATGAATTATAGCTCTGTTCAGACGTTTACATGCACTCATCATGGGCATCGATGTATGGTTATTCGGGGATTTCCATGTTTTCTTTTAACTGCTCTTTTTCCAGAGTGAACTTATTGTACAGAATACATCTTTACTGACTTAAAAAAAGGATTGAGTGCATAAATTTGAATTTTCTGTAATCTACACATGGTCAAAACTATATACGCAGGATCAAATATATACTTTATCCACTCCAAAACTAGTTTTGATGTGTGAACGTCCAAACTGTTTCCAAGTTTCAACCATCTAGCTGTTGCTTTGAGATGAAGTTAGAGAATGTGTAGGACCTTTAGCTTCTCCTTTGCTTCACCATATGGGGGTGGTGTTGAAGGTCTCAGTCCATGGCGACATAATACTCACTTCACTGATCGTTATGTGGTATTTCAGAAGTTTCTAGTTCATGGCAGGCTTTTTCCAGAATATCTTAAGCAATGTCTTCTCATCCCGGGTAACAGTTTGGGACTTCCTCCAGAACTCTACAGTTCTTCTTCTTTGCTGGCAAAGAGAAATTATCAGCCGTAGTCTCTCATGATCAAAAAATTCTTGCTTTTATTTTTTTTTTAACATTTAAAGTCAGTAAAATGTATTCTGTACAATCATTCCACCCTGAAAGAAGAACAGTTCAATGAAGTCATTAAAGCCAAAAATTACCATGGCATTCATGCCAATGATAAAGACATGTAATAATAATAATAATAATAATAATAATAATAATAAATTTTATATATAGGCACCTTTCAGACCCTCAAGGTCACCTTACAGTAACACGTAAACAATACCATAAAAAAAGATAAGAAAAATGTATATATAGCAAACATGGTAGATAAAATTTAGACATAAACAGTCATAAAAGTATAAAGGCAAATATAAAAACTGGGCAAGGTAAAAATGGACTCAGACAGATCAGGTGTATGCAATTCTAAATAGATGAGTCTTGAGACGTGATTGAAAAGTGGTGAGACAGTGTGTGGTCTGGAGAGCAAGTGGAAGTGCATTCCAAAGTCTCGGGGCAGAACAACTAAAGGCTCTGAGTCTAATGGTAGTCAGGCGAGCAGGTGGAACTGACAGAAGGGAAGCTGAAGAAGAGCGGAGTGTACGGAGGGGTGAGTATGTATGGAGAAGATCGGATAGATATGGAGGAGCAAAGTTATGAAGCGCTTTGAAAGTGAGAAGCAGGATCTTGAAATTGACACGGAGGTGAATTGGAAGCCAATAGAGCTGTTTAAGAACAGGTGTTATATGTTCAGTGGATCTAGTTCTGGAAATAATACGAGCAGCTGTATTTTGAACCAACTGCAGTTTATGGAGGGATTTATGAGGTAAACCATAGAGAAGAGAATTACAGTAATCCAGACGAGATGTGACAAGAGCATTGACAAGTATGGCGGTACTGATATTATTTATATGTGCTGTGAAGGACAGAGTGCTATCGAGGATGACACCAAGACTCTTAACCCGAGGGGAGGGTGTGACAACAGAGTTATCAATGGATAACGAAAGACTGGTTGGAACTGTTTTGATCTGGTGCCTATTAAAATTAATTCTGTTTTATTGCCATTAAGTTTAAGAAAGTTGTGAGTAAACCAGACCTTGATTTCACTTAAACCGTCAGAAATGGATGTGGGTGGGAGAGTAGCTGAGGGTTTGGAGGATAGGTAGAGCTGGGTGTCATCTGCGTAGCAGTGAAACTGGATGTTATGCTTCCTAAAAATATTACCTAGGGGTAGGAGATAGATGATAAAAAAGTAAAGGACCCAGGACAGAGCCTTGGGGTACACCGGAATTAACTGGAGTAGATACTGAACTGTAATTGAACAAACTGTGAGCGGCCAGAGAGATAAGAAGTAAACCAGGTGAGTACTGTACCATTGATGCCAATAGATGCTAATCTGTGAAGGAGGATGCGGTGGGACAAAAGCTGCTGTAAGGTCAAGGAGAATGAGAATGGATATAAGTCCAGAATCAGCTACAAGCAAAAGATCATTGGTGATTTTTACTAGGGCTGTTTCTGTACTGTGACATGAACGGAAGCCGGACTGAAACTGTTCATACAAGTTATTTCCAATGAGATGATGATGAACCTGTGCAGCCACTATCTTTTCAAGAATTTTTGCTAGGAAAGGGAGATTTGAACTTGGCCTGAAATTTTTTAGATTGGAGAGATCTGAACCATTCTTTTTCAGTATTGGAGTTATTATTGCAGTTTTAAGAGAAGAAGGAACAGAACCAGATATAAGAGAGGAGTGTGCGATATTAGCAATCAGTGGGGCAAGAAACGGGAATGAGAGTTTAACAAGATTTGTTGGCAGTGGATCAAGTTTACATGATGATGACTTTAAGTTAGTAATTATGGAAGATAGCTGAGTTATTGTGGGAAGTTCAAAATTGGATAGAGAGGATGACAGCTGAGAAGGACAAAAAATGCAGATAGAACAATTGACCATTTCACAGGACGAGGGCAATTGCTGATGAATAGTCTCAATCTTGGTGTAAAAAAAGTCCATAAATTTGTTGCAAACTGTGGCAGAGTGTGTATGTATGGCAAAGGTATCTGGGGTTTAACAATATTATGCAATGTAGAAAACAAAGTGCGAGTGTTTCCTTCAGCGGATTCAATAACAGAGGTGTAGTAAGCAGATTTAGCATGATGAATAGCTTCTTTATAGTGTTGTATATGACTGAGATACATGTCTTTGTGAATAGTAAGTCCTGTTTTCCTGGATAGACGTTCCAGGCAGCGTCCAGTAGCTTTAAGTTGGCGAAGTTCAGATGAGTATCAGAAAGAAACAGTCCGAGTTTTTTGGGGAGCCAAGGTATCTAAGAGGTTGATAAGTTCATTGTTATAGTGTTATAGTCTATGGAAGCTGAGGCATCAATGGTAGGTAAGCTGTTAATGCCATGGGAAAGAGCTGATAGATCAATGCTCCTAATATTTCTAAAAGTAATTGAGCGGTTTTGTTTATTTTTTACGGAGCCCCGCAGGGGACATGGGAGAAAAAAAAATTAAGACAGACTTTTGCAAGATCTCGCAAAACTATCTCGGGATCTCGCAAAAGTTTTGCGAGATCTCGCAAAACAAACTCGGGATCTCGCAAAACAAACTCGGGATCTCGCAAAACAAACTCGGGATCTCGCAAAACAAACTCGGGATCTCGCAAAACTTTTGCGAGATCTCGCAAAAGTTTTAGCCGCATTCTTCCCGTTAGCTCGAAGCTAACGGGAAGAATGCGGCTGTAGTCGAGACCCACTACAGCCGGGAGGAACACCGCTTTCCCGGCACATCGTGCCTCGACCTCCCCGTCGGCGTCCGAAGAATGCGGCTAAAAGTTTTGCGAGATCTCGCAAAACTTTTGCGAGATCCCGAGTTTGTTTTGCGAGATCTCGCAAAACTTTTGCAAGATGTGATGATCTGTCCTAAAAAGATGAACATAGATAAATTAAAAGTGTGATGAACTTACTGTGAAGTTATACATATTTCCGCCAGAATTACTTTATTGTATTTTTATGGATACTGTTATCTGCATTCAATTTTAGATAACTAATCCTGTGAATTTTATTTCATTTTATGATGTTTTGTTCTTTTCTTGACTTGTTTACTTAGCTGTAAATGAATATTAATCGGTCTGTTTTATTACTCTCTTATTATCTGTATTATTATCTTACCTCTGAAGCTCTTTGAACTCCAATAACCTGCTACTATGTAACTGACAAACAGCCTTCTTTTCAACCTGAGATTCTTAGGCCTCCGGGAAATAAAATAAATACAAAATTAACCATGTAATATTTAATAAAAAATAAATAAATCAACAAACAAAATAGTTAATTAATTTTTATTTTATGACTCTCAGGTTCAGAGAAAAGATAAATGGTACACATTTCCTAGAATTCTTTACCTGGAAAGCAGTGATATCACGCTTTCATCAAAAAGATCAAAGGTCATTGTTGTCTTGCTTTTGTGTTTCATTATACACTTAGAGCTTTCGCAGGGGCCACAGTGCACGACTTCTTTAACTGGCTCTCAGTGTTGGTGCTGCTGCCTCTGGAGGTAGCCAGTGGTTACTTGTTTGTGGTCACCAAGCTCATCACTGATTCATTCGAAATCCAGAGTGGAGAGGCCCCAGATCTGTTAAATGTGATCACTGACCCCCTCACTGAATCAATCATAGAGGTAAGATGTCATTATTATCTTAATTTTCCAAATAACAAACAAACATGCAGCTGCCTTATTCAGTTTTTGGTCATCAATAAGGTGAAAAAACATGCTTGACAGGCCTGGATGATACAGTAAGAGTGGCCATGCATAACATCTATATATAACAGCAGAATTTCACCTCTATCTAAAATGACATTGAGAACACAAAGTATTAAGTAGCACGATTCATTTCCTGAAAGATGAATGCTGACATGAATGTCTGTAGTCTATTGCTTTTTTTCACACTCTTAACATTATCAGACAGATAAGATGCTCATATATAAGACTGTTATCTCTCATGGTTTATAGTTCACAGTTTATTTCCTCCTCCCTTTTTCCTTCTGACTCAGCTGGATGCATCTGTGATTAGTGGGATTGCCACCGACGATCCAGAAGCTAAAAACAAGAGCCTCATAAAGAGATGGTGCCAAACCTTCACCAACACAGTAAGACCAAAGCATGTCAAATATATCCAAATATACTCCAAAGAACTAAGAATTAAATGCTGAATATATGTTTTCCACCCTGTTTCAGACCTTAATGAATGTCACAGTTCCTGGTCCAGAGAACTGTACCTCTCCTTCTCTGTGCTGGGTTGATGGCAATTATACCTTCACGCTAAAGAACATTTCTCAGACATACAATATAAAGAAATGTAAGACCACTATTTACTTTAATTTAATTATGTAAATAAAGGAATAATGTTTCCATCACAATATGATAGACAGTCTCCTTGTAGAGACATTTGGATTGAACTGTGTACTTTTCATTGTCCTTGTGGGACAGTAGTCTGCCCAGATTAAGCATCTCATATACATATATATACATTAGATATACATCAGATGTCATCATAATAATAGTGCAATTTACTAATAGCACTGTGAGTCTATCAGTAAATTGCATACAAAAGTTACTACAACATTATATGAACAAAAGTAGTGGGACACCTACACATTATACCTACAGGAGCTGCTTCATCTTGGAGACTCATGCCATGAAGCTTCCAGCACACAGTTTTTGTGCTGATGTTAATGCCAGAGGTAATGAGCTGTTCAGTTATTGCATCAGTAGAGCACCGGTGACTTTTATGCACCACGCTCCTCAGCACTCAGTTTATCAGGTCTACCTCTTTAAGGCTGAGTTGCTGTGTTTCCCGAATGCTTCCACTTTGCAACAAAACTACTTTGACTTGATCGTGGGAAAGAAAAATGTTACAAACTGACTTGTTGCATTGCATTGCAGTACCTTACTCAAATTCAGTGGGCCCATTCTTTTACAAATGTTTATAATGGTAGACCTATAAACATTTTTACACTCCTGTGGCAATGAGGCTGAATGAAACACTTGAATTCAAAGACATGTTAAGACATGTAGGCCAGTAGTTTTGTCCACATTGTGTATTTCTTTCTTGTAATTATGTGCGTGTTTCTGTGTGTTGCCAGGTACACACCTCTTTGTGGATGTGAATCTGTCTGATATGGCGGTGGGTCTGATTCTGCTGGCTCTCTCTCTGCTCGTGCTCTGCTCCTGCCTGATCCTCATAGTCAAGCTGCTCAACTCTATGCTGAAGGGACAGGTGGCTGTTGTCATCAAGAAAGTCCTCAACACCAGTGAGCATCACTGCACTCTATAAATTCTGTAAAAAAAAACTGGATGTGATGTGTAGAATAATACATGAATGTTCTTGTATCTGCACAGATTTCCCATTTCCCTTCGGTTGGGTCACGGGCTACATCGCCATTTTAGTCGGTGCTGGAATGACCTTCATCGTGCAGAGCAGCTCAGTGTTCACTTCTGCCATTACGCCACTAGTTGGTGAGGTTAATTATGCATTCATCCATTACTTCTATCACCTCCATGTATTTATTATTAAAAACAGCATTGATGCACGATTGAAAATATTTGTTTCCTTCTGAATATTTTTTTCTAAAGATTTCTATATCTTGTTTGTCTTCTTTATGTGACTTTTTAGGCAGTAAAGGACAGAATCTGTCTGAAAGGAGTATTGTTCTTTTCTTGATATTTTTGTTTATCCATAATGACCAGGACCTAAATCTAATGACTGTAATATCATGGTGAAGCAGATAGTGATGGTTGTCAGACACATGGTGAAAATATGTATTCCAACCATGTCGTTTTTAATTCAATAGGCATTGGTGTCATCAGTATAGAGAGAGCGTACCCACTGTGTCTTGGTTCAAATATCGGCACAACCACCACAGCCATTCTGGCAGCCATGGCTAGTCCCGGAGAAACTCTGGCTGACGCTCTACAGGTCAGTCATTCCCACAAAAACACTCTCCTGTCCTGGTTAACATTAAATGTGTCAGTAATTGTATTTAGAACCACTACAAGCCTTTCTAAGGTTTTATACTGTACTAAAAAATCATTTTCTTAATTTATAATAATTTAAATATCATTGCAGGTACATCTTCTCATGAGAAATTATGTCATATTTGCTATTTAACATATTTCCTATGGTTACCTACATATTAAGGTCTGCAAAAATCCAAATGACTAATTTTACCCTAATAATAATAATATTTTATCCAACTAATTTAATTTTTATTCAACTGTGACATTTAGCTGAACTTTAAATTTGTGGTTTGAGGGAGAAATTGGGTGCCTCCATGAAAATTTGGGACAAATCGTTGTGGAAACAGCTGTTGGAAATATAAACTTACTGGACACTTCATTAGGTACACCTTATCAACTACTTGTTAATACTATCCAGAAAAGGCCGTTCTTTAAATTTGAACAAAATGAAAACTAAAAGACTTTCAAATCACATGAGCCAGTATTTTATTCACAACTCCAAGCATAGATAAGATAACAAATGTTAAAACTGAGAAATCTTATAATTGATTAACAAAATGAGCTCATTTCAATTATGGGTGATTTCAGTAATCTCGACTTGTTGGTGCCAGATGAGCTGGTCTGCATATTTGAGAAACTACTGGGATTTTCCCAACAACTACATAAAAAATAGGTCAGAGGAGAATAGCCATACTGCTTCAAGCTGATAGGTACAATTTAAATAACCACCAATTAACGACTCTCAATGCACACCACATCGAACCTTGAAGCAGATTGGCTACAGCAGCAGAGGACCACACCAGATGCCCCTCCTGTCCGCTAAGAACAGGAAACTGAGATTACAGTTCACACAGGTTCTGCGACATTCAGATGGTTGGGACAGAATTAGCTGTAAACAACATACATGGCTCCATTGTGCTTTACATCAAAGAGTAAGGCTGGTCGTAGTGTTGAAATGGGGTGGGAGATATTTGGCACATTTTGACCCCCTAGTACCAACTGAGCATCTTCTGCTGGCTGCATCCAGCAGGATAACACACCATGTCATAAAGCTCAAACTATGTCAAACTGGTTTCTTGAACGTGACAATGAGTTCACTGTACTCATCCCAGCCTCCTCAGTTACCTGATATCAATCAAATAGAGCACCTTTAGGATGTGGCAGAATGAGAAATTCATATCATGGATGTGGAGCTGACCTATCTGCAGAGGTTGTACGATGCTTTCGTCAATATAGACCAAAATCTCTGAATCTTGTTGAATCCATGTCAGGAAGAATTGAAGTCCAAGCAAGGTGTACCTAATAAAGTGACCAGTATCTTTGTGGCTCTGACATCTCGTGCCAAATCATTTATTTTCAATAAAAAAGAAACTTATCAGGAAATTATCAACCTGTAAAAGATTACATTTTTTACTCTGAATTTGTAGCAAGCTACCTCTTTGCACTTACACTGATGCTTGTTGTTTGTTAACAATTCAGATTGCCCTCGTGCACTTCCTGTTCAACATCTCTGGCATCATTCTGTGGTATCCCATTCCATTTACCCGCGTCCCTATCCGGTTGGCTAAAGGTCTGGGCAACATCACGGGCAAGTACCGCTGGTTTGCTGTAGTCTACATCATCTGCTGCTTCTTCGTTTTACCGCTTCTCATTTTCGCCCTGTCGCTGGCTGGCTGGAAGGTACTGGTGGGCGTGGGTGTTCCTCTACTCATCATGTTGATCATAATCATTGTGATCAACATACTACAAAAGCGGAAACCTGGGTGGCTGCCTGCAGTCCTGCGATCCTGGGACTTCCTCCCACTATGGGCACACTCCCTGGCTCCCTGCGACAAAGCAGTTGGGGTTTTAATCGCAAAATGCTGTTGCTGCTGCAAATGCTGCCAAGCTGCATCCGACGACCAAGAAGACAGAGCAGAACAATTGGAAAATAACAAGACAACACACACAGCAGTATATGACAATCATGCAATGAGTGTAGAGAATGAAGCGGAAGATGGGATGAAAATAGAGTTAAATATCCTGAAAATGACCACGCTTTGAGATTTGATATTTTAAGTGCAGTTGTGGTCAGAAGTTTACATGCACTCGTCATGGCCATGAACGTAACTGTGATGTTGGAGTTCTAATGATTTCTTTAACTGTTGTTTTTCCAGGGGGGAATTAAGCCAACTTACAGGACTTTAAAAAGCAAGAACTGGGTGCAAGTTTGAATGTATTTTGAATTTTCTCTAATCCACACATGATCGAAATTATACATAAACTCATTTAGGTTGTGCTGATAGTTGTACAATGTTATTAAAATGCCTTTTTTCAGTTCTTCAATTCAAACAATTCTCTGTAAGTACAAGTTATTTGTCACCACTTTGCCAACTTCTCGAAGAAGACCCCAACTCTCACCCCTTAGATGACAGGGAATTGTTCAGGAACATGTTGAGAAACCACAAAGGCTCAAGCCTGCCATGAACTGGAAACTGCTGGAAAACCAGCAGTAGGAACTGAACAATTGAAGCATGTTTTACATTGCCATGGACTGAGACGGCGCTGACCAAGACAGAAGTCCTTGCTCCAAAATCGACACCTTAAACAACTGATCTACAATTTTCAGCTGCCCACGTGGACAAGCCAAATGCCAAATTTTATGGTCAGGTGACACAAAGATTGAGCTGTTTGATCACAATGACAAGAGGTATGTTTGGATGGTTAAAGGTGAGGCTTTCAAACCTAAGAACACAAATTTATGGATTATGCTTAAAAGCCAGGTTTTTGCCAGGAGACCAGCCAATTTAAACCAAACTCTGCCAAGACTGATGGATGCCAAAAGTATCTGGTCGGACTGCAACTTGATAAGGGACATTTAATCAAATATGTCATTTTGACGCTTTGTGGATGAAGAAATTCCAAAATAAATTCAAACATGTGCACCCTATTGATATTTTTTACTGTCATTAAAGATGTATGCTGTCATTCCACCATGGAAAAAGCAGTTCCAAGAAATCATTAAAAATCCAAAAATCTCCACGATGTATTTAAAGTTCCTACCACAACTGTATGTGTGTGACTGTGTGTGATGCAAAGAAACATACTAATGGACATATTGTAGTGTAACATAGGAAATGACTGCGTAGACGAATGCACTAAAACGTTACATCGTTAACTGAAGTGACCTTGAAATACTAGTGGAAATCTATAATTATATTAATGTCAGCAAATCCTATGAAAGGATGAAAACCAACCACTTTAGTTTCTCAGAGTCATCATATCGCGGCCCCAAACCTAACCCTAACACTAAGGCTAGCCAATCAGAATGTGTGTATGTGTGTTTTTTTCACAGAATATGTAATATTTGTTTTGGGTCTTTTTTAAATTTTTTTCTCCTGAAAGATCCTCCTTTACTTTTTCCACAGCATACTATTAGAGTGGGGTTAGGGTTATTAACTATGATGACTTAGATCTCGGAGTACTAATACTTCATAATTTAGCAAGTTTATGATTTTAACATCAAATCCGTTTGGCCTTGCTGAAGACATAAATGCAGCAAACATCAGTGCAATTCTATTAACCTTATAAAGGACATCATCATTTCTTAAAGCAGCTTGCTACTTTAATTGTTTTTACCTTCATTATTTAAATGAAGGGAAATTTTTATTTGACTATTTTTCTGCTGTAAATCAGGGCACAAGACAGGGAACTGTGACAGTGCCAGTCAAATACTTTCACCCAGACATGTTGATTTTCGCTGTTTGAAATTTTGCTATAAAAATGCTTATTTTATTTATGAGTCCTGCTGAGTTGGTGAATTTAAATTTTAATAGTTCCCTGGTTCATGATTAAACACTTGAAAAACCCAAAGGCTTCAACTAAACTTTGTGTTGTGTCATTGTGTCAGTATGCCATCATGATTTTCTGCCTGCTCATTGTTTGCTGATGAACATTTAGCTCATGTGTATAGCCTCAGAACTGGTAGCATCGCTATAAAGTGGTGCATGATGTGACAATTTTTAGCTACACAGACAAAGCTAGACTCAATCATGTTGACTTTGGTCTTTTAAATCAATTTGTGTGTGGATATAAAAATGCAGAATATCACCAGTCTTATCCTTTTGACATTTGAGTAACTGTATTGTCATGAACTAACATAACATAACATTTAACGTGCTAACTGTGGAGTCTGAGATGTAGTGCTTGTTTTTTTGTTTTTTGTTGTTGTTGTTGTTTGTTTGTTTTTTTGCAGTTTCATTGACACACCAACCTGTCATGTTTACCTAGTTTCATCATTTTCCCATTTTTGTATTTTTATACAGAGACAAAAAAAATCACTGTGTATAAAAGACACATTCAGATCTTTAAAACATCGTTTTAAGGTGTAGTATAACTTTGTAATTGAAGAGGTAATTGTATTCAAGGAATATATAGTCCGGAATTAGATGAATGCACATCTAACAATTTGTTTTTGTTTGTTTAATTGTGAGTTGTCCCTCCCAAAAAAAACTGTGTTAAAAAGGAAAAAGAATAAAATAATGCTAGATTCATCAATTGGTATGGTTTCCTGACCCGTTTATATGCTGATCATTTCTATATAGCCCTGTTATCTGTGTTATTTGTTTCTGAGCTAACCAAAGTATAAGGAGGGTGTTCAAAGTGTTAAGAGAGATAAAGACAGAGCCCTGCAGTGGTAAGAGTCACATCAGCAGGGGTCCAGAATACAAGGTCATCACGTGGTTCATGTAGGCTTTAGCTAGTTCCAGGAAGTGCATAATAAGTGAATACAGAGAGACAGAGCACTGTTTCTCCAGAACTAGCAGTCAATAAATGCATCTATCCACACACACACACACACACACACACACACACACACACACACACACACACACACACACACACACACACACACATACATATGTATAGAGTCTAAAAATATCATAAACTTTGTTAGTATTATTGAATTATTCTTTCATACTTTTTAAAATGACTGTCCAACGGTCCTCTCATTGTACGTTCACTGTATTGTTAGATCTGTGAAGTTTTAATTATTGATGTTTTGTTATTTATTTTTTTTCTAGACATCATCTACATCTACAAGATTGTATGTGTTTAGTTATTTCTTACCTATTTCCTTGATTATTTTCTTTACATTCTACGTTTTGCACAGAATTTAGGTCAACAGTAATTTTTCTCCTAAATGTGCTTTTTAAAAAAATTAGAGTAGAGTTGTACCATCACACCCGGTATCTGGGAAACCTTCACTGTCACGTGTCAGTGAGCCATGTGCAGGGAACATGAGATGCACCATCAATATATCAATAAAGAGGGTGTGCAACTGTGTCAAAGCACAACACGGGAATCACGACAGTTTCCACATGGTCAACTGACATTACAGTTTTTTACAGCTGCTAGGACACATTTCACAATACTTAGGTCACTTTTGCAAAACTCTTCACACAATCCTCCTAACTGACCGTCAGCTTGGCAAAGCAGTTCATTTCACATTCAAAATGCACTACAACTACCAAAACACTTTATCCAGGTCTCAAATAAACTCATTCTTCCAGAACACTAGCAAAGGTTGACAGCCGACAAACACACTTTGTCACCCACAAAACAATGACCTAAAAAACACTAACAACATGTAGCATTACAGTGTTTTCTTGTGTAAAACAAGGACACATCTGTTTATAATTTCAATGTATGTCACTGGAATGAATCAGACATCATGCAGAATTCGTTAATATTTGTTTATGTATTATTTTTTTGCACCAAGTAATCCCAAAATACAAGAATTTGTATACACACCATCCACTGATGCACATACAATAGTAATGCTAATCTACTCTGTCTTCTCCATTTGGCCACAGGTTCTCATCCACATCACATCTTGTGTCATCTAGAGCAATACACCTAGGCATCCCTGGCAATCTTCTGCTGATATGTCCAGGCATCCAGCATTCATTGCATCCAGGAGGGACATTTGATCATGTGGATGATGGTCGTAAACCTTCCACCGCCATGAGGAAAAGAATTCCTCTATGGGGTTGAGGAATGAGAGTAAGGTGGAAGGAAAAGAGACTCCATTCTGGGATGGGCTGCAAACCACTCTGACTGCACGGGAGTGATGAAATGCCACATTGTCCCATACAATCATAAATGTTGGCTGATTCCTTCTCTCCGCATCCCTTTCCTCACCTAGCACAACCCTTCCATAGAGATCATGCAGGAACGCAAGGAGCCGTTCAGTGTTGTATGGCCCAATCAGTGGTCTGTGTAGCAGCAGTCCATCAGTGGATATTGCTCCGCACATTGTGATGTTGGCACCCCTCTGGCCCGGGACATTCACTGTGGCTCTCTTCCCAATCACATTCCTCCCTCGTCGCCGTGCTTTGGCCAAGTTGAAACCTGCCTCATCCACAAAGATGAAAATGTGGTGTGTTTGCCTGCCTTCAATCTCCATGACTCTCTAACATAAATCCACATGGCAACATAAGCTGTTACAGTAGTAAATTTGTATAATTGTCTTTGTGTGTTTGGTTTTGTTCAAAAACAGATCTGTATTTTATTCTGATCTTACTTGGACATACTGGTTCCTGAGTTGCTTGACATGTTCAGAGTTCCTCTCAAAAGGCACAGTGTACAACTGTTTCATCCTGACCTGATGTTTTTTCAGGACTCTAGAAATTGTTGTTACGCTTACACTGTGAATATTTGCAAAAGTAACGTTGTCTGCCAAGACTCTGTCTAATTTCAGTGAGTTTTATCCCATTGTTTCTGATGACCATATCAACAATGGCAGTTTCCTGCACATCAGTGAACATCCGTCCTCTCCCTCCTGTGTGAGGTGACTGTTGAGTCCTAAGCAGAAATGCAACAACAATTACACAAAAGCTTATTTACTTCTGAAATGTGCAAATGCCCCTGCAGAATACAAGTTACCTGTTGGTTTGCTCTAGCAATAGATGCCACTGTAGAGCATTGCAGATTTGGCTGCACTCTCTGACCAGCCTCTCTCATTGAGTGACCATGATTTACTACATGATCAATTACAGTAGCTCTGATCTCATCTGAGACTACAGCTCTTGATCTTCCTCTTATTCTTCTTCCACCACGCATACGTATTCCTCGCCCCCTCCCAGCCACTCTTCTTCCTCTTTCAGCCACTTCTCCATTTCTGGCTGGGTCCATGTTTACGTCACAAAACAAACCTATTCAGCAGTTGTCTCCTTTTGTAATGAAATTGAAGGAGTAACACCTGTGTAGAGGTTCATCTACAATGGGAATCAGCTGTGGCTGGTTAAACTGCATTTTTAGATTTAAAATATGTTTCAATAAAATATTGCTGTTGAATTTTGCTGTCTTTTCAAGTTTTGCATTGTGTTATTGTTTTGGCCATAAGTTTAACAGTTTTGAAAACAGTATGTAAGCACATGCAAAATGTCCTGTACAAAGATTTTTGGCAGTTGTTGTATCTGAGTGAGAAAATAATTCATGAAATTTGAGAGATGTAGTCATTGAATGCATTTTGTGCCAAAACAATGATAACTGATCCTCAGTTTAGCCCACATAGACTTCTGTTGTGCTCACTGTGTGAGGAGTTTTGCAAAAGTGACCTAAGTATTGAGAAATGTGTCCTAGCGTCTGTAAAAAACTGTAATGCCATGGAAATGTCTCTCTCTCTCTCTCTCTCTCTCTCTCTCTCTCTCTCTCACACACACACACACACACACACACACACTGCTGGCACCCATTTCATTGGGTGACAGCAGATCAGATTAATTTTGATAGACATACTAATATTATGACATCTGTGTGACGGCGTGTGTTTGTTGTATTTTTAGTCCATCAGAAGAAAAATAGTTTAGATGTCTTGAACATAATTAATCCCAAATTCAGAATAACATATCTTGTATCTTTGGAAACTCTTAAATCACCTATAAAACTAGTACAGAATTACACTCAGCAGCCACTTTATTAGGTACACTGTGCTAGTACTGTTTTGACCCCCATTTTGCCTTCATACCTGCCTTTATTCTTTGTTGTACATATTGAACACGCTATTATAGAAAATCCACATTGACATGATAGTATCACACAGTCGCTGCAGATGTGTCAGCTGCACATCTATGATGTGAGCCTTTACAATAAATCCCAGAGGTGTTCCACTGTTATCTGGTGACTCTGTGCAGTGAACTCACTGTCATGTTGAAGAAACAAGTTTGAGATGATTTGAGCTTTGTGACATGATGCACTATCCTTTCCAAAAACCATCTCAACATCAAAGGAAGGACATAATCAGCAGCCGTATTCAGATAGACTACCCTGCACACCTTGGTTGTAGCAAGCCTTTACAGGTGTTACTGTCAAGTCTTGACCAACTCTACCTGCTTAAATGCCCTGGCTGGTTAAATATTTGCACTAATGAGGTTTTGAACAGGTCGACCTAAACAAGTGGCCGGTGAGTATAAAAGTCCTGACTTCTACAGGCTAAGGTGACTGATTGACCAACACTGCCATCTAATGGTAATCAGAGGAAGCACAAGGCATTTGAGGAAAAGCAGAAGAGGAAGAGGATACTGAAGACACAACGCATGTCTATGTGTAATAGTTCAGCGCAAATCCATCTGAATCACCTCAATTGTTCAGTTCCAATTATTTGTCTACTGTATGTACTATTTGTGTATTTGTATGTATGTTGTAATGCGGTCTGTTTTAAGGTGAGAACTAGCATACAGAATTACATTATGTGACTGCATAATGACAATAGAGAATCTGTCTCATAAGGTTTCCTAACTACCTCTGACAACTGACGGCTCTGGCTGCTCATCTTCAAGCTGCAGCTGGGATCTCACAGTGCTTTATCTGACTAGAACCACTGCTGTTAGCTCACAAGTTAGCATATTAAACAATCTGACATATATCAGTGTGGAGCATGTGTTCAGTGCCCTTTAGTGCCAAACCTTGAGTATCCCCCCAAACATTCTGTTTTCTTAGATCAGGAACTAAAATTAAAAATTCATGAGGACAATGCAACAATTTGACAAAAACCAAAATAATTTATTATTTTCAAACCCAGAGGCAATTTGTGGTTACAGTCATAACAGATAACTGATGTGCATTTTACACATAGTGTACACTACCACTATCAACACAATGCTAACACTACACTACCTCTACGACTACATCCATTACTCACTTGAACTACCACTTAAAGTAAGACTATCCATAATATCAAAACATCAGTACATCAAAAGAAAAAAAAAGAAAAACGAAACAATACATTTGCACTTGTAGCACCATTCACTGCATTACACTACAGATGAAAAGAATAATTTAAAACTTGTGTGGGCTACTATAACATACTTCACAGGCTTGTGTTTCCATGTGCCTCTCTCTGAAAGCCTGGAAGAGGCAGTTTCTTTCAGGACCACTATAGCTGGCCACTTGTGCAATAATTTGTGCCTAAAGAAATTCTCTGTGTAGCATCATAGCATGGTTCTGAACCATGGTTTTTGTGTTCTGCTTCTGATTTAGGGGAGTTGTTGCACTGTTGCATAAGAAAATGACAGAAAAACAGTACACATATGAATGACAGAGATCTTTTTTAACTTAGAAAGGGACGGGACCATAGTGGGCGGTGTACGCGGCCACAATGCCGGAAGTGTCGGCCATCTCGTCGCAGGCAACGTTCAGCTCACACACCTCTCTGAGGCTGAAGGGTGGTGGAGAGAAATGGTTTTAGATGGTGCATGTATGTACCGCATTTTACTTATGAATATTGACTTTTGTAGCAAGAAACTGCAAAGTGAAAGAAAACGGCTGTACCTTTCCAGCTGCAGAGGGGAGAGGTTACCAGCTGGAGCGGCTCTTCGGCTTCTCAGAAGAACAGCGGCCAGATCTCTCTTCATCACCACTGGATTGGCTGAAGAGTCAAACATTGCAACTTTAGACTTTTACTTTTTTCACGTTTAAATTCTAAAACTATGCAAAGCTTCTATCAAACAAATCTGCTACCCACCCTCAGAACTGGCTGACTCTGAGGAAGATGAGGATGACGATGATGATGAAGAAGAGTCAGAGCCAGAGTCTGATGCAGAGGAGTCGGACTCAGATGACTCGGAAGATTCAGAGGACTCTGAAGACTGTGAGGACTCAGAGGATTCAGAGGACTCTGAGGATGATGAATCGGATGCTGAAGAGTCTGAGGAAGAGTCAGATGAGGCGGAATCGGACTCAGAGGAGGAAGAGGAGTCGGAAGCGGAGGAGGAATCAGAAGCGGCAGGGTCAGCAGGTGCAACATCAGCAGCTGTGTCGGCATCGGGGTCCACGACAACCTCGGGTTCCACCGCTGATGAAAACAAACAATGGCATACGTTAATCGTACTGTAGGTGCTCACATCGCCCCTAAAAAGGTCGAGAACGATTCTCAGCTTCACAGCATTAACAAGAGTTTGTCCTTACCTCCCATGGACCAGCACACTGAGAGAAGAGCGCAGATGGAGAGGAGAGTTAGAGCCTTCATGATGTCTTGTAGTTAGTGTCTCCTTGTAGACAACTCGATTCTTTTACAGCTTCTTCTCCTTCTTCTTTGCTTTCCTCTGACGGCTTGTTCTGTTTCTTTCTCCCAAGTCGAGGTCAATATATACTGTAGTCCACCTCTCTTGTCAGACCAGACCCACACAATGAGATAATCCTCTGATTGGCTGGGGAATCAAATGTCACCGTTTCCGCTTCCATTTATCATGAAAACTCACATAAACATCCAAACAGCTCCTGGCACAGAGTCCAAAAACTCATCCAACAGCCACAGCCACAAACATTTCTGGCATTTGACATTACGTACAGTACATGGCAACACATGTAAACCTGTGAGTACGAGCATATGTTGACAGAATGATGGATGAATTATTCCCTACACTCTTTGTGGAAGTGCTGTTTTCTCCACAACGTGCGCGTGTGCAAATATGCATTTTTCACATACAAAGAAAAAACTCATCAGAAATAGTTAAAGATAACTTTTGAAGAACTTGAACGACCTGTAGATCAATTTTGAGTTAAATGTCTGAATAGAGATCTCAAAATACTTCCTTTCTCTTGCTTTTGGATAAACTCCACAATATATATATATATATATATATATATATATATATTTAGTAATATTTTCTCCAACAAAAAATGCAATTTTTTTTTAAGGCAAAACTAATCATTTTTTATATACTTGTCTTGTTTACCAGTCTTATACATCCCCTTCAAATTCCTTTAAGTCCTGATCCGTCATCGCTGAAGTATAAATAATACAACAAACCCTGAAAGTCCAAACTGGTGCTATTACAAGATTTCTATAAAATATCCTTAACATTTAATTGGATTTTAATCCAGACGACCCACTGCAGGGCTGCCTCTTTAACATCAAGGTTGCCAGGTCTGCCATTGCTGTTATGTTTCTATATTCCTTGCCCCAGATGTGATCTCCCACCCACACAAACCCCAAACTATAGTCTGAGCCTACCACAACCTACTAATCGAGTGACACGGAACAGCAGTGAGCCTCATTATGCGACAGAGCTTAATTAGAGTGTTGCAGAGTCCCACTCGAAACCGCAGTCAAACGCTATTTACAGATCCATCTCGGCCCAGGTCCTGGAGAGATCCAGTGCACGGCTATGGCTTACCAACACCAACCAGCGGCCCAATGCACAGTGTCAGTCAGCGTATTTCAGCATATAGAGAGATAAATTTAGACAACCCCCATGTGTTGGACGCACAGCGTTATGCACGCGGGTTTGGATGCAGTTTTCTGTTTGTGCGATATATTCGAGTGCGGCTTTGGTGGCTTGTATATTTTTAAAAAAGGTATTGGAGTTTGCAGCTTTGACCTAAACCATATTGCATCTTAAATACTGTGTAGATAACCAAACTTTCACACACACATATCACTTGACTCGTGTATATACATATTTATCTCAAAGAGCCCCGAATGGCTTCATTTGTCATGTAGTGAGCCAGATCCAGTGGTGCAGAGTGACCTTGTTGTCCTTTGTGCTTCGTAGTCTAGCGTTATTCCTGGTGTCTAGGATTTGTTTTGGACTTCATGCCATGTAATTTCAGTGTCTCGTCCAGTGTCCATTTTTGTGGATTTTTGTGGATTTAGTACTCGGGGGACACAGTTGGAGAAAACAATTGTGATAACATCCCCGAGGAGGCAGGAAATGCAGCAGACACAGTTCCTCGTTGCTGCCGCATCCTGGCTTTTAATTAATATCATGTAGACATCAGGTAACGCTCTCAGTTTTTCACAGTTGTCCCAGCTCTTGTGCATCTAGCAGATTTAAATACAACTAAAACATGTGATAGCGACTGTACTGTGTATGATCACAGCAGTCAAGTCATATCAGTGATGAGCATCTTTTTCTAAAGCAGATGATGTAATATCCTCACAAGTCAAATGTCATCATTTTTCCCTTTTTTCATATTTTTCTTTAATTTAAGAACTTCCTACAAATGTATTTTTAAATCACATCCCCTGAGATACATAATGTTTCAGGGAATGATTTCGGCATTCCAAAGATTTTTTCATTCAGTTTTCATGCTCCGAGCTACTGGAACAATCTATCAAATGATCTGAGGCCGAACTATGAAGCACTTCCTCACCCTGGCTTTTGATTACATCGTCTTATCACTAAAATTTTATTTAGTAAATGATCCGTTACGTTGTTGTTATTGGAACTTTTTTGATAAATCCAATGATTTTTCTCTGTTTCATTGTACTTTTCCATTGTCTATTTGCACATGTATGATTATCAGTATATTTAGTCATATCATAACCAGTAAAAATACAAAAAAAAAAACTTACAAAGAAACTCTTTTGAGAAAACGACATAGAGCATATGCTGTTGCATATTGACTTTATCGCAAACACATTTTACTGCTAATAGTTAGCAGTGAATTACAATATCAACAAACAACTAAAAGAAAAGTCAAAGAAACAATAGTTGAATTACAAAGTGATTCATTAAGTATGTAAATAGTAATAAGCAATAAGTATTAAGTAAAAAAAAAAGGTAAATTAATTTTCAGCCTGTGGGGCTAAATTTAAAAACAAAACAAATTTAAAAAAGCACAAAGATCTCAATCAGAAAATGACCTCTTCACATTTGGTCTGAAGATATGCTCTCACGTAGAGAAATAAATTCCTGAGAAGTTATCATTTCCCTTTTTTAAGCAGGGACAATTTCTCGTTATTGTCAGTTTGCTGAAATTTTGTTTCACCTTTCAAAGGAAAATATCTCTAACTACAAGACGGTCAGTTTTTGTTCTTGTAAATACTTCCACGACACTTCAGTGGGGTTGAAATCTGGAATTTCTTTTCTTGGCTAACCATCATTTGCTTCTCTTTGAGCTTTGTGTAGTTTACACAGAATCAGTATCTAGTAAAGACGTCTATATCCATCAGACAGATGGCCTCATGGGTGATGGGTAAGCAGAGCCATTCTTACTGGAACTCTTATCCATACCAGCTTTATTCCTGTTGCATGATGCACATGCCTCATATCTTTGCAACAAACAACTTTCAAATGACCAGTTAGAGGACTGTATTCAGCATTTTTTAAAACCATTACCTCAGGCTGCGTGTGGAAGCTCGGAGAAAAGCATGACATTTCCTTTTGTTCGTGTTGTGTCTGCAGTAAGGTACCTAAAATACCCATAATATATTTCAGCAACATTTAAATATTACAGTGTAACATCTGAAAAGAGTAAGGAACTGTCGGACACGGTGCTGTTATACAACAGTGTTACCGCAAGAGCCAGTTCTAGCTGTTCCTTTAGTATATTAAACAAACAAAAAACAACAAACAATTAGCAGTAAAAATTATCCAGCTTAAATAAAAGCAAAACAAGTTTTTTGATTTTTAGCAGTTAAATTTTAGTTGTGCTTAGACACAAAATTTAAAATTACATTATAATACTGGACATGGATTTATAATGAAGCAGCTATGTTATTACATCCATCCATCCATCCATCATTTTCTGCCACTTATGGGAGTTTGGCTTGGGGGGGTTGGGGGGGGGGGGGGGGCAGCAGTCTAAACAGAGGCCTTCTTTCTCCCCTGTCACCTCCTCAAACTGTCATGGGAGAACAGTGAAGCATTCCCAAGCTAGCTGTAAAGATATAGAGATATATCTCGCCTGCATTTATTGGGTTTCTCTTCCTATTTGGACATGGCTGAAAAACCTTAAGAGCAATGCTGCGAGAAGTACAGTACAGTAACCCCTGCAAATGCAAAAAAACAGATAAATGTATTTTAAATTTCAAAAATGATTCATGTCATTATTTAGGGTTAGGTTTAGGTTTTGGTTAGCTGCACACACATAGGTTATTGTGTGTGTATGCACATCTTGACTGCTGTGTCTAAAGAAAACTCGTAGTTGAAAGACTGGTATACTTTTTAAGTGTTTCATAATCAATTTGCTCACCTGTGTTTCTGCCTCACATGTGTTGCACTAAGCGTGCGCGCACAAACACTCATATATTCAGCACCCCCAGTTTCAAGCCCCTTCAAACAGTTCTGCCCAGGAGATAATCCTGCAGGCATCTTAGATGCTAAAATGCCTCAGCTTCCTTCGTTTGATGTGGAGAAGAAGTGTCTCTATTCTGAGGCGCTACTGACTGAGCACCTCACCCTATGTCTAACAGATGGCCTGAAACCTTTTGAGGGAAGCTTGTTTCTGCTACCTGTATCTGTGATCTCATTCTTTCTGGCATACAGTGCTTGTTTCCATAACTAAGGGTACAAACATAGATCAACTGCTAAGTCATCAGCTTTCCTTTCATGCTCAGCTCGCTTTCACCATAACAGATGGCAGTACTTGCATCACTGCTGACGCTGCAACTATCTGAATGTCAATCTCCAGATCCCTTGTTTCCTCCCTCATGAACAACCACCTGAGACACTTGCACTCTTTCACTTTAGGCAGCAATTTATTCCCCACCCAAAGTGGATTCTTCACCGTGTTTGGGGGAGAACTATGGCCTTAGATTGCTTCACACTTGGCTGTAAAGTGCCCCAGTGCAAAATGAGATCCTGAGACCACATCCATCTCAGTTACACCTAGAAATTCTTTTCTAGGTAGTAGTCCAGCTGCCATCATGAATGAGTTTAATTTATTGTTAGCAATAAAAACTAAATTTACACCTCCTCTCTCATGTCTACAAGGGGAGGCTGAGGCTTCCAAGGGAGGGTGAGAAGTGTGATCTCCCTGAACTTTGTACACACCTTCTTAAAAATAGGGGCCACCACCAATCCAAGGGCAAAGGGACTCTAGGTCTTAGGGCCCCTGTCACCAGAGTTTATATAAAACTTAGTGACCCCAGCCACAGGCATACCCCTTGTCTCCATACCCTGCTTCCTCTATGGAAGGTGTGCCAGTGGGATTGAGGAGATCCTCAAAGTACTTTTTCCACCACCTGACTGTATCCTCAGTTAAGGTTGACAGCAGTCTGCCCCCTCTGCATACAGAGTGGGTGGGAAGATGCTTTCCCCTTCACTGACTAAAAATTTGTAAGAGTTGTGCAGAGGATGGAGCTTTTATTTCATGGCATCACGAAACTTCAGCAACTGCCAGAGTAGGGCTCTGTTTGATCTCAAGGTGCCTGTCAGCTAAATCAGCCTCACCCAACACAGCAGTGGTGTTGGACATCTCATGGACTTCTAGCACATCCTCACTGCACATTTTGGCACACGAGGTCTGTATGGTGCTGAAGCCGGTCCTCTTTCTCGTCACCTGATCCATCAAACCACCACAAGACACTTGTGTGACGTCATGTTTCGACAAACAGAAGGTTTTTTGTGGCATTCAGGAGGAAGAACAAAAAAAAATGTATTAGGTTGAGCACTCCTGCAGGAAGCTCTAATAATACATTATAGCTATCTACATTTTTTTCTGCATGTTTAGATGCCATCTGCATCTTTCAAAATAAAGGCTATTTTTGTAAATTGGATGGATGGGTCTTCACACTTACCACAAAACCTTTCATCAAGCCAGCAAAACACATTTCCTAAAAAAAACCCATCGATATTAAACTGCTGCCCCCCACCACCCCACTACACACACACACACACACACACTACTACTACTACACAACCTCACACACATACCATCTATTTAATAAGCATATGAAGCTACAACTTCATACTGATAATAAAAATGAAAAACACTTGTGCTTTTTTGCTTTTTGTGTGCCGCACAAAGTAAGGGAGTAATAAAAGTTTTGTTATACAAGCAGTAAACACACATACACACAGTAATCTAAATCTGTAAAGTACATCGATGTGGTTTCAGAGCATTGCACACTATAAATATATGGAGGGAAAGTCTTTTTCTTTCTGCCCTGTGTACAGGAGCTGCATGCAAAAAGATCTTTTGTTAAAAGGGTTGGCGTAATAAGCAAATGCTTCAGCCAGTACCTTTTGATTAGCCTTGTCTCATGCTTTCTTGCTTTGTGGTAGATCTTTGTTCTGTATTCATTGAGATATTTGAATCCTAATCAATAAAATCAAAATCAAATCAAAAAATGTGCAGTAAAGAATTTTTGTTTTCTGTTAAATACATTACCACTTCTTTTCAGAAGAATAAACAAACAGCATCATGTGACATTTTATGCCTTTTTTCTGAAAAACTGGGGAACACCAGTTACACACTTGGCTAAAGACGGTTACCTACAGTATACTTATTGCTTACTTATTAGAGACTTGTCTTACTGAGAGGCCAGTTTTAGATGCAGATTTATGAGGTTTACTTTGGGCTGTAAGAGCCAAGTTACTGCTTAGTTTAGCCCAACAGGACCGTGAGAGCCAGAGAACAGAGAGGATCATGTTTGGGTTCTGCAGCAGGAGGAAGAGATTGTTGCTTCACATGTCAGATGTCATGAAAGATGGCCCTGAGGCTTATACCATCAATCCCACAAGCTCATGAGCTCACTCATGAATCTAATACCTACAATAGTGGAAACTACAGAATCAAGCAGCTGAAGCTGTGGCCTTATCTTGTCCATGATCACCAGCTACAGTAATATAGGTGGTGTCATATTCTTTTTTTTTAAGAGTTTCTACATCCAGTGGATTCAACTCAGGTCAGTGATATTTATGAAGCACCAATTCAGTAATATTAGAGAGAAAACCACAATAATCATATAATCAGTTGTAAGAAAAATTTGCCAACAGTGGGAAGGAAAAACTTCCTTTGGGAATGGGAGGCAGAGCCTTCAGGCCCCTCTTCTGTGAAACCATCTCCCAGGTTGGATGTGGGAGACAGCCACCCTCTTTACTTTTAAAATTACGTTTAAAACTTTACTTTTTGATAAAGCTCATAGTTTGGGCTGGATCAGAGTATCCTGATCCTCCCTTAGTTATGCTGTAATAGGTTTAGGTTTCTGGGGTAATCCCATGACTATTTCTTTTTCAGTCAATTTATACACCACACTGTATTTAATCATTAGTAATTATTAATACCTGCCCCCCTCCCACAGTGTGTCCTTTGTCCTGTCTTCTTCCTGTCGGAGTTTGCTTCCAGCAAAAAGGGACATTTTCCTTCCCACAGTCACTTAGGCTACGTCCACACTAGCCCGGATAGATTTGAAAACGGTGTTTTCGTCTGAAAACGCTCCGCGTCCACACTAGCGTTTTCAGTCGTTTTTACAGAGCTGTGCGTCCACATTGAAAAGGCCCAAAACGCTTACGTTCCAGTACTGCGCATGCATGAAACGCAAGAAGATTCGGCCTGTCTCATTTCTGTCTGCCGTTTATTTACTTTCCGGTTCGTTGAAACGTTGCAGCAAAATGTTCAGGAAAAGCACAGAGATTTTTAAATGGACTAACAATGAGTGTGGACGTAGCCTTAGTGCTTGCTCATTGGGGGTTGAATAATTGTTGGGGTTCTCTCTGTATTATTGTAAGGCTGTTGTTATTATTTGGTGTTATTTAAATAAAATTGAATTGAACTGAATTTTCAGGAAGCTTTAAGAACATAAAAATGAATAACAATAGTCCATCCATAAAGTAATACATTAGACTGTTTCTAATTTTACAAATAAACACAGCACAAATGAAAGAAAACACTTCTACATGTTTAATGTGCACACTGAAGGACACATTCAATTAAAATTAATTCAGTTTTATCACAACAACAGTAGCCTCAACGTGCTTCATATTGTAAAGATGTTACAATAATTCGAGAAAAAAGAGCTCCTCGGAGCAAGCACTTTGGCAACATTGGAAAGGAAAAACTCCTTTTAACAGGAAGAAACCTAAAGCAGAACCAGGCTCATGGACAGGTGGCCATCTGCCACGACTGGTTGGGAGTGAGTTTTGTTGAGCAGAACATCTGCAGTTGGCATGGCTGCAGTCTGTCTGCTGCACTGAAGACATATAAGGTAAAGAGCAACAGAAACTACATGTACTTAAACTCTATGCTCTGAGGAAAACAAAGCAAATAACAGTTTTTGCTTGTTTTTAAGAGGAAATGATGGAATTATTTGTTTTTTTTCTTCCCATACCCATACTCTCCAAATGTTCGTCAGCTTGTCCCACCTGCATCCAGAACTAAATTACCAAATTATTAAAATTAACAGCCGCCAAAGTTTCAATTTAAAAACAGCCTTAGCAGAATTTCTAAGAAAATCATCTGTAAACCACAGGAGGCCATGCGATTCTGTATTAAATCATGTGTTCTTTGTATTTTGATGTGATGACAGAAGGAACCTTGATTAAAAATGACAGTAATATAAACACAATAAATGCAAATAAAATCATACTTTAATTTCTGGTGATACAACATCTTGTTTATTTAAGAAGAGCACGAGAGGGGCAGCAATATTTAATATCAGACGTAAGGAAACGTGAACCCTACAGAGGCTTTAACTTACAATTTGCCCTTTTGATGAAAACGCTGTCATGTCTGTCCGCCCCCAGCACTTTATGTAACACTGCCTCATCTGTCAGCCGTCTCACTTGTAGCCGTAAACAAACTCAGATGGCGGGGGACACATACTGTATATTCCATCTGGTCTTGGAGAAATGTTCACCTGCCAGGCTTTCCCGATTCCGCCGGATGTATCCGCTTGGCAGCGCAGCACCACTAATTATACTGATCCCAGTCTGGGCCTTGAAATTCCCTTCTTGCTTGAGAGAATATTTTTGGGAACAGCCCAAACCTTTTTCACTCTTGATGTCTACAGCCCATCTGTTGTTCTTTTATAGAACTTTTACAGCCTCTGTAGCTAAATATGCTCCGTTTTTTTAGATCCTGATATGTCTTGTAGTGAAACTTTACGTTAATCTTGAATTAGATGCCCCGCTTTAGGGCTGTGTGTGATTTTCATGTTAGTTTATATTGTACAGATGGTGTTTTTCACTTTATTTGAACACTGTTCCCCAGAATGAATCATTCGAGAAACTACCACTTACTACAGTGCTTCCATCCACATCTTCCCAGCATGCTTTCTGTCAGTCTCTCTGAGGTTGGTGTGTTGTGGCTCTGACAATAACATTAGTGGACAAGACTAACAAACTCCGCCAGATCACTGCGACTTGCGGCCAGTGACTTGTGGTCAACTAACCAGACTGCAGACGGACTCACACTCGTGTAAACAGGCAAAACATAACAAATACTGGAAAATAAACAAGGACACATAATATACTTATGGACACTCATAAATATAAACAATTCCCTGTCTGCTCAAAGGGTATAAGTCCTATGAGAAAAGAGACATCAATCTAGTTTTTTCATTCAAATTTACTCATTTTATTTTGTAAATAAGAAGCTCATTTTCATTTTCTTCTTGAGTCCTACAGCTCTGTTTTAGGCTTTTCTTCAGCCTCTTTCATCCCCTGAAAATAAATAAATAAATAAATAAATAAAGGTGCAATAAGTGAAATACAGAAGACAGCTTATCAATTCAGCATTATTCAGAGGAAAGTTCAAAGTCTTGCAATTCATGAATAAACTACAATCATGGCAGCTACACGGATGCATTATGAGCACTTTCATTTACGCTGGCCACATCTGTTTGTTTTTTTTAAGTAATTTAATCCTGAACATTATAAATGTATTCATCTTTTAGCATTTTAGAAGACAGCGTCTGGGGGAAGCAACATATTTATAAGCTAAATGGATTCCTTTATTCAAGTAAATATGTGATTGAACCATTTATAAAAGGAAGATGAGAGTCAAAGCTTTTCCTTTTAAAGTATATCTGCAGCTGAGAGCTTAAAAAAAGCCCACCAGAAACTGAACGCAAAATAAAAAGCAAGCAAATAGCAGTGGCAGGTTTTCTTTCTGTCTTAATACATCTTTTGATGACACATTTTGGATTAGACTATAACAACTATAATCTGAAGTAGAGAAAGAAGCATTAACTCATCGATAGGTTAATCAGCAATTGTGCTCTCTAAAAGATTATTATGATTAAACCTTTAAGCAGATTATGCTTTCTTGTGTTTTGCTGTTATTTTTGCTTCTCTCTCTTTTTTCTTTTTTTTTTTAGGGCTGATTCATTTAATGAATATGATGTCAGTTGAATTCAGATTTCTAATGCCACAGTTTAGTGATGTGGAAACTCACAGCCAGCTGGAGCTCTGTGGGGTGTAACAGAGCAAACTGGTATACACAGAGGGGGGGTTTCCTGTCTTTTGTGTGGCTCATATATGGAAGATGGCTCATGGTACATTACTAGTGTGGGCTAATGCAATTGCAATTTTTCCTGGAGGATACTGACCTCTGTTTGTTCAAGAGAATGATCATTTTGCCATAATAAATTAAAATCTTCAAACTGGATTTGTATACACCGCAACCATAGATGTGTTCGGTCAAGAGCAGTGACTAAGCTTTAGTAACAGCTGCTCACCTTCAGTTCTCCTCGTAAGAAAGACTCACAGAACTCCCGCACTCGCTCTGTAGAAATTTCTCCTTCCGGTAGAAGCCACTTCGTGTCAGAGTTACCATCGTAGATGCCAACTCGTGGGAGGTCCTTCGGCTTGAGGCCAAAGTACTCGAGTGGCTTTAAGTTGGACTTCAGCGCTCCATTAAGCAGCACGAACAAGAACTGGAACACAGGCGGTTCATTTTACATAATTAGATTAGATCAAGTTATTTGATTTTTGGCAGAATGTAATTAAAGAATTTTGTATCCCTGTCTATACTTTCGTTGGCCAGATTGAATAAGTTCTACTTGGTCCAAAGTCTTGCGTGTTAGCTTAATTGCTTATTCAAAAAGGGTCTGTAAGTGTAGATGTGAGATAGATAAAAGGATGTAGAATAAAGTGCTGTATGAAGGATGCACGTGGTTTGCAGTCTAATGATCAACTAGTATAGAAACAGGCCACACAGTTTTGTGTGTGTTCCACCACAGCGCATTTTAAATCAAACAATCAAGATGTGACTGAAGTGCAGACTCTGAGCTTTAGCTTAAGAGGTTTAACAAAAGTATTTCATTTACTGTTTAGGATTTAGTAATTGGACAAATTAACACGATTTTATATTAAAGCTGTTTGTTAGCACTGAGGCCTCACAACAAGCAGTTTCCAAGTTCCCACCTGTGTGGTGTTTGCATGTTCTCCTCCCTGTGTTTGGTTTCCTCTCACTGTATGGGATTAGGCTAATAGGGGATTCTGAATTGACCACATGTGTGAATGGTTGTCTGTCTATATGTTAGCCCTGCGATAGATTGGTGACCTGTCCAAGATGTAACCTGCCTCTCACCTAAAGGCAGGAAATTGATATTTAAACCTCATAAATTCATATTTATTCCTGCCATGAGCTGCAGACACCTCACTGTCTTCAGTAACTGAACAGGAATGCCTATTGGATTCAGATCAGGTGACTGACTTGGCATGAGCAATGCACACCTAAGCCGGTTCCATTAGTAGCCATAATGCCATAACATTGCCATGTTTGACTTGATAACGTGTTATGCTCTTATGCTTACCCAGTTACCTTGAAATTAAAGCGAGAATTAAAGACTGTCTAAAAATGAAAGTAATTCCTAAACAGTCAATACTTTTTTTTGTTAAACCTCTTTAATTAAAGCTGAAAGTCTGCACTTCAGTCACTTATGGATTGTTTGATTTTCAATCCACTATGATGATGTACTGAAGCAAAAAAGCCAAACCTTATTGTATTCTCATGAGCCCTTTCTATTTCCACACTCCAGAGTGAAGCTGATCGATGCATATAGCACTCAGATTTATTCAAAGCTGCTCTTTTACACCTGAATTACACTAAGGAATATTCTCACTTTGCCTGTGTACTCGGGTGCCAGGGCTCCCAGTCGCTCCTTGAGCTCAACAAAATCTTTGCTCCCCCTGTTGGCAAGGAGCAGGAGATGTGTCTTCACCTCTGAATTGAACAGACCCACTGCTGTCTGAGAGGAACAGAAGAGAAAAGAGAGTGATGAGGACATAGAAAAGAGTGGGGTTCAAAATGTGAGAAATAAAATTCTAACAATCCACCTTTTTCCGGGGATTTTGTGTGATGGATCTTTGCTTTTTATTCATTAATTTTTCAATTAATTAAAAGTATTTGAAATGTTAACTTAACAGATAATATTAGATAGAAGGAGAGGACCGTGAAGAAGACATGAGTGGGACCTACCACTTGGCTGTACTCTGTGATGTATCGGATCTCGTTCACAGAAATAAAGTTTACAAGACCGTCAGCTTTTAAGTCCTTGGCCTCAGAAAGATCAATGTTCTCCTGGTGGTTATCTGCCTGCAAGCATCACACACAGCATCACCATCGCATTCATGAAAACAGACATCGTACATCGTTTATTACTGAAAATATGTGCAGTACTTTTCTGAAGAGAGTGATGGCATCCGAGGAGAGGTTGTACTCAGCCCACACCTCCTTCACGGAGCAAATGGCTGCGGGGACAGAGCTGACTTGCTTCACAGCCTCCACCAGTTCTTTATAGCCATAACTCTCCTCTCCCTGGAACAAAGAGGGAGACCGTTTCAACCTCCTCTCATAACTTACCATGTAAATTCTTTTTTTTCCCTTCTTTTTCTCCCCCTCACTATTTGTTTGTTACTGTTTGTCCTATCTTATGTAAAATTTGAGCGAGAACACCAGTGTCTCCAGGGGGACACTAGAAACCCTCAACAATTTGGAAGGTGCAGCTGCCAGGGAGAAAAGACAGATGAGGCTGACTCAAAGGAAGGTGAATCATGTCTATTTCTGAGAGTCTGTTGCATGAGCTCTGGCAGTCCGTTTTCTCATTTCGCAGCCTGTAATATGTGTTCATTCTCAGTGAGTCACAGCACCAATATTTTTGTCTCTTATTGCCTTCAGCATCATGGTCCGGCTATGAACTATCCTTGTGTGCTCTCTGTCTTTCTCCTCCACTATCCTCTCTTGAACCTTCCCCTCGTCTCTGCACTTGTTTATGAGAGGAGCAATGGAGCCAATCCCACAGATCTTCAGATGCCTATGTATTTCCTGTCAAGTCTGCCATCTTCCCCCGCACACAAAGTCTGGCCAAAGAGCTCGCCACCGTGGGACAGCCAGCCACCCTGTGTCCTTACAGCACCAGCACTGCCAAAGGTGTGGCCACGGGAAGCAGATCCTTTTTCAAAACGTATTCGTGACAGCAGCATCACCGAGGCCGGGGTGCAAACAAAGGCTGTATTTCTGGAGACCTCACGGTCTCACTCTCAGCTAATTTGTCTCATCGTGTCTGGGTTTCCACATGCATGTTAACATAATAAACTAAGCCGCAAAACAGCTACTGTGGGCTTTGCTTTAAAAAAAATCCCCAAACTTATCTGAGCCTATGATTGAGACCTTTTTTTATTCACATGCAATTTTCTTGTCTGACCTCCAGGAATCCGATGACCACCACTTCAGCAGAGTCGATGAAGGCTTCAACATCTTTGGTGTTATTCAGTCCAGGAAGGGCGCGGTCTGAGGCAGGAAGACAGGAGACACACTAAACACTCAACTGTGCAGAGAGATTTTACTTCCTTTTTTCAGTGTCTCAATAAGACCAGGAAACAAAGTCTGCACTCGCTTAGTGACACACACACATATGCAGTATATAGGACAGGGGTCTCCAATTCCAGGCCTCAAGGGCCGGTGTCCTGCAGGTTGTAGATGTGTCCTTGGTCCAACACAGCTGATTCAAATAGCTAAATGACCTCCTCAACATGTCCTGAAGTTCTCCAGAGGCCTGGTAACGAACTAAAAATGTGACTCAGGTGTGTTGACCCACGGTTAGATCTAAAACCTGCAGGACACCGGCCCTCGAGGCCTGGAGTTGGAGACCCCCGATATAGGATGTCAGTGCTTATACTATAAAGAAAAATGTCCTTACAGGCTTGTGTCATCTCTAGTAGGACTGTCGAAGGCCATAGTGGTTGACCTTTAACCTGCTGACTGCACTACCACGACTGCTAGTCTTGAAGGCATGCTGCTAGCACTGCTAATACATAATAATATAAATGGCTGATATCAAAATGTATAGAATGAAAGTCCTGGACTTTCCTTCTTATTGGTAGTCCACCAATATTCCAAATTGGAAACAATAAATCTGCGTCTGCATGAGAATTATAAGAAAAAAACGAGGCACCAAAAAGGAGTCTTGTCGATGGAAACTGATTTTGCTTTGTGCTAGATTTTAGGAGGCATAAAGAATTTTAGTAATTGAGTCTCAGAGAAAAAAAACCAAAACATAATAAATTGAGTCTTCATCATAATGCTTTTACTTCTACTAAAGACTTTGTAAAGTATTTTTGTATTTGAAGTTTAACCTATTCAATAAATCTTTGTGGATTTATTAACTGCTATAGAATGTGACCTATTTGTTTACAATGAAATGCAATTTTATGTGTTACTAAAATGCAAAGAAACAACACTTTGTACAGTTTGATCTGATCTTTTCAGTGATGGGCTATTTTTAGGGTTTGTTTAACCCAGAAGATGGCATCTGACACAAAAGAATTAGAGAAGTGGCATAGCATATTTTTTAACCCTTTAAACCCCAAATCATCAAATAATTCAAGAAAAGTCAAGTTTTTTTTTTAAATGTAGAGGTTATTGAATCTTCTGATGAAATAAAATAAATGAAATAGTACTTTGTATATAAGAGTTTTACTTTTTCTCATATTTGCGACTAGGGATGGGTATCGTTTAGGTTTTATCCGATACCGGTGCCAAATCGGTACTTTTGAAACGGTGCCGGTGCTTAAACGGTGCTCAAACCGGTGCTTAAAGAATGGAGAACACAAACTTTGTCCAAAAACCTCTCATGTTCAGCTGTTTTTGGTTTTTTTTTGTAAAAAGATAACAATGTTAGCCTTTTCTGCAGCTATGTGGCATATATGGTATCACTCTTGGCTGGAAGCAGTGCTTAAACAATGGAAAAAACACAAACTTTGTCCAAAAACCTCTCATGTTTAACTGTTTCCCACTTTTTCTTTGGTCATTTTAGCCTTTTTGGCCAGGGTGAAGGGAGTATCTGCCATCAAACAAGAAGACAGCTGCATGTAGCTATGACGGTGTTTGCTAATTCACCTTACCTGCATTAATGTAATAACGTGTTTAGCCTACTCAACGTAAATTACACGAACAACATTAAGCTACTCATGCAGAGAAGAACGGCTGCTGCTGCATCATCATCCTCATCATTTCTGCTACACTGGCAGGGCTAGGGGCCAGGACTCTATTCTTCGGGTTTTTGGGGGATGTTGCTCCGGTCCGATAACTGGCACCACACCCGACGTGCACGGTGTGAGGTCTCGCAGCAAGCTATCAAATACTGCGCATTTCTCGGCTTTTAAAAAAAACGCTATGCGTCGCCAGCTGTTTAATCGGATTCTTGGTGTTACCTCCTTTGACAGTATCACAGTATCAGCTTAAAGCACTTGTTGCAGGCTGCTGAGTTTGCATATTTTGCTGTGAAGTACAGCCAGACTTTTGACCGCTTCGCCTTGGGCATTTTTAATCTGTAGCTCTGCTCTAAAAGAACGTACGTACCTGGGCCCGCCTACTATCCTCGGAAACGTAAAATGATTGGCTAGAAGTGTATCACAGCTCAGGAAAAAAAAGCACCGAAATAAAGCACCGAAATGTGCGCTGCTTTTCGGTCTGGTTACTACCGTTTATGTCAGAACCGGTGCCATCATGGCACCGGACACCGGTACCCATCCCTATTTGCGACATCTGAGTTTTTTTTCAATGTAATGCTTAAAAATGTATCGTGCCAGTTTTACTTTTTTTTCCAGGGGAAATCACAGTGATGATGCTAAAGTCTCAAAAAACTAACCCAAACTGTTAAAATATGATACACTTACAAGGATACAAGGATAAATACATGAGTATCTGTAATTGTTATGATTCTTTCTTAACATTTTGTGAAAAAGTGTCCCAGTTTTAACTACTTTCACCCTGTAGACGCCTTTCTTTCTCACAAGCGAGATCCCCATCACTGGGAAGTCAGGAAATCACCAAAATGAGCTGGAAAGTTTTTTAGGAAACGGGAATTTATTTATTTTTTTCTTTAAATGGGTAAACCATCCATAAAACATACAGGTCTTCTAGTCTGGAGCACAGTTGTGAAAGAGTAGCTCAAACGTGTACAGGACATCAGTAAATCTGCAACACTGTTATGAACTTAGAGGAAGACATTCCCATTGCAATATTTGACATTTAGAGCAGTGACGAGAACTAAAGAGAGTCAAGAGAATTCTTAAAGAGTTTACCTTTTTCTGCAGCGATTACAGAAGACACTAGGAGGCAGAGAAACAGGGCGCCCGGCATGTTTTTGGGTGATTCAACTCACACGGGTGAGGTGGGTGATCAAGGAGCGAACCAAGGAAAGTGTAGGAGAACCTACTGTCACCTCTGCTCTGTCTCTGATGGTCGCCACATGGCAGCCCAGTGTGGCCACTGTGACTTCTCTGGGTTGTGATTGGAAGCTTTATGGGAATCAGCCAGGTGCTCCTGATAAGTTTGGCGGGTGGCTTTTGAGTTACGTGTCATTCAGTGAAAGGTGTGTGTGTGTGTGTGTGTGTGTGTGTGTGTGTGTGTGTGTGTGTGTGTGTGTGTGTGTGTGTGTGTGTGAGAGAGAGAGAGAGAGAGAGACGTTTGTGCTACATCACCCACATCACCCTTTCTTGTGTCTTGACCTGTGTTTAGCAGCAGCCTTTAACCACTCCACCCTTCACATGTAAGTATCATCTACACCTGCTGTGTGTATGAAAATATAACAGTTTGGTTAGTGCTTATAATTTAACCAGGGAGGCTGCAAATAGTGTGTATGCAGGCCTGTGTGAGCAGGAGAGGTTCAGAGAACCGGCGGCAGTTTGGATGAATCGCCACAGGAGGGACACAACTCCTACTTGTTAATGGATCATGAAGACGGCAGTTTTGGCCTCATACTTTTGGGGGTATTTGAAAAACACTGAAATCAGGCATTTTGTTAACCAGTAATATAAAGAAGAACAAATTTTCTTTTCTAATTGTAACTCTTTTTTTTAAGTTACTTTAAAAACACACTTTAAAGACAGCAAGGATTTGTCATAATCTCTAAAACTCACAGAGCATTAGAAAGTTAAGGAAATCCTACAAGGGTACTTCTGCTGCATGAAGAAACCAGTCACCACTAATCCATGAGAAGCAAAGTAGGTGCACTAAATAAGGAAGTGCTTTGATGATTGTCATTAAAATTCAAAATTTGAAAACTCAAATTCAAATTCAAAATACATAAAAACACATGAAGCGTTTTGTCACCTTAAAAAAACAAAAAGGCCCACATTGCCAGAGCAGCTCAACCAACCTCAGAAATGCTGCTTCACATTTGATGTTAAACCAAAATCAAAATACTTCTGATGGACAGATTTATTCATAACAGCACCAAAGCTATTATCTAACAAAACAAAGAAAGCACGATTTATATGACGCTTGACATTTCAACAAGTGGCTTTGTTCCTCTAAAGAGAAATCTGCCAAAAATTGCATGAATGCTACAGTTTGGTTGACCGCGAGGGGGGAAAAAACTCAAAACCCCAAAATACAATGAACTCTTGAGGAACAGAGTTTGGCGGGTTTAGGCTGAACCCTATAAACTTCCTCTTTTTGCTTCAATATTACGTGAACACATTTAAGTCTAAAAATATTAAATCTAAAAGGTTTCTTCTAACTGGGAACCCAACACATTCCTGCTGAAACTTTGAGTTCTCCTAAAAGCGTTTTCTAAAAGTTCAAATTTAGTCAGACAGTTGCTGTTTAAGGCGCCAAAAATTAATCTTAAAAAAGCAACAAAGAATCAAACATGTAAGCTGAAAGCTAAATGCCCAAAAAGTCAGATCAGACAATCAGAAAATATTAACAAAGTAGCATAAAGCTTTGTTAGGCCCCATCCCCACAGGTCTAATGTAATTCTCTTTGGAGTATTTTAGTGAGATGTTTCACAAGACACATGACATTTTGATCTGCTGCTGCATCAGAGGTAAAGTTAGAGGCTCGCAGGTCCTGTAGGCATGAACTGTGTGACGTCTGTAAAATATTTAATCTGACAATGTTGAGATGTTTCAGTCTGAACCAGAGTGGTGGACAGGCTTCCACCAGTAATCGTAAAAAGTCTTGAATAATATGGAAACTTATTAGACTCAGATGTGGATAAATTTCTGAAATTGTCTGAAACTAAGGTGCGCTGTGGAAAGTCTCTGCTTGTTTTCGAGCTGGTGTATGTGATGTGTGTTTACACAGGAGCTCGAGATCAGCAGGGAAAGACTAATACTGCAAATCAGGGCAGCAGTTACCGGTAAAGACCGATGACTTCAGAGAATAGCGCGAATCCATACGTCACGAGCGACATGACACTCGCAGCATGAGCAGGCGACTGTAAGAAGAAGTAAGAATAAAGCCTCTTACAAATACTTATTCTGTCACTTCAGAGCTAAAGGCAACACCTCAGATTACAGCCCACAAATCACTGTGCGATTATTTAGTGTGCCAACAGTGTGACGAAAGGTGTCCTGACAGCACAAGGGGAAACTGTGGTTACCTCTTTAAATATAATGGGGTACAATGCTCATCTTTTGCACATCCTTATTTTCTGTTTATTTTTTACAGTTACATAAAGTTAGTTGCTTTGTATGACGTGCATGTGCAGATACCCTGTTTGTAACCTCAATTTTAACTTGCAGTAAGAATTGTGAGACTCAGAATTGAACCTCTTGTTTTTTGTACTTCCTCGCTTTCTGTTATTAGCAGGTTCTCTGTATCCTGCATGCAAAAAGACTAACGCTCCAACTTGTGTGCTATAGCCTAAAGTGTAAGAGTCATATTGTTGTGCAGCTCTGGGAGATTTAATGTAAGAACTGATATAAAAACCTTCTGAAATCAGTTCACTTGCCACGATCTATTGTGCTTTAATCACATCTTTATATCTGCATGAATTCAGAAACGTATTTCATCGTTATCCTCAAAGACTTCATGTTTCCAGCAGGATTTTCACGATGTTCTTTAAGTCATTGCGACAGAGACCCATATGCTTGTCAGTAAAGTCAGTGTTTACAGCATTCCTGACACAAAAGCATGCCAGAGAATATGAAAAGGAAAGAAGGATGGTAAAAAGAAAAAAAAAAAACAACTAAAGAAAGTCAGAAAAAGAACAGACCGGAATAAAGAGAACATTTTTTATTCCTTTTGGACTGGTGTAAAATGTTCAACAGACTCTAAGAGGATGCAGTTTAGGTTAAAATTACAGACCCCGGCGCTCATATAGCCGGTGCTGCAAATAAACAAAGCAGAAGTAATGATTACATTATAAACAGAGGCAGAAATTAAAACTTGAGACTTCCTTCACAGACACTGTGTGTTTTCCTATTTCGAGATGACTTTGTCAGTAAAACCATGATGAAAAATGCTCGGAGATCTGCAAATGCATGACTATAACTGCTACACCAGATAATTTTTGAATTTCCATCACTGAATATACGACAACCTCTCTTGTACAGTTATTAAATCAAAGAAGTTAATCGCATTTTAGACTATAAGGATCAGGATACTCCTGTAGCGATTAAAGGCTATCATGGCACTTGGCAAGAGCCCTGTGTCCTCAATCTGTCATCACTTCTTTATAGACGTGTAATGGAATAACAGGTCACATGATCACCAGAGGACAGAAGTAGACATACTGAATATTGTAGTTTTCACAGCATCATTTGTTACATGTGTGACTATCACACTGGCTTTTAGGGTTTGGATCAAATCTGATGCATAAAGTGAAGAAAACCAGAGTTCATAAAGATTTTACGTGATGTTCTCATGGTACAAAATGAATCTAAAGTACATTTAGCTCATAATTTACATGTATACACTCCATGAAGATTTTATAATAGTGTGATTTTGTTTCTTTGTACATATTCTTAATACAGAGCTGAAACGCTCAAGTTACTTTTATTTAAATAGCACGTTTAAAGGTTGACTCCAAGTAAACCTAAAAACTAAATTTAAAAAAAGCAAAAATAATCATGAAAATATGCAAAATACATGAAACACCATAAAAAGGCCCTTTTTTATGGTGTTTATAAACCTAGAATTTTAAAATGAGTCAAAATTAAATACACTTTATTTCTTTCACTCAGTAATTTGCTTTGTAAAGTTTCCTTGTATGAGTTTACTTGCAGACAGAGATGAAATTTTAGTGGCGTGGCGGTGATATAATGCACACACACCTGAGGCAGATGGCTTTCAGGTATTTAGACTGTGGTTAGATAAAAGCCGCCACTTTATCTCAATCATCAGTTACACAACTTGTAAACCTGTTAGGCTTTGTTATATCCTCGGTGTATGCGAACTGACTAATCCCCAGACCCTGCTGTTGAGCTTCTTCTTGCATCTGCTGGTGGCTCACTTATGCAATTTGCACATGTTTGTCATGAGGAAGAAGAAACATCAAGCGGAGAAAAGAAGAAGCACTTAAAATTATAAAAAAGAGGAGCTGAAATTATGACTTAAAAGCCCGGAGTCCCTTTTTGCATTTTTCTCCTACACATAATTATGAGAATAAAGAATGAATGAGGTTGCATGAAAAAGCTGTAAAAGGGGCAAATTTCATAAATAAATCACAATATGCAACATACAGTTCCCTGAAAATGTCTGCATGAAAAATAACCACTTATTATTGGAGGTCTTGAAAAATTCTTATAAGCTTTTTCCCCTTTTTTGATGTTGATGAAGGCCAGAAATTACCTGTAACAGCAAGATGAAGACAAAACCGACCTCGCAAACATCAAAAAGAATGTGATTAAAAAGAACTATATTAACTGTATGTATGAAACAGTAGTATACTGGCAACATTGTTATTATTTAAAATGATGCAGAGCTAAATTATTTGAATTATTATTCCAACTGCTGCTGATTTCTTTCTTAGTGTCATGTTTGGTCTGGTCATTGTTGCTGTGTGAGCGCTGACAGAGTCTTTGTTGTGTAGATTTCTTGGGTGGGTTGTGAACAACTTACAGACTGTCTGATCTGCTCAGCTGATCCTTGATCACCACTCACTCCCTCAGTACTTATACTGCTCACTTCCACCTGCTCTCTGCCAGACTGTTGCCTTTCCATCGTTCCTGTAGAGTAAATCAGAACCCGAAAGTGAAGCTGAACCTGTTTGCCTGACTCATAATCTCATTACTAATTTAAAATTCCTCCCATCAAATATAGATCAATATAGAACATGGCTACCAAGGAAGAGCAACATCTTGACATTTACATGCAGGCTGCCAATTTGATCCCAAACTCCTTTTGTTCTTTCTCTGCTTCCTGTCCTGTTCTGTTCTTACTCATATTAATCGTATGTGTTGTATTAGGTGCAAATCCTTTCAAATGTGCTCTTCAGATTTGGAACTTTAATCAAATTGAGGGTTGAGAAAAATGTGTGTTGGCATGTGTCCAGAATATTAATACATAAAAACCTTAATTTAAGTGAAAAAGTCCCAGTTTTTACATGAATGTGTTGCTTGTAAAAAGCTTTGGCCACAAACCTCTGACCCACATGGACGAGCTCCAATCTCGTTACAGCCACGAAAGCTGCCAGCTCGTCTGGTCACAGAGTGAAGAGTCACGCCTTCATGCCAGACCAAAGAACAAAGTGACAAACGGGGAACTGCTGATTAGTACATAGCATGAATCACCTGAGAGGTTCCAGGTTTTTCACTGCACTTGTTCTTACCTTCTGCATTCCAGCCCTGCAGATCAAATTTGGGAAGAAACAAAGTGTTTAAGATAACTGCCTCCACAATAGTCCCTGCTTTTCATGTGGTTCATCCACCCACCCATCCATTTTCTTCTGCTTACCCAACTCAGGTTCGTGGGGGAGCTGGAGCCCATCTCAGCTATCATAGCGCATCCGGGAGGCAACTGGAGAGAAACAACATGGAAACAGGAGAACATGCAAACAGCATGTCTAAGGGGTCACCACAGTGGATGGATCTGCACATGTGATTTGGCACAGATTTTTATGCTGGATGCCCTTCCTGTACTCCCGGCACTGGGAGACTGTGTCATTTCAATAACTTAACAGTATACATATAGAGTTGGGGGAGTGGGGGTGATTCTTGGATGTACAGGTTGCAGTTTGTGACAGATTTGCTTCTTAATACACTTGCAAACTATTGCTTCCAACAGTTGCCTGTAGCACTCAAAAACTAGAAATTTGGGGACATTTCTGGATACAATGCTCCTCCTTTCAGTTTTGTGGAAGAAGTAGGCAGCAGTTTGACTGACAGGGTTGTGGCTCAGGTATATGATCTTGCAGCAGTGAGAATCGTTCATATTTTTGTTGCATATATCAAATAAATTGATGCAGCAGACACTTTCAGGTTTGCCCATTAGTGCCAAATGCATCATATTGCATATGGTGGTCTTTGTCCATGCTTCAGGGCATTTAGAGGCTAAATTTTGTTGCATTGTCAGGTTCACTGCACACTAGCAGTTTGCAGTTTACATCTGTAGATTCAGCAATAATATATTCTTAATGAGAACACAAAACAAGGTGTACTCTGTACACTGCACAGACTGTCTGTGAGTGCAATCCTGTAAAAAAGACAGTAGAGGATATTTTTGCTCCACGTAACTATAAATACACTCTGAGCTTAGCTGAGCTTAACAAATGCAAAACCAAAAAATGTTGTAAGACGTAATTCAGAAACTTGCTTTTATTTCATTAACAACACCTGAAACAGTCGCCCGATGCTGATGCTGATGATGCAGCTGCGCCTGCATCGAGCCCCCCTATAAAAAGCAACTTAAGGTGCACTCAGCTGCACTTGAAAAAGCAGTTTAAGGCGAACTGGAAGCCACACTGACAAAGCTTAAGACAATTAACACCATTAAGACTTAATTATCTTACATGGCTGTCTTTAAACAGCTCACATTTGCCTTTTACGAGTAACACAGTTTTGTTTGTTAGTGCTTTCTTTTTCTAATTCTCTTTGAATGCTTGAATGTTAAAAAATACTTGACTGTCAAAAAGACCTTGAATATTTTGCCCAGTGGCACTTTAAAGAAGTTCTAGCTCACAAAGTTTGCAAACTTTCCCCTAATGTTCATGTAAATTCATGGATTTTTTTAAACGCATCAAGGCTTTGAAAATTATTCGAATTTTAGAAATGTATCATTTATTGCTGCAGGTAAAGTTAGTAGTTTTTTTACCTGCTGAGGTTTTGTCCATTTTATTTTTACTACTTTCATTCATTCATATTCACAGTGACTAACCCATACTCCGCTTCTGATGAGATCAGTTTTGTTGCAGACTAAAGCTCTGGTGGTCAAATAGCCGTGTCTCTGCTGCAGGCCCTCTTTTTAATGAACTGGCCAAAGGCTTTGGACTGATGTTTGTTATGTTTATGCCTCATTACACGAGGCAGTGTCCCTTTTGTCTGCTCACAGTTCAGAGGCTCGAACAGTTAATTGATGCAGTGACACAAAAGCACATTAGTACCCGGAGGCCTCACACATACTGTCACTGGCACCAACAAAAAGCACCAGACACACGCAAGCAGCAAAATGTTGCACTGCAAAGTCGCACTGAGAAGCTTAAATGCTGCTCAGAATACAGTGTAATTAAGTAACAAGTAGACACGCTTAAGTCATTTTAAAAACTATTTCTGTCTTCCATGAGCACAGACAAAACCCTGACACAACATCCTATTAACAGAATTTCTAATGTGTGAAATATACCAGTCACTTAGGAATACCCGTTTAACTGCCCATTAACACAAATATCTAATCAGCCAATCACATGGCAGGATTTCCTTGCATTCAGGCATATAGATATAGTCAAGTTGCTGCTAAAGTTCAAACCGAGCATCAGAATAGAGAAAAAAGGTTAAAGTTAAAATTACAAGTAAAGGAGGTGGGGAGAGAGTGTGTGTAACCATAACTGTATTTAAACAACAACAACAAATTAACCATTTTACTGTTGTTGTTCGTGTGTTATTAATAAAAGTTTCACTAACCAATTTGTCATGCAGTATGTCATGGTAATGGATGTACGGTGAAAAGAAAGAAAGAAAGAAAGAAAGAAAGAAAGAAAGAAAGAAAGAAAGAAAGAAAGAGGAACTGAGGCAGGCTCTCTTAAATACCTGACGCAGCCTACCTGTGCAGTGCTCAGTGTGCTCTTGTTTTACAGGTGAAGCATTCTCATATAAATAATAGATTTCATTTACATATCTTTGTTAATTTGTGCCACAATGTGTATGAAGTTACCTGAGAAATAGCAGGTGTCAGACTGCAGCTCTCAGACTGTACAATCAAAACTGCTCCCAACAAACACAGATGTTTACATCAGTGCTGTAACAACTTCTACTGTTATAACTGCACATTACTTTTCTCAGCTTATATATACACTAACTTATTGGAAGTTACATGTCTACTTTTTAATGCACAGGTACAATACACAGTCTGCACTTTTCTAATTATTCTAAATATTCTTAACTATTTAAACATCTTTCAGTATCCTGCTCTGTTTGCACACTATCTGTACGCTAATTTTAACAACTGTACTGTACTCTGCTCTGGTAACTATTGTCCATGATGTAAATATGTAAAAATTGTGTTTTCTGTTCTGTGTCCTGTTCTTTTTTGTATGTGTGTGGGGGTTTTTTGCTGCTGATACAACCAAATTTCCCCTTGTGGGACAATTAAAGGATTATTCAATTCTCTATTCTAAAAGCTATTTGTGGTATTTGTTAACCTAAACTGTTGCACCACACTCTATTTCCTCTTGTTTGACCAATAAAAGGATACCATCCCATTCTGGATGAAAGACCCAATAACGCATAAGTGTTAATTCCACCCATCCATCCTTTCCCTTCTGCTTATCCAGTTCAGATTTGTGTGTTAATATTTATAAATAAAATTAATATTAATCTGTAAAAAATTAAAAAAGCAAACTAATTTGTTTGCACACGTGCGTTTTAGTTTTTATCTGCCGTTAGTAAGCACGGCCTAATTGATGCTGATCGGCTAACCTAACACGACCTTTGCTGCAGTGTTCATTTATCAAACCTTTCTCTGCACTGGTGAAGAAAAAACAAAAGACTGCTTCTGTGAATAAGTAGGTCTGGTTGCCATGGAAACAGTATATTCAGTTACGCTCCTCGTCTTCAATTTTTTGCTCACAATTTATCCCTGCAGCCGGTTTTGTTTTATTTTATTATTTTTTTTTTATTTTTAAAACAATTTGAGTTAATAACTGTGGATTTTACCGTTTTATACCCTGCAAATGAATCAGACCAGAGTCTGTGGTTATTGTACTGCTGTGTGCAAAATCCTAAATTAAACCTTCGGTGTTAATATGAGCTAAGACACAAAGACACGTAGTTAGTGGAAAATATTCTCATTTATTGAGTTCATTAAAAATATTTCCATTTACTGAGAAAATATAGGATTTATCTAATTCACTCAGGCGGGTTGTGAATTATAGACTTTCTCATTATAATAATGAAAAAAAAGCACAAACACACAAACACAAGGGAAATTTGCTAATACACAAAATAGACTGTGCAATGTTAATCAGCAGCTTTGGCGAGCAGAGGTGGTAGATGAGTTAAGAAGAACAGTCCAAAGATATCACAGATATCAAACTGTCTTTTATTCATTTTTATATTATTTTTTCTCTGCATGGGTTATTAGAGATGAAAGTGAGGGGTTCGGGAGATGAAGAGAAGCTGGGGATTAGGAAAAGTAGGAAAGGACGATGGAGCATTGGTGGAAAAGTGGGGGGAGGGTTGGGTGACAAAGTGCATGAGACAAAAGAGAGTGTGAGGGGGTTTGTTTTCAGGTCAAACCTCTAAAACATCAAAAGCTGCCTCCTCTGTGCAGGTCGTAGAGTTCTAGCTGCTTAATTGACAGTAGGACCACATGAGGGGTAAACAGGGGGGAAAAAAGAAGAAAAACAGCTAAATGCTGCAATGTTTTTGCTAGCTGATCAATTTGTGTGCAATGTATCTCAAATTACATTAGGGACAATGAATATGAGGATGGGTATTTTGGGAAGGAGAAGGAAAGCTGGGCTGTGAGGTGAGAGACAGGAGGACTCGGTCCAAGAAAACAGTTGAGGTTTCTAGACGATTCCATATTTCGCCAGGTCGCTAAGCTCCATGTCCCCAAAGGCTTCCCATGGGCAGACCACGGTGAAGTCTGTGCCAAGACCCTCCATGCCGGGGATGTCGTCTCCAAATCTAATTGGAAGAAACAACAAGCTTTGATGAGCAAAACCAGCAGAAAGAAAGACAAAGTTATGGAAGAAAAGCTGCACGTGTGATGTTAAAAACAAAACAAAGAAAGCATCTCACCCCTTCTGGCCCGGTTTGGGCGCCTTGCTCTTGAAGGTGCGTGCGGCCCTCTGCTTAAATTTGGGAGGTGCTTTCTTGTCAACGGGAGTTGCGACGTCTGCCATTGTGTTTGGTTCCTGAAAGAGAAAACAGGTTAAAAAATAACAGTAATATGTTGATTTCCTGCAAAGATACCACTAACAATTCAGATTTATTGGAGGAGAACTTGTAATTTCTTTTTCTCAGCATGTGTTTTGCTTATTCTTCTATCTTTGTGAATCACTTTCTGTGGGTTTCTTTTTTTATGCTGTTTCTTCATGCCTTTTATTGTCTTACATAAACCAGTTCCAGTGCCTTGGTGCTAAAGGTTGTTATAGAAATAAAACTGAATTTGCCTCTTTTCTTTGTTCGGCTACAGCAATCAATAATCTCCTCTTTACAGAGGAGTCATTGCACATCCCTTCTGGAAACACTTATATTTCACACTCAGGCTTGCAAACAACCAAGCAAATCACTAAATTATGAGTGCATTAACCATTGGAAATAAAATCCTCAACCAGCAAGTTCACCCAAATCCAATCCAACAGTGCCTTGAGCAGTATTTACAAAAAGGCCATCACAAAGCATTGCTTCTTATGAAATGTCTCATTTCAACTCCATTTCAGGCGTGATACTCAGGAAGGAAAAGAAAAGCTGTAAAGCCAGTGCTCTGTTTTTCTCTGCTGTGAGGATGTAGTTACAAAAGCAGAAAAGAATCTGAGGTAATACAAAGCAATAATAGCCTAAACTCCTCGCACAAGAGCTGACAAAATTGCAGTTTCATCTCACCTTTTGTTCAAAGTCTCAAAGAGTTTTTCTGATGCTGTCTGGCGAGTCTGTCGTTTTCTCACTTGTGGTGTCTCTCTCAGACTGACGACCCGTTTTTAAAGTCCTCCGAGCTGCTAATCCACTCAGATGTTCGCTCTGTGATGTGCCAGCTCTGCCCTATTCTGAACCAGCTCAGCCACAAATAGAGGAGATAAAGGATAGTGAGATATAAATACAAGGTGTATTTCAAGATAGACATGCCTGTAAATGTGCAAACTGAAGCAAACTACAGAGGAGCCATTCACGGGCAGCAGCGGGCAACAGTGATTAACACACAAATCTAAATATGGAGAAAGATACCTGTCTATCTAACTGCCATAGCTACATTATCAATCAATCACCCATCGATCACCACACGCATCAGTTTCTACCTGAATCATGCAATCATTTACTGAATATTCACTGCCACTTCATTAGGCACACCTATTTAACTGCTTGCTAACATGGATATCTAATTAGTAAATCATGTGGCAGCAACTCTGTGATTTTATTCACGTCGACGCGATCAGAATGATCTGATGAAGTTCAAATCGAGCATAAGAATGAGGAAGAAAAGTGATTTAAGTAACTCTTGATTTTGGCTTGGCTTTTGGTGCCAGATGAGCTGGTCTGAGTATTAGTATCACAAACTGGTGGGACTTTCCCACACAGCCGTCTCTAGGGTTTACCGTGAATGGCCTGAAAAAGAGGAAATATTCAGTGGGCAGTTCTTCGGGTAAACCAAAACATTCCTTGCTGATGCCAGAGGTTGGAGGAAAAATTGCCAGACTGCTTCAAGTTGACATGAAAGCAAGTGTGACTTAAATAAGCACTTGTTACAACCAGGGTGCGCAGAAGAGCATCTCTGAACAGACAGCAGGTCAAACCTTGAGGCAGATGGGCTACAGCAGCAGAACACCTCACCACTGTACACATCTTGCGATGGCTGCTTCACATGCAGGATGACGCCTCATGTCACAAAGTTCAAAACATCTCAATGTGGCTCTGTGATCGTCAAAAGGCTGCGATGCTGAACAAAAAAGAAAATATGGAAATTAGATTGTGACAGTTAAGGAAATTATTTATACATTTTGATTGTGTTTCATTCTTTCAGTCCTGTTATCACCTGTACTTCAAGTACAGGTAAATTATTTTGTGCACAATCTCATCACCCTCCTGTGTGTTTCATGAGGTTATATTTATGAGGGTAAAATTTTGCATCCCTTCACTGACTTCACTGTACTGAAGGGGTAACCATCATTTCTTCTACCATTGTTTACCCAAATTTAATATTTTACACCTCTTCATGGATTGGAGATAATATTTGTAAACAAATGTGTCCTGACATAGCTTCAAGAGGATCTGGAGCACCACGTGATGTAAGAGCAGAGGTGCCCTGAACTCTCTTCAGGTGATGAATCAGATGCTGACAAATAAAGAACACTTAGCTATTCAGCTTTTAATCCTTCAACACATGGCATGAACTGTGCCTAGGTACAGTATGTAGACCTTTAAATGAATGATTACCAATGTGACAGGTGTGGTCTGCAGGTAGTAACACACTAATGCTGTCTTTACAGTTAATGTAAGGCAATAAAAAGAAAGAAAGAAAGAAAATCTGAGCTTTAAGGCTACTGTACAGCTTTTCTGGGGCTTTCCTAAATTTAATTATCTGATTAATACTGGAAGAAGTGCCTAAAAGCTCTGGGCAGGACTGGATTATTATTATTTTTTTTTTTTGGTCAAATTTATTGTTTGTTTGTTTGTTTGTTTTTTCAAATTAAGAATGATCACGATCAGCTGATTATGATTTCAAGCTCAACTGTTATGTAGATTAACAAAAAGGTATTTGGTAAAATGCATCTACCAGAAAATATTCCTCTATTGACAGTCAGAATCAAGCCCCAAACAGGTTAATATCATTGAATGAACCTCTTAGTTTCTCTTCTCCGCTGTGCTTCATTATATAAGGAACATATGTCTTTATATGGCAAGACGCATTAGGGTGAACATATGAGGCCACTCCCTAAGCTAATCAAGGGAAAAATCTAGACCGTGCTGTAAAAAAATAGGACAGAAAAGCTATGGATAAGCATGTTAGAGGGATTAGAGGGGAGAGTATATAAGCAGGGAGCAAGCCATAGACTACAACAACACGAACAGACCAGAGAGGCATAATCCAGAAGCCACCCGTGCTACTGCAACAACAGGTAAGATCTAACTCTGACTTTCACTCAGCTGTGAGCTTTGGTTGACTTTCCATTCTGCAGTGAAGATTACTAAGAGAAGAATTAAAGAGTAAGAGTCACTTAAGAACTTTATTTTGGAGATATATTTTACACATTTCTAAAAAAATAAAACCAAAAGATCATTTCAAGCTTTATAGTTTAAAGTTTGTGCACTGTATGTCTTCTTTACATCATTTTTTTCTTCTTTATGCTTTCAATTTTGTAAATGCTGTTTAGAAAAGCATTTAAAAAGTCATTATAAGTTTTTTTTTAATTGTGTAAGACAGCCAAGGGAGGCTTATTTGTGGGGGGGTTTGCAAATAATGTCGAAATTAACAGAAACCTATGAAATATATCGCTCCCCTTGATACAAAAAACAAAAACCTTCAAGTAAACCTTCAAAAGGAAAAATTAATTTACACTGGCATCCTTTTAACTCTTTTATTTGTCTTATTATTTCAGCATGTTATAACACCTGTCACTATAGCCTTATTTAATTTGTACTAAAATTTTACGGAAAACCAAATAAAAAATATTCATTAATTAGTTTCTTTAAAATGATTAATTTATTTATGTAGTTGTGTTTTTGTACACAATTGCAATGTTATATATGTATATATGTATGTATATATATATATATATATATATATAAAAAGCAGCAAGGTGTTGTAACTACATTATAAAAAGTTGAATAAAGGTGGGATACTTAGGAGTTAATCTGCTTGCTGTTACAAAAGTCCATCAGTGAGGTCAAAGCACATTTGTAATCAGGAGCACTGATGAGCTTAACTGTGACACAGTCAACTGAGCCAAGAAAAGACCAGATTAAAGTAGACTGAAATTGTTGTTCAGGTCAAATCCCCTTATACCCGAGCTTATTATTTACACCACGCAGGTTAACCTTCAGTCTAACAGCAGAATTAGCAGAAATCCTGGTCTCTAAATATATGCCGTGTTAACTTGACCACACATGAACTCAAAAGTCAAGGTGTAAAAATAGCCACTGATGGTGTAACAAAGCTTAAGGTGCTATGGTAGCTTTGGTTTATAATTTGATCTAAGCTGCAAGTGTTATATCATCAAAGAGGAGGAGGACGACGAATGGTCTTAAACACCAAGATTAAGTGATTAACTGTTTATTCTTTTTCTCTCAGATCATAAACAATGGCAGACGCACCTGCACCTGCTGACAAGAAGGCACCTCCCAAGTTCAAACAGAGGACAGCCCGTACCTTCAAGAGCAAGGCCCCCAAACCAGGCCAGAAGGGGTGAGAGGAAGACACGGCACAACATTTCTAATACTTCACGCTCCAACCGCACTAAATATTAAAGCTAGCGCATGACAGTTAGGAGATAGTAGTCCATTTTAGCTTGAGGGATGACATTTAAAAATCATATTGCCACATCCTATAATAGAACAGTGTTGAAGACTAAAGCAGTGGCTCGTGAATATTTAATTTCACGGGTATTCGGATCAAACTTGTGATCGATTGGATTATTTTTGCTAAACTAGTTTCAAAACAGTTACATCGACTGTTGGACTAACATTTGCAACACAATACTTAAACAATCACAGGGGATAGTATTTCAATCACAGAACTCTTCTGCTTTCTTTGACACATGAAATCCTTGCTCGAGTATAGTCTTTGCATAGTACAGAGCATGGACGCCAAGCTCAATTTACATCGTGGGCCATGTACACCCCACTTTGATCTTAAGTGTCTAAGGAAGTTTAACTACCCATTCTAAAACTCAGAAATCTCTATTGTAGATAATAAAATATACTAATAGTTTCTATATTACTTCATTATTTTGGTATATTATGGGAGAGGTGTGTATCAGTGGGAAAAGGTGTAAAACTTATGAAAATACAGTTAAAAGTCCAAATCTAACCCCTCCTTCATATTCTTCGATGGCATCCAGTGGGCTGGACTGGAGTCTTACCCAGGCCTTGTGTTTGACACACCTGATATTGAGTACTCATTAAACGATACACAGTGAAAGCAGGTCAAGAGTTAAGACATACTTTTGTTGCTTTTTTTAGATTCGGAGACGACATCCCCGGCATGGAGGGTCTCGGTACAGACTTCACAGTGGTCTGCCCATGGGAAGCCTTTGGGGACATGGAGCTCAGCGACCTGGCGAAATATGGAATCGTCTAGAAACCCTCCCGTGCCCTTTCCTCAATTATAAACCTCCCTGCACTAATTTTCCTCCACTCAGTCCTCTTATCTTTCATTTCACAGCCCAGGAGGCTTTCCCCCTCCCCAAATCCCGACTTGAAGTTTATTGTGGTTGTTACACCCATATGTAGTTTGGGAAAAATTACACAAAACCTTCTATCCTCAAGGTTGATCCAACTATGTGTCAAAGCTATCATATATTACATTAAATAGCTCTATGTACATTTATTTATTTATATATGCTTCACTGAGGTGTCCGTGTGTCAACCTGCTCCTCCAAACTCCCTCCATTGTACTTTGTGCTGGTTTGTTTGTTCTGAGAGACCATTCAGATATGTTGAAAGCAAGTTTCCTCACAGCTGCATCATCACTAAACCTTCTCTCTTCTGCCTTTTCCGCTCCGCCCGTCCTCCACCTCTTTGGAGTTATTTTTTCTTAATGTACAGATGATGATGAATATATAAATAAAAATATTTTTATTTTTATGAAATATGAATGTAATGTTGCACATGCTATTAATGTAGGAATGGAAGTTATGTCAATAAATACTTTCCCCTATAAAAACCTTTGTGTCTTTTTGAACAGATACTATACTTTTAAGGTAATCAAAGAAAACAAACATTTATGCGAGCCAGACAACGTCAGAGATTTAAACATCTCAACATTAGTTACATGTATTATCACAAACTCGTGCAAGGGAACCTCATGGTTTCATGACATATGATGAAAAAATTTAGTTTTGTTAACGTAAATTATATAAAATTATATAGCTCCCATAGGTCATTTATAGCTATTTGATAGGTGGTTGCTGGGCAACGTGGCTATGTCATGAAATCTGATATAGATAAGAACCTTATGAAGCCTAAGATGGGCCTGCAAGTCGGGTTTGGGTGCTCGACTCCTGATCATGTAGGAGTAGTATGCGGACAAAGAAACAGACAAACAGACAGAAATGTATTATTTTATGTATAGATATCGATCACACAGACTGCTTTCCATGGATATTTGTGATCCTCGTTTTTTGTTTTTTTTTCTTCCTGTGTTCAACACAAGATTAAAGCTTTCACTTATCCAGTAATCCACTGAATCAATGATATGGCACAACTTTGTTTATGGACCTTTGTTATGATTCCCAGGTAATATCAATGACTGTCAGGTTGCTATTTGAGGTTATGAACAAAGTATTTCACAAATACTGCCAACCAAACACTTGGGCACAATCACAGGTTGTTCTGATTGTGATTTAAAAAATTAAATCAACAACAACAAATAAAAAACCCTCCACTTTCCTCACTTGTATTTACTAAATCAGCCTCAGTGGTCTGCAAATTAGCTGTGGAAGATTCTCAAAACCATCTGTTTTGTCTGAAGGTTATCTCTGTAAGCTGTGAAAATTCATTGCAAATTTTTAGCCTGTGAGAATCTAGACCCAGTTTAAGGCCTGCACTTTTTCAAAATGGAGTCAAAATGTTTATTAGGTGAAAGAGTCTCAGTGCATGCTCAATAACAGGAAATCCCAGAAAGTAAATTGTGTTCATTTGAACAAAGCATTTTTTCCCACTAAAAACACTACAAATAGGATGAACGATCAACTTTCTGGGAATAGATGAGAGGATTGATGAGGTATGACCTTAACCTTGTGGACAGTTACACTGTTTTTGTAAAATGAAAATAAGACATTTGTGGGGCTTTATCTGAAGATGGTCTCTGCCACTTCATCTTGTGACTGGGGGGAAATAAATTCAGCCCATTGAAACTAGAATTTTGCTCATGCTTGATCAGCTTTATCCAAAGAATGGAAGAATACACTTGCTTTTAAAGCCACCTTCAGCTTCACTCAAGGGCTTGAGAGTGCTTGAAGGTCAGACAGTGACCCGAATTTTATATCTTTAGTCTACATAGAGTTTAATAGCAGAAAGAAAAAAGTAAGAAGATGTGCAAAAAAACATAAAAACAAAATAGATGGTTACCCGGCTTTGCTCCTTGGCCCTCAACTAGATTGGATGAACTGAAATAATTCTTCGTTGGTCATTAAAATCTGTGATAGTGTCATTTTACTTCTAGCACACTCATCCAGTGTAAAATCCTTATCAGCATGCTAACAAGTCACTTGACTTTGTCAGCAAACGATGGGAGGTCTGATTTGTGTGTGTCTCTCCAAGTGCTTTGATGTTTCAGTCAAACTACTGGGTTTACAGATGAGAAGAGCCGGATTCACTGACCAGACTTTAATAGGTATACCTTGCTAGTGTTGGGTTGGACTACATTTTGCCCCCTTTGGCTGCATATTTGTTGCTGCACATCCTTGATAGGAATCTTCAGCACATCCCCAAGGTCCTCTAGTCGATTAAAATCTGTGGACTCCTCAGGCCATCTGAGAAGAGTGAACTCACACCAACACCAGTCTGAACCATCAAGACAGAATGGATCAGTGTTTTTATGCTGTTTCAAGCCTAATTCCATCTTGACCATCTGTCACCAAAACTATGTCTTCAGCAGGTCTTCTTGGTCGTATGTGCATGCCTAAATGCACTGATCTGCTGCAGTGTGGTTGGCTGATTAGATATTTGCATTAACTAGTAGTTGAACAGCTGTACCTAATGAAATGGCAGTGGCAAATGCAATTCACAAGAGTTATTTGTGACCAAAACTGAGCTAAAAGTTGAATGTGGATTTTCTGGTGGAAACAGATACACCTACAGTACAGTGCATCCAGAAAGTATTCACAGTACTTCACTTTTTCCACTTTTTGTCATGTTACAGCCTTATTCCAAAATGGATACATTTATTTTTCCCCTCCAAATTCTGCACACAATACTCCATAATCCCAAAGTGAAAAGGTTTGTCCGAAATTATTGAAAATGTATTAAAAATAAAAAACAAAAAATATAATATGTACATAAGTATTCACAGCCTTTACTCAATACTTTGGACCTTGGAAGGACCTTGGCAGCAATTACAAGCTTAAGTATTTTTGAGAATGACGCTACAAGCTTGGTACATGCATTCATCTCTACCCTGACTGGTCCTCTGTCAAAAAGCATAATGCTGCCACTAACATGCTTCACTATAGGTGGTAGTGGCCAGGTTGCCTGGTTTCTTCACATCAAAAAAAAGTCAATTTTTATTTCATCAGACCAGAATTTTGTTTCTCATGGTCTGAGACACCTTCAGTTGCCTTTTAGCAAACTCCCGCTGGGCTTTTATGTGAGGAGTGGCTTCCGTCTGGCCACTCTACCATACAAGCCGGATTGATGAAGTGCCGCAGAAATGGGTACCCTTATAGAAGGTTCAGAATGACCATTTGGTTATTAGTCACCTCCCTGACTAAGGACCTTCTACCTTAGTAAAAGGGCCTTCCTATCTAGGAAAAAATGCTGTTGGTTCCGAACTCCAAACGACTGAGGCCACTGTCACTGTTGAAGAAATGTTCCTGTTGCGTTTGCCAGATCTCTCCCTCGATACATTGTGTCTCTGAGGTCTACACATAATCCCTTGGACTTCATGGCTTGGTCAGACATGCATTATCAACTGCGAGGCCTTACATAGACAGGCGTCCTATCAGCTGAATTTACCACAGGTGGACTCCAATCAAGTTGCAGAAACATCTGAGAGACGATCAGTGGAAAGAGGATGCACTTGAGCTCAATTTTGAGTTTCACTGAGATGGCTGTGAATACTTTTTTCACGTTGTCATTATGGGATGAAAAATGAATGAATTCCATTTTGAAATAAGGCGATGGTAATGTGACAAACTGTGGAATAAATTGATTGGACAGTAGAAATAAATAATGATGCTTATTTATAGTAGATACCATCATGTTCATCCTATTATCATGAACACAGTATCATGGTTACAGTTTGCTTGCAGTGGCCAGTGTGGACAATAAAAGTCAATCTGCATCCGGGTTTGCCAGCTGCACTATAATATAAGACTCAACCACTTTAATAATGCATAGAAAGAAAAAAACAATCTGAGAAGTTCAATCACAACAAAACATTTTTATATAAAACATTTTATATGGACATTCAATAACAAAAAAAACATAATGGCAGTCAAGGGGGAATACAGACATGACAGAGGAAAGGGGACTGTCCATTGAGAAACCATAGCAACTATGAAGGATGACCACATAGTTTACTATAATACACTGGCAAGAAAACCACGACAGGAAAAAAAATGAAGCTGCCACGTGTCATTTGTGCGGCAGCCATTTTGTTTGTCACCGGGCCTTTTTGCCAAACAGCACTGTGCTCTTTGATGCGTTAACTAGCTTAGATTCGCTAGCTGCCTGTCATGGAGTTTAGTGGTAAAGAAGAACGCAGCTGGGCTCTGCTGCTCAGGAATCAAATATGAAAAGACACAAGATTCATGCAAAACTATTTTTTTATATATAACTCGACAAGTATCGCTCATGCTGGTTTGTCCATGCCTTCAGTGGCTCCAAAAGTCCATCTTAGAGTATTTTGTGTAGCACATGTCAAGCCAGAACATGCTGGGTACTGTTAGCATCTTTGGCTAGTGCCTTTTTTTTTTCTTTTTTTAAAAAAAAGAAAAATTAAAAGTGTCTGAAGCACATTCTACATTAATATGGAGATTTTTTTTTAAAGTAACACTAAATGACTTGAGAAAATCCAACAGCAGCACATTTAAAAGAAAGGGAGAAAAAAAAGCATGTTAATGAAAAGCATGTTTTCCTGATTGTGAGAAGCAGAAAACACAAAAGGTAGCTTTGAAGATGGATAAAAACAACTTCATATCCCAATGCTGACAAATTGTTTTTCGCCAGGAACCTTAACCTGTGCATGTATGAGCGATAACACTTTTTTCAAACAAATCCAGAGTAGCCAAGCTGACAGATTTAGCCAGTGAAATGTAAGGAATCATTAAGATTTCAAACCAAAACAATACAGACTGCTTTAACTCAAGTGCTACAGGCCTATGTTCACTCATTCCAAATAGCTCAGTCGCTTGCAAAACATGGACACACGTACACAAAAAAAAGTGTTACTGTATATTTTGAAATATGATAAATGTCAAGCTAGCAGATCCTATGATCAATCAAAAACAAACAAACAAACAAACAAAAAATGACTGAATAGTCAACCAAAAGGACAAAAGTTTGGTGGTGTGACACGCATACCTTTGTTTGTCCCCAACCAGCTATGCTTTCCAGCTGAAGAACTTTACTCCCAAGAGAAAAAACAAAGTCACTTGAAAATGTCCTTGCACCTTACAGGACAAGGAACAACACAGAAGATGAAAGTAAATAATAAAAACAGCTGTAGGATTATGATAATAACAATAACAAAGATAATATATTTATACATACGGCAGAAAAATGTGCTTTCTACAAATCTTTGGAACAAAAACAAAAGCCCAAAAATAAAAAAAAGCCACATTTTGGAAATATAGAATACAATGGAATAGAAATATGCACAATTGTGTTTTGCATTTAAATATTTACTACAAACTCACTAACTGAATCTCTCTCTCTTGCTCAGCAGTTGCTGCTGCAGCATCTTAAACACAATACCAACAGAAGTATGTTTCAGGAAGACTCATCCATTGCTGGACACTCTACAAAAGATGGAATATGAGGGGAGGGGGATCCAAATAATATATTCCTACACTAAAAGGACCAACCACTATTTGAACCCCAGGGTTTAGTTTGGGTGTAAACTCCACTAAACGGGAACCTTTCCCCCCCCCTTCTTCTTCTGTGTAGTGTTGCCATGTTTGTAGTGTCGGGTGAAGTCCCGTGCACGGATATAAGCTGTTTTCATATACCTGACAGCATATTTGTACTTTGTTAATGATTTTTAACCCCAGGGTTCACTGTTGAATCCATGACAGCAGCGGCTGCTGACTCAAACATAAGAATGGTTTTATAAGAGTAATAATGAGAATAATTACAATTACAAATATCATTAATAATAATAATTTGGTAACTTTTTTTTCTCTCTAAACTAATTTCTTTGCATATAACAATTTTAAGTTTAAAGGTTTACCATTTCCACATACTAAGAAAACTTGAGGTAAGGAACAGCTCTAATAAACCCTCCCTCCTTCAGCTTTCGGACGTGATTTCTATAGCGTTATAAACCGTCACATCATCTCTCCAAGCTGCCACATTCAGTCTCCCTCTGCCAGAAAGAACACCGCGGGATTGGAAATCCTCTCCTTACTATCCGCCCACGTTGAGGAGGAATTATAAAATCCATCCGTGGGTGGTTTTATCATTTGACTCGTCATTCTGGTTCAGAATGTTTTCTCGGTGCTCTTTCTGCGCACCGTCTTTCTTCCTACTGCCCTGATGTTTTCCTTCAGCGGAGAGCGTGTGCAGGCCACACAACGCTCGGCTCTTTCATGCACTCACACACACACAAACACGCACACGGGTGACGGCTGTTTTAAGTGTCAGTTATCCACATGCAGCCTTTGGAAGAACATCTGGGCTCTGTCCCAAATCTTGTGCTGCTGAGTGCAGAGGGAATAAGAAGGGGAGACTATAATACAGCCGTGCAATAGGGAAGGAGGCCATCTTAAGTCTTATTTTTTTCTCTTCTTCTTCTTCTTCTTTTTTTTTTTAACATTAAGGCCATCCTTCAGTCTTTAATACAGCATTCCTCTATTTCTGTATTAGCGTATATAAGAAAACGTGGGACTGCTCTGGGGTGGGATCTGAAATATCTTCTTTGTGGTCAAGTCCACGTTTTAAAACTGGGTGCAGTCCACCTCCGTGACAACAGGGGGAGCTCTTTCAAAGTAATTCAATGGAAGAGAGGAGCTCCTGGGAAATGTAGTGTCTTTAGTAGGGAGCAAATCTACTGTAGCCTCCCCTGTACAGCGTAGCCTACAAAGCAATAAAAGGAACACTTAGTGAATAAAATCGTTCACTAGAGTCAGAATTGCAGTTGTTTCAAGCTGTGATTCGTCATTTTCGTCAATACATCACAGAAAAAGACCAAAACGAATTGATTTGTCAAACACGAGTTGCTGGTGTACGCATAGCCTAATAAAAGTACACAGAACCCTTATGCCAGATACACATTGGTAAAATAAAACTGCTCATTTTTCCTTAATTCAGACTCTTTCTTAGTTGCATAAACACTATTATACATATTAATCAGTGACTACAACATAACATATTCAAACAATACTGATTAATACTAAAAATATTGACATTTTCTTGCGAACAGACCACAAAACAGTATTCACGCCCTACGTGGACTTACCATGGCTCCAACGCCGTAGGCAGCTGGGGCAAGTGCAGCGTGGTAGGGATCTGCCGTGTAAACTCGTCCATAACTATGAGGGGAGGGTTACACAAGCTGATTTAGATTAGCTGCAAAATGATTCTGACATAGTGCAGGAGAGAAACAAGTGTTGTGTCTTTTTAAGAAGGCCCAAGATACCTCAAAATGTGAAGAAAGTTAGGCACACAAAATTAATTTTATCTTATTAGTATTTTTTCTGCTAGCTGTTAGAAACTACAACAGTGTCATACATACAGCCCACCCAAAGTGTTCAAATTACAGAGGAGGACGTCAACAAAATGTTAAACTTTTCCCTGTATTTTAGATCAGGAAACACGACACTGCAAAAGTTTAAGAACAGATCACATCGTTTCGTGTAAGCTAAAGGTTCATTTTTGTATTTAACCTTTACCTAACCGGGATTAAATGACTCCTCAGATTTAAAGTCTCTTTTGTAAGGGCGTCCCAGTCGACACAAGCATGACAACAATCACCTCTACATGCATCTGACATGGGAACCACCAGACGCTCAGTACTGCAATTATAAATATTGCAATTTATCACTTTTTTTCAACTGTACAATAGATCCTCAAATTTAAACTTTGCAAATATCTGTTTTATCCAGTAAAATAAAATTATCTGACTTCAGTTATTTTTTGTATTTTGTTGTGTTTTTGTATTTTATATTTTATATTGTTGTGTTTTTATATTTTCCTATTGTATATAGTATTTGTATTTCTATTTTATTCTATTGTATATATTATTCTATTTTATTCTATTGTATTTTATTGCATTCAAGTGTTTTCTAATATCTGCTGCATAACTTTGCACTTTTGCTGTAACAAAACAAATTTCCCACCTGTGGGACTAATAAAGGTCATCTTATCGTATCTTATCTTTTTTCTGCAAAAATGAGATCGTCGAGGAAACAAAACCTCCCAGAAACGTTGCCATAAGACAGACTCAGCCGCAGATTTTCTCCTAGATGTAAAAAGGTTGCTGTCTTATTTTTACTCGTGTGACTGAGGCTCTGAATCAGGAGGTAGCTTTGTCAACCTAAGCCTGGTTTTTCTGTAAAAGTTTGCTCACGTTGCTAATGTAACCTCAGGATGCTGGTGCATGAGATAGGCCTTGCTGTTCACAGTATTTCCAGAGTATTTTAATGTTTTTAATATATCGATATTGACACGATGTAGTTACGCAAAAGTAGCAATTGTGATAAAAAAGTGTCCAGGACACTACGCTCACCTGTCACTGTAAGCTGCCGCTGCAGCTGCTGCCGCCGCAGGCGTTGCTACTGCAGCCGGCTGGGCGTATCGATACGCTGCATAGCCACCCTGTGAGGAGTCGATGGAGACGAGAGAGGTGGAGGACAGAGAAGAGGGGAAGAGTGGAGCAGAGGAAAAGAGGAGAGAGAGAGAAAAAGAGATGCAATGAAAGGGCAGGAAGGACGGGACGGAAAGAAGAGAAAGGTCTTGTTTAAAGTTTGCCATATTTTCTCTGCAGACTATTAAAAAACACTAGCAGTGAATCTAACGTGTTACATTGTGAGAAAAAAAACTGCTGAGAAGAGAGCGAGAGATTAACAAGCAGTCAGTCAGCAAAACTGGCTAATCTGGTGCAGTACAGCATTCACAAGGATGTAGCTCAGGCTCTGTGTGGCTCTCTCACTTCATGGCTAATGTGGGGAAAAAAATACCCTTAATTGCACACAATGCTGTTGTTGTTTTTAGCGTTTGTAGCTCTGAATCGCCTTCATCTATCCCACAGTGAGTTAGACATGAAGGGAGAGAGAGTTCACAGCCATAACTGTGCCCCACCCCGGTTCCCCTACCAAAAACACACAGTTAAAGAAAGGGGAAGGAGTGGCAGGATGATCGTGTCATTATCTACGTTTGGATGAACAGCTGATGAACAGACACAAAAATAAAACTACAGGTGTAAGAAGACAAGTCAGCCAGTCGGATTTTAAAAAATGAAAAAAAAGAGGGCAAACACACACACTCTCACATGGCCAGCAACCAATCACTGACAGACACAGCATGCTTTCCCGAATTCAGAACAAACAGTGTATTAGGCCAAACATCCCTATGGAAACAAAAATAAATAAATAAGGAAAGAAACACACACCACTGCATTCTACCCTAAGGAATCAGTTCCTGCATTCAGGACCACACAGTTGCTGCTATGGGAGGAAGGCTGGACCGGGGGAGGAGGGGAAGATGAGGGAAGGAGAGACAGAGAAAGTAGAGGTGATGGAAAAGGATAGGAGGGAAGGTGGGAAACCACAGTGAACATAAGAGTAGAAAAGAAGGGTCTGATAATAATAAAAATGAAGAGGAAGAGAAAGTACTGAACTAGATAAGAACCTTTAGTAAAGGTCTACTTTAACAGTCAAAGGAGGAAAGGATGAATAAAAAGGGAGGTTGGCAGAAATAAAAGGAGAAGATTTGGGAGGAAAATACACGGGATGGGGGGCGGGGAGTCAGCCTTGTAAGTATGTCTGCATGCTGACATTGATTCAGTTAGCATGCCACAGGTGAAACAGATAGGGAGATTCCTGGAAGGGGTCTGAATGATCTGCTAATTGGATGAAGGAAAATCTCTCTCTACATCCCTTTAAAACTGCGAGTACTCTCTGTACTCAAATCACAGGTTTGGGTATTACTTATTTAGCTTATTTCATCTTCGTTAATACAGGAAATGCGACGTCTCGGAAAGCTACGGTGCACGATCGCTCAAGTGAAATTTAAAAAGCAGGTTTCACAAAATGAACAAGCGTTCGGACTCAAAAATGACAACGGCGATTCAACCCCAATTTTCAGGGAGTTTCTCACAAAATAAATAAAGAAAACAAAACGCAGTGATTAAAACATGAAGCCTAACATTTGTTTGTTCCATCAACAAGAAGCAAAAAGATCATGTTCGAGTCTACAGGGCTTAACAAATTTATTAGACCACCTGTCATAAATACAAGAAAACACAAATGAGTCTTGTTCAAAGACTAAGGATTATGTTTATTAGACAAATAGACCGATTTCATATTTTTACACCCAAAGTGGAGCCGAGCATCCTAAGAGGTCAGAAATTAATCAAGCTTAACATTAAAACCACTAAAACTATGTTTTTCTGCTCAGGGATGCAAGTAAATACCTGTAATTTAGCCGCTTAATTAAAAAAAAAAGCATTACTATTTTATTCTGCCTTTACTGTCAAACAGTACATTTTTAATTCATTAGTTACAACAATAATTAGCATTAAAAGTAAGAGCTTGTGCATACTGGCAGATTAACCATTACAGAAACATAAAAAATGATTTTGCTAATTACAAATCCTGTTAATTCAGGGCACTTGTGGTATAAACCAAACATTTGGTGGTGGTCTAATGAATGTGTTTAACACTGCGTGTGTGTGCACACTAATGGAAAGCTGAAGTGTCAGCATAGATCAGATTTTCAAGCTCTGACCAAACGTATATCCCTCGATCCCTTTTCCACTACTTCCGTTGGATACTGCACTTAATTTACAGAAAAACATATCAGACCAGCCGCCGTTTGGTTTTGTTTTTTCCTAATGTGTTTTGCATTCTTTCCTCCCCCTTCCGCAACTCCGCCCATGTCAGAATCCAGTGAGTTAGTAGAAGAAGACAGAGAAGGCATTTCAATCTCAGATGGTCAATAATGTCTAGCAGCACGCAGTCATTGGAGACGAGGAGGATGCACACTGGCTCTCACACAGAGTGTGTAAAACCCTACCTGGGGCAATCTGCCACTAATGTCCTGAAACACTAGTCTACAGAGAGAACAGAAACATCTATTGTCAACCTGGTCACACACGCGCGCACACACACCATTACACACAGGCACACACTCGTAATCACATTGGTACAAACTAACTCACAAATGCACAGAGACAAACCCTAGAGGAGTCTACTCACGAATGAGTGCACGGTTTTGCCGTGTTGTGCTGGACAGCTAAGCGAACGCTGGCGCGTTGAATGTGAGACTGTGCAAATTTTGATTTCAATCAAAGGCCTCGTTTAAGTTTCAGTAAAATGTCAAGCGGTGATGAGTCAAAACACTCAAAAGTACACGTCTCTACGGGTTTGATCCGTGCCATTTCACACTTGAAAACCCACAAGGCAACAAGGGGGAGGGGAAAGGTAGGTGACGAGGGAGGCAGTGGAGGAGAGGCAGGCGTACTTACATAGAGATCAGCTGCACCGTAAAAACCATCCTGATAGGCCATCACACTGAGAGAGAAACAGATAATACAGGAGAAAGGGGGGAGGACAGATAGAGAGTAGAAAAAGGAGCGGTGGTGGGAAGTCAAAACAAACAAAACGAAACAAAAGGGGAAAAAAATGGTGTGATGCGCCACCATGTGGGCAGTGCAGAAAACAACAAAGAAGAGTGACGATTGAGGGGGGAAAGATGGGAAAACGGTGCCAAACAGATTGTGAGAGAGAGAAGAGAGAAAGAAGGGTGAGATTATTACACACCGTGCAACATGCAGGACAAAAATACCACCTCTTTGTATGCAAATGCCTCAAAGTGATACTACTGTTTCTTCGGCTGCTTATTAAACATTGAAAAAACTACTCAATGTAGCTATCATTACCATTTTGGACTTACAAGGAAATGGTATTTCAGCTCAGCCAACCATCAATGTCAACTCTCAATAAAAAATTATATTCAAACACACAGCATGCATTATTTTTTATTTTTTTACATAAAAAGTGCAGCCATGCTTCTAAGAAGACGATTGATCCGATCTGTGACATCATCGTCACTATTAGCGGTGTTGTTATTTTTGAGTGTGTTTACCCAGGATAGGTGGGGATGGCAGGCTGTGGGACAGCGGCCCTGACTGCGCTGTACACTGGCCGAGCACGACCTCGGAGGTGAGCGCCTCGAAAGGTTGCAGCGGTCGAGGCAGCTGCTGCTGCTGCTGCTGCTGGGTACGGAAACCCTGGTACTGAGAGCAAGAGAGACAGAATTAAAACACGGTTTATTTTTACTGATGTCGATTAAACATTTAGATTGACTGAAATCACAATCATTTGTCCTACAAATCAATAAAAAGCAGCAAATGCTTGCTATAACTCCCCAGAGTTCAACTGATGTATTCAAATTCAACTAAAAACTAAAGATGACCTATCAACATCTATTATAAATCTATCTAACACACAGAAAGTATTGCACCTTCATTTTTAAGCATAAATGTCAAACAGCTGTAAAATACTGGAACAGCACGCTGAGTAATCCTTGCATTTCTTTTTTCTCCAATACACAGCAAACTTTTCGATGCAGACTAACTCTCGGGCTGGCGGTATTTTCTAGATGTCTAGTCACGACTGAATAATAGTCCCCCGGGAAAAAAATTCAACTGACATCGCAGAAGTTACCATAACGCCAGTTTGAGGTCACCTCAACGTTACCTGGATATCCTTGTAAGAGTTTTGAGAATTTTGTTTTGCATCGCGCTCCTTTTCAATGAATTTTGTTCCCAGATGAGATAAAAAAAAAATCTACATGAAAACATGTTTCTCAATGAAAAAGGAGAGAGAATGGGAAATAAAGAACAAAACACCTCAACAGTGACTCAAACTCACAATCTCACACTTTCGGGTCCACCACTTCTCCCACTGAGCTAATTGATTTCACGTGTCAGTAGTAGCACTCCTTCCTGAGTTTAAGATGCTGACATCGCAGACAGCGAGGGGAGAAGTGTAAGCGTGTGATGCATCAAGTTCTTCCGGTAACAAGTGAAATGTAATTTGGGTATCTATTTAACTATTTAAAAAAAGATGTCATTAGATGTTGAGGTGACATTCACACAACAATGTGCTAGCTAAATTAGCTGTCATTGTTAAGAATAAATAAATAAATAAATAAATAAATAATCTGAACCGTGTTTTGCACTTTGTAAAAATCAGAAAAGTTTGGCCTGACCTCTTATTGTGATCAGTTTTGGGAGACATGCAAGCAATGTTTGCTGGGTATCAGTCAGGTAAGAATAAAGGAAGGCTTTCTTACCTGTATAGAGCTCAGGACTGTAAATGCCTCCAACCATAGGACTCAGCTTCCATCCAGCTATAATAAAGAAAATTGACAACAACATGTAAACAGAAACGTGTCACAGAAGCGACGGGCAGCCAGGGTTCACACGACATTTACTCATTCTTGCATGTTGTTTGTTTCTTTGGGGAGGGGGTGGGGGTAGTGTCTGCCGCTTTAATTTAGTGACAATAATTTCTGCCCCCTCTCTCTGGTCCAACCGTGCAAAATGCATTACCATATGGCAGTGCCGCAAGGCCCTCTCCGTTCGAGTACGGCGTGGTCATCTTCTTGTTTGTCATCACTCTGGCTGTGGCGTTATTAACCTGGACACCAAAGAAAGTGATCAGAGGCTCATTTCATTCACTTTTAATGGTTGACACAAGCACAGTCCAATCACAGGTCAGGTTACGCTGAGTTTTGTCTGTGACACTTCATATGATTACTGGAGCTTTCATATTCAGTGAGGTGTCGTTTTACTTTTCACAGTTTTGTACTTATGACAGGGGTTAATTCTGTTGATGAGCAGCGATGGTATTTGTTGCATGCGCTTCTTTTGAAGGAGAAAGACATTGAAAACAAGGATCCTGGTGAGTAGTCAGGCAGTTTTGCACGCAAACAATGCAACCATTGGCACACAGAACAAAGAAAACAACAAAATATCTGAGATCAAAGGCATTCAAAAAGAAATCCAAGACCATTATTTTGCTACCTTAAAAAAAAGGAGGGAAAAAGAAGGTGAATTAAGCGGCAGATTCATCAGTTGAACACAATGCAAAAAACATCAATCGAAGAGTTCATACACAAATTACACACGGCCAATCAAGAGCGCATCACATCACCAGAGGTGAGCAAAACTAGCCAGTCAGCAAGCATCAGATGCAGCAAGAGACCAATCAAATAAGGTCGGCAGCCCTCCCAATCAAATACACATCATACAGAAAAAAGGAGGAAGAGGAGGGAGAGAGAACAACAGAGAAAGGACAGAAATATAAAAGGGATGCAGAAGGAGGAGCCAGTCCACATGAAAACACACAGAAAAAACACACACATGACGTGGAGAAGAGAGACAGCGAGTGAACAGTCCATCCAAATGTGCAGTTCTTCAAACAAACGAACAATAAGATGCAATACACTCGTACAACATTCATCTGACCGTTTGCCTACATTGGATCTAACTGTACGTGAGCAGTGATGGAGAAATGATGGATGGAGCAAGAACGAGTACAGAAAGAGAAAAAGTCTAGATAAAAGACAGAGAGGATGGGGGATGCAAATATCATTCCTCAAATCAAAAAATAAAAATCAAATGAAAAAAATCAAACAGAAACCACGGCTGTGAAACACTGCCAGGCATTTCAGATCAGTGTCACACGCCAGAAACACCTCGAAGCACACAACCACCAACACACACCATCCAGAACCAAACTTATCGAAAACAAGGAAACCGCTTAACAGAAATCAGAACAAAGAAAAGCTGTCGCTGATTTTAAAAAAATTCTACTAATTATTTCATGACAGCTTTTTTAAAATCTTTTGTATTTTTTTTTTCTCAAATTACCACATTTAGTAAAATTGCTTTACGATATGCTTGCATCCCCTTTAGGGCAACACACTATTCATCCACAGGTACAGCTTTAAGAGGAAATGTCACGTCTGCACAGCCGTATCTCTGCAACTGTCTGCAGTCCGCAAATTGGTGCAGAAGGTTGTAGTCAAGCACTACAGCACGCCATGATATACAGACTACTATTATCCCCTCTCCAGTTAAGCTAACATTGCACACATGCTTTAGCATGCTGTCCCACTAAGGTGCAGAAAATGCAGCTATCAGCTGACACATGACACAGAGAGATGACATAGTACTATATGACGTCATACAGATGACGAGAAAGAGAGTAAACCATGCAGGATACAGCTCTGGAATTAAATGCTGAATGCAGTTAGAGAGGTGATTGGAATGAACGCATAAGAAGTGGTAGTCATAGTTGTTGCACTTGCAGATAGATGCAGTACATTCAGTTACACAAGTGGCCTTTTTGTAATGCCATGCGGTCAATGGCTAATCACGTAAATCGTTTCATTCACCACCTCCCCAAATCAATCACAGGATTAGCCAATCAGGTTCTGTCAATCGACCAATCAAGCCTCCCTTAAGTAAGAGGAGTCCTTCATTTGGGTGTTGGGTGCATCGTTATTTATTCTTTTTAATTTCATTTGGACGGATGGGGTTGGGGGGAGGGGTCATTCAAAGATGATGCCATGTGTACACAACTTACCGTTGGCAGGGAAACGGCGTGAGGACACGCGAGCAGTTACCGTGGAGACTGACAACAACAACAACATACAAAAATCATCAGGGAAATAGAGAAAATATATGTAAGAAAGAAATGATGAACCAAAAAAACCAAAAAAAAAAAAAAAGTAAACATAAACAAAACGAGGTAATGAAAAGCAACCCCCACCCTGTGGTAGAGAGGAAGTGATGTAACAGGTCACGTGTCAACAGTCACCTACAAGAATCAGCCACATCACAACAATCTAGCCTCTAAAAAAACAATTAAAAGAACAACAACAACAAAAAAACCCTCTGCGAACAAAGGAAAGAAATAGAACGGAAACAGAAAACGTCAGAAATTAAAATATAACTTGGGGAAGGAAACTACACGTTATAGTATTGTCCAGGTTATATTCAAATAACTGACAAAGTTATCACTCAAAGTCTAACTGATTCCCACTCTCTGGTGTTTGTGCTACCTGACTACATCCCAGGAAGGGGGAAATGGACAGAGAAATTTAGGTAGGAATGGACAGAAGAGATGAAGATGCATATGGGACACGGAGTGGGAAAGACAGACTGACTGGCCGGGTGGGGGGGAAAATAGAGTGGAGAAAGATGGAGGACCAATGAAATAAAAGGACAGGAGAGGGGATGACTATTCTCTTCACTTGTTTGTTCTGTCTCCACCCTCCATATTTTTTATTTATTCATTTTTTGAAACATTCTCCACACCCACACACAAGAGACAGAGAAGAGAGCAGGACATTCAGGACCATGCAGAAGAGCTTTAGTAGCAAGTAGAAATCATTTTTTAAAAAAGAAAAAAAAATCAAAAGCGTGATTTTAAAATCAAAAGAGCCAGAGCAAATGGCGAAAGCACGGTGTATTTGATCTCCCAGGCCATTTGCAACTGAAATCCGAGCTCATGCTAACAAATTAAAGGAAAAAAAAGGAAAAATAAGTCACAAGAAAAAGCACTTCCATGAGATCTAGTGTTGTTTTTCAGGAGCGCTGGATGCAGGTGTGTGTGTGTGTGTGTGTGTGTGTGTGTGTGTGTGTGTGTGTGTAAAACAACACTTCTCTTTTTATTTTTAACCGTTCATCTTGCACATCTGAGATTAAAGGGTGTTTTTTGTTGGCTTTTTTTTTTTTTTACAAAAGCATCAGAAATGACACCACACTTCTCACAGCAGCCTTATTCCCAAAACTGCCCCCCTGAAAATGCCCCACCCCAACGCCCATCATGCATCAATCTCGTAAACACACCAAACGTAAAAAAACTACGACTCAGTGGCAGCCGCGCAATTTCAAGTGAAAAGAGTGAAAAATCCTTGACAACATCTGAGCCAGTGCTCCATCCATGCAACATACAGTAGCCTCTTACACCAGCAGCAAGCACTTTTCTCCCCCCCCCACCCAAGAGGAAAATAACTGAGAGGCTTTTAACTGCTCATCCAGTCATAAACACAACCATAAATCAAGAATGGCCACTCGTCATGATCATGGAAGAAGTGACGATGATGATGAGGATGATGGAAAAGGTGCAGGAAGACAGATTAAACAAAAATAATAGTAATTTAAAAAGAAGGAAAAAAAATCATCCATGCTGTGATGTAAGCAGATATCATCAGCAATCGTGTCGTAGTGACTTCTCACCAGCCATGCCTGTTGTGTAGCCACTCCACCCAGCATGCTTTGCAAACCACACGACTTTTAAGGATCAAGGTGCAATGGGACAGCGCACGATATCGAGAAGAACGAGAACAGCATTAACAGCACGAACATCAACAGGAAGTGGCTTCGAAAGAGACGCCTTTGCGTGCGGCACCACTGCACCATGCTATAGTGAAGCCGAAGGGAGGAGGGGGTGGGGGTGGGGGGTTTAAACAACAGCCATCCGGAAACCTTCTCTGGGCCAGAAGAATTAAGGTCACAGTTGGACATGGAGGGGACACAGAGGAGAAAATGGTCACTGTTGAAAAAAAAAATTAAAATAGGAAAAAGAGGCGAGCGTGCCGTTACCTCGATTTTACGTCCTTCCACCAGCGTGCCGTGGAGCTTCTCTCTGGCCCTCTCTGCATCTGCGCTCGACTCAAACGTAACAAAACCGAAGCCCTGCAAGCAAAGGAGGGTAAAGAAACGACAAGGAGACGCAGGAGGAGGAGGAGAAGGAGATTGCAGTTAAGCTTCTTTTTTTTCTTTTTTTTTTGCTGCATTTTGAAATGCCTGACATGTTTTCTTTTTCCTCAGTGTCCTACCTTCGATCCCCTCTCGTTAAAAATGATCTCCACATCAAGGATTTTGCCAAATTGCTGAAACAAGAAACAGGAAAATAATGAATTAATTAATTAAAAAAAGAGAAGGAAAATGAAGAAGCTGAGCGAGCATGTAAGTCACACACACTGCTTCTCGCCACGGGGTGTCAGCACTGTTCAACCACGATGAGCTGGCACTGAGCCTACACTGGCTGCTAGGTCTTCTACCATATCTTCCTTTCCTCTGTTCTTTTCTCTGCACTGCATTTTAGAGCCGTTCCTCTTGCAAAACTGGAGGGAACCAGGCCAGATTATTACACTTCACTTTAGATAAGCTGCTGGAGAGCTGAAAATCTAAATAATCAAATAAGACAATGGATTCTGCTCAGCAAAAAAACAGCATGGCAAACCCTTGTTTTTATATAAGCGTCACTAGAAGATAGCAAAGGGCTGCAGTCACTAGATGAGGGGGGTTTAGTTTAGAGGGGATTTTACTCTGTTATGTAACGATACACAGTGGAGGGGAAAAAAGGCAACGTTCTGGTCCGCTTACCCCAAACATCTGCCGTAGGTCAGGGTCTCGGAAGCGGAAGGGGATGTTAGATACGTGAAGGCGTTTGGGGGTGGCCTTGGAGTCCGAATCGTCTCCGGCGTTCCCCCCGCCGCCTCCACCTCCCGAGCCAACCCCAGACTGGCCGTCAATCTGGGAGGACCCATCTGACTGCTTAGACACAAGGATGCAAAAAGACAAACAGAGACAGACAGACGAAAACAAAGAGGTCTTGTTAGGGTTGCGAAAAGACGATACGCAATGCACCATTAGCTGACAGACTGTCATCTGTCAGATTTGCACTGCAGTAGGCGCTGCTCGCTGCTTCCATTAATCAGCTGATTATTGTGCTGATTAGTTCATTAATCAGCTTGCACAAATTATGGATTGAACAGGAAAAATGTCCAAGTACTCGCTTTGCCTAGAAACAGGGAAAAAGCACAAAATATCGATTATGTTTCATAATCGATATTTTGTGCTTTTTCCCTGTGAGAAGAACACAAAGACAGTATTTTTCCCATTTTTTGGCGTGTTGCTTGAACAGAGTCCAAAATTATTAAAGGGAAAATTAAAACCGTTGCAAAAATCTGTGAATTGACTCAAACAACCGACAGAACATAATAAATAAATGATTTAACCTCAACATATTTGTATTGCCTCTGGTTATAAGCAGCAGTGTACAACGAATGAAAACCATGACTGTTTTTATTCACTGTAAATTTTATTTCATGTGACGCTGTAGTATTTGATTTAAAAAATACTTATGGCACAGTCCAAAGGTCTTGAGCCACCTTTCATTTCTTTATATTTTGCTTGAAAAATTTGAAAAGGTTTGCAGTGATTTATTGAAACACGTGCAAACATACATGCACAATATAGTATATAAGGCAAAAAGAGAATTTGTACAATTGCAGCGTGTTTTACAGATGGCTGTAGACACTCACTGCTGCACCTCCATCCTGACCTCCTCTCTACAAACTGACAACAATTTGTACCAAAAAATGTCAAATTTGGATTCATTGCTGCATAAAATTTGTGGCAACAAGTATTTGTGTTGTCTGTGAGATCTTTACTGGATTTCTTCTTATTTCTTAAGGACATGACTTTCTGTTTATCTGGTGTAGGTAGTTTTCTTTATCCCTGCCACTTCTTTTCTCCTCCATTTGGCCAGTTTCCTCAGCATTTTAAGGACACGCTGCACACCCTGCTGAGATATGCCAAGTTTTCTGCTAATAGCTCTTTGATAATCACCTTGTTGGTGCAAAAATAAAATTTCAATTTCAAATTGTGTTATCGCTGGCATTTTTCACAGATTCAACTAAAGAAATGGGGAAAAAATTACGGGTCTTTGTGACACACTGCTAGTAACGGTGCCAGAAGTGCCAAAGATATCATCTAAAATTGGCTCTTTGCTCAGTTGTCTGCTGTGTGGAGACACAACACCGCTTCATATCTTGACTAAGGATTTTTTTCTTTTGCTTGAATTATTCATAAGTCAGTGTTAAGTTGCTTAACAAACAACGACAAGGGGGGAAAAAGCAAACATTACTTTAAAAATGAGAAACTTTAGGGACTGGAGTGAGTAGAAAAGCAGCCAATGTCCAAAGAAAAACTTCAAAAGACCTTCAGAAAATCTATATATAAAGAAATGAGGTGTGGGTCAAGACTTTTGCACAGTACTGTCATTCTCTGGATTTGCAAAATTAGACACACAGTCCAATCTAAACATGTAGTTTCTCTCAGCTGTCCAATTTCAAAATTTATAAGGATTTATTGTTGATGATGTTTAAATACCACCATCTGAAAAAAAAGAAACCTGAATTTTTCACCTTTTTTCCACCTGAAGAAAAAACAGTGGATAAAAATTAACTGTGGTGACAAAACATTGCATATAACATTATATAAGTGGCGGCCATCAGCAGTAACACCCATGTCAAATTCCTGCTTTAAGCAAATTGTGTTTTCACACTTCTGTCATTTTTTAAAAAGTTGGGTAGGCAATGTTACCAACAGTCGTTCTTTGTGTGAGCGTTTAGCTGTGTGGGCTTTTGCATGTCAAAGTGCTCAAAGACAAACAAAGCAAAAAGAAGAGTGAAGATTGGGCTGTAATTTGCAAGTCGACCAGAGAAGAAAAAAAAAAACAAAAACCCTCCAAATAAATGTAGCTATTCCACCCTAACTGCTGGATGAGTTAAAAAAAAAGAAGCTGTTTTCCTATCATAATGATAGAAAGCACTTAGAGAGTGAATACCAAACCATGGCAAATGACCTGTTTTGCAATTTCAAAGAAACTGATCCAGAACTCTCCCACTCTTGCCTCCAAAACATTTAATGGGTTCTTTCTTTGCCCGCGCTCCACCTTTCCACAGTTTCATAAAATACGGTTTGGTAGTTTTTACATAAACTTGATGACAGACAGAAAAAGGCAGCCTTCACACTAGGGCTGGGTATCGTCACTGATTTCTAGAATCGATTCAATTCCGATTCACAAGGTCCCAAATCGATTCGATCCACGATTCGATTTAATTCGATTCGATTCGATTTAAATCTGGGAAATTTTGACAGTCAGAAGTATAATTCAGATCAGAACATTTACATATTTTTGTATCTATAAAAAGGAAGCTGACACTCGCAAGACTTTATCCAAGGTGTGAGCATCACAGCAGATGCCTTTGTGTCAAAGTAGCTGAAGATAAAACACAGAAAAACATGAAGGTGATTTTCCTGGCCTGGGATTTTATAAAAATATTCTGCAGTACATCAAAAACGAAAGAAAACCATTAATTAATGAACATTACCTCTGACGTTACAGCGGTTTTATTAGACACACGGCTAAGCATTTTGCATTTTGAATAATATTAAAAAGTTTAAATTTGTTCAGTATTGAACAGCAGAAATGAGGTTTTCTTTTCGGAAGAATGTAAAAGGGAAAAAAACAGCGGCCGACAGTCTGTAAACAGCGGTAGACTTGTGTAACAAGCAAGCGAATAATGAAGAAAGCGAAACTGTTCGAGAGAGAGAGAGGGTGGGGGGGGGGGGGGGGGGAGAGAGAGAGAGAGCTGCGCATCGCAATGGAAGCAAAACAGTAAAAGAGTGAATTCATGACGATGTTTATGTGAAGCGTTTGGATCTTCTTTTGCTGCTGGTTCGGTCAATATTGTTTGGAGAGAGATCAAACTAACAGCTTTAGAATCAGCGCATAAAGGGCGTGAACACAAAGCACGGACCCGGATCAGCGAGCTGTCGGCTTTCAGCCCCGACTGTGAGAAAGGCGACATCTAACTGATTCTGATCCGCGGGTCGCGCTGTGTGTTTAAGTCTATGTGCAGAATCCCTGTACCTGCTCTCATTTACTGTTTGGTGGTTCTTGAAATTTTGTGAGATGTCACCAGAGATTCTGGCATTTCGGACAAAATAAATTTATATTAAAAAATCGATTCAGGATTTTAATGAATCGATTTTACGTTATCCAAGCCAGAATCGATTTTAATCGATGAATCGATTATAAAAACCCACCCCTACTTCACACACTCTCTCAGTGTATGTTTCAGTGACAGCGAAGTGGCCACAGAATCGGTTATGACAGGTGGAATTATTTTTGTGTTTGGAGGAACGATCGTAACACAGAGAGGTTTATACGTTTTAATCCGAGCGAGATAAAAACAAAACAACATGTGAAAATGTTACAGCTCAGTTGAAAAGAAAAACTTGAATTGTGGTCACAATTAGTAATGTGCTCTTATAATATCCTCATTTCAGTCTGTAACGTGTATCCCACTCACTAAGCGCCCTCTCAAGGCACAGCCTGGGTGTGGGCTGCCAACAGAGGAAGGAGGCCGGTACTCACTTGGGCACTGAGGCTGTTAGCGGCGTTGGCTGCGCTATTCGCTGCTCCGCCGGCTTCCACGGGACCCTGGACGGCCCCTGCAGCATACAGGCTGCCCCCGTAATCCAGGGCCAGGCCGTTCTGGGGGGGCGGTGGTGGAGGAGGCGGGAAGGCAGAGAAAGGTGGGGGGACGAGTCCCTCCTGACCGCCAGCACTATCCTGAGAACCCTGTTGGAAGAAAAAGAGAGAAAAGTGAGGTGGGAGTGAGAACTAAAGTGGTCGGCTGGCGAAATACCACGGTATCTTTTACTAAGAGCATCACCCGACCACACAGAGACCACTTCCCCAAGAGCGTCAGTCTAAAAGTCATACAGGCATGGATATTATATTTCCATTTTCCTGTGTGTGTGTGTGTGTGTGTGTGTGTGTGTGTGTGCGTGTATCTAACCCCCCACCCCCACCCCACCCCCCAACCATTAAATATTCACTGCTGCCACATCTATTATTGAGGGTCAGATGCCTCCATGCTCAGTGTGTTGCACAATGATGAGTGTCTAATGCCTGCACGCACACTTACAAACGCCTCTGCACACAAACCACCTTTGACACGCAAACACCCACACACCTAAACGCTCACACAAAGACCAACTGTTTGCAAGGAAGCCGGCCCAAGTACTTCGTACATATTATCCCCCCCACCCCCAAGAAGATGCATGTGTAAGATGCCAAAATTCGAGCTTGTAGGAGAACAACACAGGCGTCCATAAACACATGGTAGAGACACATAAACATGGCAGAGGCATTAACACAACACACACACACACACACACGCGCACACACATTCCTTACTGCTGGCAGTGGGGTATGGATACCCTAAATGGTAACAGAGAGGCAGCAAGGATGGGAGAGGACGGGGCCGGGCTGGGGGATTTGAAGATAAAAGGTGATGACAGATTCAAGAGACGAGGCCCGATCCATAGCTGCAAAGGATTACTCAAACTTCACCAGATTTCTAATTCCAATAACTGCAGTGTTTGGTCATTTTATTAAAGACTATAAAAACACTACGATGGTTTTCTGGTTCAGAGAGGGATGCTTTAAATGCTAATGTCAGCACGTTTTAAGAAAATAAATAAATAAATCAGGACATTGTCTGAGTTTGTCCTTTTTCACGCAAAGTACCGCAAAGCATGAAACGGTCTACTTACGACGTGGTCACACTACCAGAAACAGATTGCCTGGATGAGACATGCAGAAGGCAGTAAGCGACACCCCCTCACTTACTGTAGCTGTGAACGCAGTGGACGTTTAGCGGAGCGATTTGTCAACCGGTACAATCTGACCTCTCACATGCTGGTAGATGAGCTGACATCCAAAGTGATTGCACTGGAGATTTGCTCACTGCCATAACACCTTTGTCAGGTGATGTGAGAAATGCTAAGGGCTGCAGAGAAAGTGTAAAAACAGTTAAAAGCAACAAACTTAACATACCGACATTTAGCAGGTATAAAGTATTCACTATATGCATCTTCCTGCTAAAAGGGAGTTTTTCCTTCCCACTGTCGCCAATTGCTTGCTCATAGTTTGTTGCCTAATGGTTTTTCTGTATTATTGTAGGCTCTCCTCCAATATAAAGTGCATTGAGGCAACTGTTGCTGTGATTTGGCGCTATACAAATCAAACCGAATGAAATCAAATTTTTAGTGGTAAGATTCATCTACTGGGGACCAAGAATGTACAAAACTATTGTGGTAATGCATTCAAGTGGTTGCAGAGATCACACTGATTGCCAAAATCCAGTTGACCATCATCATTAATCTGGCGTGAGCCACGTTAGCATGTTAGCCCTGATTTAAAAAAACAAAAAACTCTACCAACTCTCAATATTTTTTTCACCACACCTGATACATATGACATTAAAATGTACCAGAAAATGAGAACTAAACAACCTGATACCGGCACCAGAAAACAAAATCATAAAAACTAAATTATACATTTGTAAATCACAATAGATACAAATGATGACGATATCTAGAAACCCGGAGTAGCACCCATTGTGTAGCCTTTTTTGTTCAGCCTATTCTCCTTTGCTGTGTCTTTCTAACCTCTTTGTTCTTCTCATTTGACTGTAACAACTAATTACTACAATCATCATCATCATTGCTTTATTAGGAATAGTACTAATGTAAGACAGACTCGCAAAGACAGTAATACAATAATTAATTAGTAAAAGAAGTTACAATGTCGCCCCCCCGTCGGCATTATATCACTTCTAAATAGACTCAGTTGAGCCTACCTGACATCTGCTTGGCTATACTCACTTCAAGTGTGTGTGTGTGTGTGTGTGTGTGTGTGTGTGTGTGTGTGTGTGTGTGTGTGTGTGTGTGTGTGTGTGTGTGTGAGTGACAGGCTGCAGCGATGCCCATCTGAGCTGCACAATAGATCACTGTCCCTTTGGGAGTGTTATAAGTGTGTGGGAGGGTGAGTATGTACGTATGTGTGCGTGTGTGTTTGTGTGTGCGTTTGCGAGCATGCCATCTGTCTCCCAGCTTTTGACCTTTCTCAGCGTCACACCTGTGACACTGTAGTCCGGCCCCTCGACTCAGTAACAAACCGGGGGATGCACGCGGTCGACACGGATCACATCGATATCGTGACACGAGAACAGCTTCAGCTGAGCTGCTCCCAGCGAGCAGTGAGAGAGAAACTCTGCCGTGTACCAAGCAGACAAACTTAAGCAAATAAAGCTGGAATTTGTTAAACTTAACAACTTAAGTATTTTTTCTATTGGATAAATCCTAACTCTAAATACAGAAAATAGATTTGTGTACATTTACTATAAACATCAATCTAATGATTTCTTCCTGGACTACTTTTTTAAGACATTTTATCAGTCAGAAGCATCGTCCTTGAAATGCTTTGTTATTAAAAGGAAAATGCCGCCCATCACACTTCAAAGAAATTCGTTCCTGTATGTACCTATATACAACCTCAATGGACTGAGTCAGACACTGGCACTGGTCAGGAGACTCCTACGAAGTTAAAACCAAATATCAGAATGAGGAGGAAAGGTGATTTAGGTGACTTTGAAAGTGGCATGGCCGTTGGTGCCAGACAGGCTGGTTTGACAAACTGCTGATCTACTGAGATTTTCATATGCAGCCATCTCCAGGGTTTATAGAGAAGGGGGGGGGGGGGGTCCGGTGAGTGGCAGTTCTCTGGGCGAAAATGCTTTGTTGACTGGAGAGGCCAGAGACAAACAGCCAGAGTGGTTTGAGCTTACAGAAACGTGGCAGCAACTCAAATAACCACCAATATGCAGATGAGCATCGCCGAACACAGCACAAAGAATATGGAAGCAGATGGCCCACAGCAGAAGACGACCACACCGGGTGCCGCTCCTGTCATCTCGGAACAGGAAATTGAGTGGCACGGGTTCACTAAAAATTGGGACAAAACGTTGCCTGGCCGCGATGAATCTCGATTTGTGGTGCAGCACTCAGACGGACGGGTCAGGATTTGGCATAAACAAAACGAAAGCACGGATCCATCCTGCTTTTATATCGACGATTCAGGTTGGTGGTGTAATTGTATTGCAGATGTGTTTTTTTTATGGTAAACTTTGAACCTCATGCTGTTTGTGACCATGCCCATCCCTTTATAATGACAGTGTACCCATCTTCAAATGGCTATTTTCAGCAGGAGAATGGGCTCAGTGGTATCCTCAGTATACTCCACAGTCTCCACATCTCAATCCAATCGAGCACCCTTGAGATGTGGGGGAACGGGCAAAAGGAGAAAAAAGAAAAAAAGAAAAACGGCTTCATGAGCTGCACAATTCCTTCATGCCAGTGAGGACCAAAATCTCAGAGGAATGTTTCCAGAACCTCGCTGAATCGATGCCACAAAGAATTTATGCAGCTCTAAAAGCAAAGCGGGGTCTAAAACTTAAGAATAATCATGTCTGATATACCGGAACTCACAAGTCGCTAAGTAAATGAGTAAAGTTCATTTTTATAGCGCTTTTTGAGACAAGGAATGGTCACAAATTGCTTTACAGAGGTAATTTAATCAAATCCAGCCCACGCCAAAGGCAAAGTGGACACACATGAATGAAGAAAAACAACATAGTGTCTGTCTGAACACATGAGTTTTAAGCTGCCTTTTTAAAGAACAACAAAAGAATGATATAATTATTCATCTAATCATTTACTGGAAGATTCCTGGTGCAGAAAATTCTTTGCATCGCACCTATACTTGTCTTTCCCGCCGTCGTGAGGCAAAAAGTAGGCAGAACCAGACGCTTTAAGAGGAATGCTTTGAACTCGTCCGTTAAAGGCTGCAGCCGCGTTCTGCCTTTTGTGATTTCAGGAGTGTAATTACAAACAGAAATCCTGCCATCTCCCTGGCTCTCGCTCACCGATAACGGGCACTAAAATGCATGTTATCGCTCATCTCAACACTGTGAGCCTTACCCCGAAGCGCCGCTGCCACACCATTTCGCCGCGCGCACACATCCCCGCAGCTCGCCTGGCAGGTGAAGAGTCACCACCTCGGGCAAAACAGAAACCGCGATCCTCATCTTCAGTGGCTGCCACTTGAGCAATACAGCCACCAGATTACTGACCACAGTGTCCAAGTTTAACTTCATTCACGTTTTCAGATAGCAGCTGTGTCCGCTCATCTAAACTCTGCAGCTGTATGAACCTCTTCCAATCTCGCCCACAAGCACTCAAATTAAGATTTTGATACAAGATAGCGCTCCTCAACAGCCTCGCCTCCGTGTCCTAAGTTTCACGTCGCAGCGCAAACACCTTACACCTTGGCGAGCCGTGCTTGTGATTTGCACAGATTGTTCCTGTGATTATTATAACCTGCCAGGGTTTTAGGATGCATGCTTTTAGAGGTGCGGCTTTGCAAAATTTCAGCTCTTCCAAGTTCCCAGAATAAATAAAGAGAAATGAACTGCTGCATCTCTTTTCCTGCATTACTTCACCCTCTCATTAATTTGGTTTCTGTTATTAGCCGTTATGATTTTATGCTCCAATTAGTGAACAAAACATGCATTTTCTTCTTGTTGTGGGGGAAAAGAAACAACACTCTGTTACTTCACTGGTGGCAATAATGTGAACATTAGCTGCAATCCTCTGATGAGAGATCCTGAATTCATTACATTTGCTCAATTCAGAGATGCAAAAAAAAAAAAGAAAAGGAGAGAGCAGAGATGTGGAAATTAGCTAGTTTAGATCAAGCTTTTAACTGCAGCTGGGAAAAAAACAGACATGTTAAGTGACACACTGAATGACTTCACTTTGCATAAACCCATCCTAGATTAAATGCATTTGCGGAGGTGAATATGAGAGTAGGTGGAGCAAGCAATTCTGGGTCACTAGGTAGGAGCTAACCTGGGTGGCAAACAGAAAGAGAGAGAAACTCGACCCGCTCCCGTGTCTTCCTTCGAAAGGGAAAGTTGATGACCCCAGATTGGGTGAAGCGGTGAAACGGGAAAAGCTGAAAGGGGACAATAGGCTGGCAACATTTTGTGGCAATGAGGGAAACCTTTTAACTGTTTCAGCCGCTATTAAATGCAGCGCCATTAAATTTTAATGATCTCTTTCACTTTTGATCTAGTGGCATCACCGCATCATAATGCAGTTCTGTGCTCTGACTGCCAAATATTCGCTATTTAGCTAACAGGCTAAATTAAAAACGGTGAAAACGGTGAAAACGGTAAACGTTACGGGTGTTACCATGTCGTCAGTCAGAGAACGTACTGGCTTGTCTTCTGCTCTGATGACCTGGGCCAAGACTTCCTCTTCCATCTGGCAGTCATTGTTTGAGATACATTTTTAAAACTAATTAAAAACAAAATTGGCATTAGATGATAGCTGGTGGTTTGGAGGCTGCATTTTCAAAAATGCAGCCTCTCTTGTGCCTTTCATTGGGACTGTTTACCTGCGTGCAAACAAAGCCTGCTCAAAAGCGACTGTTTGTGTTCCAACTAGTGTTAACCGGGCTACAAACGGAAACCAGAAGGCTTCCCGCTCCACTTCCCAAAAGATTCTGCATATTCATATAAGTAAAAAGCAAAGGTTAAAATAAAATGAGCAGATATTTGTTTATAAATATCGCCATGTTATTAACGCTGAGCTCAAAGCACCTCCACGCCTCCCCTCCCACCTTCAGATGCTTTTCCACCGTCCAACAAGCTGCACTGAGTGAATACGCTGACAGCTCTGCTTTTATTTAAAGTCTAAAGCTATCATTTATTTTATATTTCTATCTTACTGCAAATTAAAGAGCTTCAATGGAATGAATTAAAAAAAACTTAACATATAAGCAAAAAAGGTCAAAAGGAAGATTGTTTTAACTGAGGGATCCCCCTGCTGTAGAGGCTTACATGAATAAATGCAATAAAAGTCTATCTTTTGTCCAATTTGATGGGAAAACCACCCTCCTACTGTTCATCACCGCTTTACTGCTGTCGTACTTGAGTCCCAACATTGATGACTCATGACACATCTCACTCGACTACAGATGAGTCAGTCTTGGACTTGACAAGTTGTGATGCAACTTAGACAGAATGATAGTGACTTGGATGTTAATAGCGCACGCTTTAAGCCTCAATTTCTGATTGCAGCAATATACATATGTAATTTCAGCAGCACAAACCACTGAGTAGAGGTATGACCCAGGAGGCAGATTTAGAGATGACGACTTCAAATCTTTGATCTTTTTTTCTGAAAGGAGGAGGAACATAAACTCTGTGACCCTGTGAGCCTCACCAGCCTTCTCTAAGGTTTTCTATACCAACCCTGAATCAGCTGTATCATCGATATCAAAGGTACTGGAACCAGTTCATTTCATAGACCAGTTGACGAATGTCACCAATGATAGAGAAATAGATCTGTAAATATGCAGGATTCATCCTCGGCACGGCATAAAATCACATTAAGAATGCATTAATGTAGCAATCTCTATGAACCTTTAGATGCCTAAGAGACTGATCAATGAGGAAGCATTTCTTCATTGATAAGCAAACAGTCGCACCTATGGAACAAATAAGTTATAGCAGCCAATATTGGACAGATCATCTGAATAATTCTGGTTGAGGACGATTGTGTTGCAGCTCTAATCACTAAAAACCAAAGAAAAACCAAAGTAAAGGTAGTAGAGGTAGGTAGTGAACAAGATCTCTCTGGATCTGAGTATTAATAAACATCAACAGCAACCCATGTTTTCACATACATGTGTGTCTTGTCCTTATCAGGCTAAATAATCTAAACTTTAAGGCAAATTCAAGAAAACAGTGAATGAATGAGCTGTGCTGAAATAAATGTAATAGTGCAAACTTGCTGACTCCAGTCTCCACTGGTAGTTTTGAAGATAAATCTCAAGACCAGCTCTGATTCACATTTCTAGCTTCTCTGGATTAAAATTCCCCGTGTTCAATTATATTTAGCTCTTAGCGAGGAATACTGGGAGCTTTTTCTGGGACTGAAAATAAGAAATTTGTGGTTAGAGTCGGAGTCTCTTTAAGTTATTTTCTGACACAGACCCCCGATCACAACTCTGTCGGTTCTTCTCTTCTCCTCATTGTTGTTGCTCATGCACAGACTACAGCCTCGCAGGAGAATGGACAACCCCGGCTGTTGCCGCTCCTTCTGCCAGACCCAAAATAGAAGCGGGAATGCAAGCCAAAAACAACCTTGTATTTGTGTTTGACGATTGGCCTTTTCAGAGGAGATCCATTTTTGCAGCATCTCAACGGGCCTCTCTATACCTGATGCACTGTGTTAACAACCCCGTATCTCCAAAAACAGTATGTGCCCCCCTCCTCGTCTCCCTCCCTCTGTAAGGCTTTGGGGCCTTTTGCTGACTGCGAGTGGCCTTTGTGATTCGAATCAGGATAAAAGCATCTACTGAATAAATGCACACAGATAGCAGGATAAGAGGAGGAACACAAAGGCAGAGGAGGAGGGCATTCTTGGAGAAGTGCTGCCCTGTGCACAAGCAAACTGTAGGCTGTTCATTTGTGTCAGCACTCAAGGTTTGTGTACATTTTGCTTGTGTGCATGTCTTGCGCTTGTCTCGGTGTATGCTCCCGGTGTTTTAAGGGATTTTAAGGGTTGTGAAAGTGCATGCGTTGGCCAGGCAAAGCCAGTGACTCAGAGCGGTAGCTGTAGCTGGCTTACTTTCGGGTCAGTTAGCAGCAGCAAGTGTGTCTGAGGAGGCATGTTATAAAATGTGCCCGTCTGCGGCAGTCTCACTACGCTACTCGAGGAGACAAGGAGAAGAGCAAAGGAGAGAGGAGAGGAAGTGTGGTTAAAAGCTAACTGGGGCATCAGTGGGTCATTTCACATGAATAATGACGTTTCAGAATCGTACTTTCTCTGGCTTCCGGCCATAACGCTAATGCCTAATTCAACAGACTGGACTATGGAAAACGTGATTCATGTTGTTAGCAGCAGCTCGTATTTTGGCTCAATAATCGGATTAAGTGGTGAAGTTCGGTGTTCAGCTCAGATCTTGGCTTCCGAGTCTGCGCTGCTGTTACCCAAGCTGCAAACAGCTGGAGAAACGTTTTACAACATGCCTGTGGCATACCGATGAGCCAGGAGACACCCTCTTGTTAAATTATTCCATCCAACATCAACCCCTCCTCCATCGGTTCCCCCCTCCTCCCTTCACTCGCTCTTCCTCTCTGCTGCTGTTCTCCCTTTCCTCCCACTCTCTCTGCTGTGCGCTTCACTTCTTTACGCTTCATAAAATCCAGACGGGACCCTCGCATACGTCCCGCCCCCACACATGTCAATCAAGCTCATTTGCCTCATAGCAACAGGATATCAGCGCGATCCAGGCTCCTCCTTCCATTCTCTCCTCCATTTCCTTATAGGGTAACATGTGTGCTTGTCAAACAAACCCCTCCTAATCCACCCCCATCCTTTTCCTTGTAGGGTCTCCCCTTCCTCGCACGCCATTTCTGGGAGACTCCCCAGCCTCATACATGTGCACAGGAACATGCATTCGCGCGTGCACGCATGCACACACACGCACAACCCCGACTTTCCCCTGTCATCTCCTCAGTAGCTGCATAAATGGTCCGTTCAGCACCACTGCGGCATTTTATGAAAGATAAACACCCGAAAACAAAAAGGATGATGACATTATTTGTTCACATTTATTCCACATTAGAATCCACACGCCATCCCAGACAAACACACAGGCAGGTGAGCATACAAACCTGCAAACAGATATGTATTAACCCAACATGACTATGCCTCTTTCAATACATTAGACATGACCCTGAAACTAGTTTGTCCTGTTTGACGCTCACAGAGGGCTCTGCACTAATCGCCTGGTTGTCCAGTGTGGTTTAAAAACATACGGAAGCCAGCTGTAGGACGGTGTTGTCACTGTCAACTGCACCGCCTAAAGAGTCAGGAAGGGCAACCCCTGCCTTTTTCCTTCTTTTTTTTTTGTTAAAGCTGCACTGATGCCTCACGCTGAGCACTTTTAGAGCAGTTAAGGGAAGCACACAGCTGGAGGAGGAGGAGGCCCGCTCAAGATTTACCCCCGTCCAGAAAGGTGTTTACATCACAAAAGGTTTCCCATCAACATTTTGCCTCATGCCTCGAACCACCTAACAATCAGCGCAAAATGAGTGACTCATCCAAGTTGCCACGGCAACACGGTTCATCGGGATCAGTTAACGACCACCATTGTTACCCCTGCAAAGAATCGATAACAAGATTTGGGAGGTGGAGGCGTGCCAGTGTGTGGGGGGGTGAATCCTCACGACCCGTTTCCAGTTTGTGCAAGCGTGGCAGGCTGCGCATAGCTTTTGCAGCAGGTAGGCGTCTCTCCCTTGCCTCAGGGCACACGCTTAGGTGGGGCTTGAGAAAATATTTCTTCTGCACCCAATCTGCTGCTCTCAACTCTCTCGCAGGAGAAAGAGACAATTTAAAAAATATATATATTTAGTTATATAAAATTAGCAAAAGCAGCGCCATCAAGGAGCTGATAAATTACCCCCGCTGTAAACAAACTCGGAACACTCACATATGGACATAACTGCAAAGTCAGCTTTACACACTGAAATTGCGTCACTGAGCAAACTAGCCGCCTCTAGTTGACCTACAATATGTGATTTTCATGCTGCTCGCCCGTGTCTGTTCTGCTCCCTCACCTACGAGCTTCCTTGACTGCGGTGGGGAAGCGTGGGGTGTCCCATCACCCTAAAATTGTTTTAAAAATCTTCTCCTCGTGCTCCCATTCCTTCTCTCCTTCTCTCCCTCTCTCCCTTCAAACCCCATCCCCCTCTCTTCCAGGGGCTCTTAAAGGAAAACATTGAGATAACAGCTGCCAGGGCCCCGGGGAGAGCGAGAGAAGGGAGAAAAGAGGTCAAACAGTAAAGAGAGCAGGAATCCAAGGTACAGCTGAAAGAGAAGCACACACACACTCATACTGACTCACACCAATTGAAATGTAATGATATGAACATGACACTTCATGCACCAACTTTGCAGCCCACTGTGTGCTCGAGCTTGTGTGTGTGTTTGTGAAATGTGTGACACAGAAATTACAGTGAGGAGGTGTTGTTAGCTGAATAGAAGAGATGCAGAAGGGAGGACGAGAGAGAAAGAACGAGCAATAAAAAAAGGAAAACACAACACAAGGGCAGGGACAACTGTTCTGTGGACACCTGTCCCTTTCGCTCACAGGCTGGAGCGATGTACAGAGACAGCTGCAGGGCCAATAAAGAAGAAAGAGTTTTCCACTTACCTCTCCTCTCCCCCCTCCAATTCCCTCTCTGCTTCCACTCTCCTGCTTCAGATATATCGAAATAGTTGACTAGCAGAAATAACGCCACTGAACCGCTACATCCAGCTGACACGCTGTACTGTATGCTCACATAAGATTCTCCTGACCATACATAATACATGGCTGAGCGCAGTTTCTGGCAGTGGCAGCCCTTGATGTTCAAACTGCGTGCACTTCTAGCTTTTGGCAGGGTTGGGGGGGGGGACAGATGCCACAATAACAGCGTACAATAACACACTGCCGCTCGTGCGGCTCGGCATAACGAATCATAATTGTGGAGATACGATCTCCAGCCTGTATCTCGCTGTCATCAACGCCTGCTACACTACTTCCAGTGTTTATATCCCACTCGTAGCAAGTAGCTGCCGAGTCCTGACAAGAGCCCGAAACGCTCTCTGACTGGACCCGCTCTAGCGATCGGGTCAAGTAGCCTCCTCGTCTGTTAGTAGTTAATTAACATTTAATGCTCGATGACAGCCCGTTCTGATGCCGTTTCGCGTACGGCCGAGCCCGAGCGCCGACGAGGAGATGCAGCGGCCGTGCACGCAGGCGGAGGAGGATATGAAAAGATACGGGGATAAACACTCACCGACAGCACGTTAGGATAGTACAGTCCCATCATCGTATTCTGTGCAACAACTCAAACTGTCGTCGCTCCTCTCTCCTCTCTCTCCTTTCCTCTTCTCACGCTGCCTCGCTTTCTCTCCCTCGCCGAGCCTGTGTCACCTCACCAGCTCAGTCTCTCTTGTCTGTCTCACAAATTCAAAATCTCCCTCTCTCTGCCCCCGCTCGCTCTGTCTGCCCTGCCAATCCCCTCCCCACCTCCTCCTCCTCCTCTCCTGGCTTCTGTCCCTGTCACTCTCCCTCACTTGCTTACTTGCTTGCTTTTCTTTTCTTTCAACCCCCCCTTCCCCTCTATCTCTCTCTCTCTCTCTCTCTCTCCCCGACTCCCACTCAGTCTTTTCTTTCCCTCTCCCACTCGCTCCTTTGCTTTCCCTCTACCCCCAGCCTTCTGTTTTGCTGCTGTGCCCTTGCCTGCTCATCTCTTCTGTCTCTTCTCCGGTCCTCCTCCTCTCCTCCTATCTCACCCAGATAGCCTAACGCCTCCCCCTTCCTACTTCTCTGCCTCTGTCACACCTGCAAACTTTCCCCTCCCCTCTGCTTTCCTCTCATGTCGCAGTCCTCCTCTCCTCTCCTCACTCTCTCTCTCTCCTTCTATTCTCTTTCTCCATGTAGGTGAGTTAACTGGGGCTGCTGGCACCACTGGGAGAGAGCAATAGACGTCTTTTCTTCTCTCTCTCTCTCTCAGACACGCACCTTGTTACGCAAATGAGCCGGTAATTTTACACATCAGTCATTTTTTTCCTGCAAAAGTCACGACTGCAACGATACTAGGTCATACCGAGCAGCGTTTTTCATAACACCGCCAACATGGCCCAAGTCTGGCTGTTATCACATTCAACTTAAAGCTGTGTCGGACGATATTTCTATAAAAACAAGGAGGATGAAGCCACAGCGGTGTAAGCTCTGCAGCTCCCCTTAGGTTTACAGAGCATTTTAGCACCTTTTAGATCATTGTTTTGGCTTCGCGCTCGCTGCATTTTTAAAAATATGTCCCAAACCCCCACGGTAATCCGCGTCCAGCAGAGAGCTAAAGATAGCATCATTACAGCTAAACATATTGAAGCATTGAGCAGATTTTTCTCAGAAGAAAACGACACCACTGGGGGCACCAAACACGCCCTGAGCAGGAAGGCTCATCAAAGATGCAAGAAAAGATGCCAGCACCCGCCGAACAAATCGCCATCGTTTCTTGAATAACGACCATCGACTACACGAGTAATGAAGTGGCATTAATCTTCAGCACAGCACACTGCACGTGAATCCTTTGCTCAAATGCAGAACTCCAGCGCGGCACAGGTTTGCGCACCGGGTGACAAATACCATGCCAAGCCATTACCTGATGATTTTACTTTATATAAAAAAAGTTTGAAAACTACTTCAATAGGCAGCCTGCCAAGTTTCATACTCCATCTGCAAAGAGCTTGTCTTCCCCTTCACACTTGGGGCTTCTGCTACTCTCCAGGCTCTTCCTTCCAGGAGTCTTTGATCACATCATTCTCACACTGCTGCTGACAGTTTAGCACCTCAGTGTTGTGGAAGCCTCCGCTGCCCGGCATTGTTTTCTTCCTCTCTGTCATTTTTTCCCCCCTCCTGGTCAGAGGCCAAATCACACCTCCAAGCCCCCAAGCAGTCCTTGAATGACTTCTTTCGATCCCAACAAGAGGCTGTTCAGACAAGCCGAAACTTTAAAACATCATCATCAAAAGTAAGATTAAGAGTGAAATCAAAACTGTCTGTTTGACTTCCAGGCTTCTGCAATACCCACTTAGCTGTACTAAAAAAAAAAAGCCCATTCTCATACTGGGGCAAATAAAAGCATTCAAGTGAAGACAGATAAAGTGCAGATAAGCAGCCGGAGGTTGTCGGGCACCACGGAGTGCGAGGGATGAGGAGATTACGGGCAGAACATGAGAGGATGAGTGGATGAACGGAGGATGATCTAAGGATTAACCACATAAACTGAGCAGTCTAATAACACAATCAGCAGGCTAATACAAAGATGGGCAAACATGCTGTAGTCTTACACGCACACACACATAAACACAAACAAGATGCAATGCAGTGGGAGTGCGTGTTTGTGGGAAGAAAACTATAACATCAGCATGTTTAAAGGTGCTAAAAGAGAAAGAACAAGTTGGATTTGCCATCTGAAAGATGATTACTAAGTGTGCATTATTGGGAACAGAAAGGAAAGTGGGTGGAGGGTAATACTGGAGGGTTGTGGAGGCGTGTCTTTTACTACACGACTGCTAATTTATAATCTACACCCCCACCTTGTGGTTTGAAGAGCTACACTGAGCCATATTAATGTTATCTGAATACTGTATAAATGGAAGGAGTGGAATGAGGCCACATTACACAACGTGGATTTTGGCACATGTTTTTCCTCTTACCTGACTATGAGACGGGTATCCGTGATAGCTGAGCGCCAAGGGGTCGTTGTTCTGAAAGAGAGGAGCAGATTTTTCGGAAACATGGTCAGAAATTTGTGAAGAAAAAGGACAAGTCGCTTAAAAACATTTTCATGCTTCATTGTTATTCACTCAGACTTTTTTCCTTCTGTTTTTATGCCCACTAAGCTGTTGCCTCCATATTTGACTTTACAGCTGCGTGCCGTTTCTGACTCCTAATCAAATTAACTCTGTTCTGTGACACACTCCTGCTATCTCCCAAGTCAGTCTCCTTCAGAGTTTTCCACCCAGTGGATCTTTTGTCTGCTTGCAAAGCCGTGATAACGGGGGCGAGTGAGATCATGCGAGCAGTAGATGAAAGACGGGAGAGAAAGAATGAGTGTCACCGCGGCTCTTAAATCATAAATAGGTCAGGAGTGTCAGCGAGCATGAAGCCCATCGGTGTGAAATGCGATCATGAGCCCTGATGCAATCTCCAACACATCCCTCTCAATGTTCTGGCTGTGCAAAGCAGCGGCGGATACATCAAACATCTGGTGAGTAATTACAGTAACACAAGATGCAGAGGAGACAAAAAAATAATTTGTTTATGGCCAAATATTAAACATAAATCATTCCTCTACTCCCTAAAATAGTTTGTAACTCACTTTATTCACTCTCATAATACCGTGTTCCAGCTTTTATGCTAATGTATTCCATTAAATGGAAGCGCTTTTCACAGCAATTACAACACACTTTGAAGGGAGAAAAAAAACAGATTTGCCTGTCTCTGACTTCATATCACTAGATTAGAAAACAACCCAGCTTCTCCCTCCTCCCTCTGTCCTTCCCCCTCTGATCTTCCTTTCATCTGGAACCAATGTCCCTCGTCTGCTCTGTACCCAGGGGGAACACTTTGCTCTGTGCGCTTCACAGCTTGAGTTCGCCTGATTAATACTGTAGCCATCTAACTCTGGACCCCATGGGGCCGTTTCACTAAAACTAAGCACAACATTTCCAAATGTAAGAGGCTCGGTTGAGGAGGAGGGAGCAGGAAGCGTCTTCGTGATTGAAAAATGCAGCTTGCGCGAGTCTATCTCAGAGCCAAAAATGTACTTAGTGAACTGGCTTTGGGAGGTAGAAGCTCTAAATAATGAATCACCTCTTAGAGGCTTGAATAACATGAATAAAGTATGAACCTTACTTTACGGTGAGGCCAAACTCTAAACACAAAAAAATAAAAAAAAAACACTGAAGGTATGGGGGCGCACGAGATTCATGGAACGGGCACGCTGCGTCACAGTGAGGGCGGCGCTCTCACAGGCAAACATCTGGAAACATATGAGCAGGAAAATAGGGAAGGACTGGAAATTCAACAGGAAATGGGCAGCAAAGAAAAAAGTGGGGGGGGGGGGGGGGGGAATGGAGGGAGCAAAGACAATGACTCATACACGAGTGGAGTCATGTGCTTAATTTCCTTAAGCAACTCAGCGGGATGAGCGGGGGAGGGGGGCAGTGCACTGGAGTCAGCTCAGGATGAGTGTATCTCAGTGTCACTCAACACCGCGGCCACTTGCACCGAACATGAGAAAATAGAAAACTCTGTACTTCAGGTAGTCAATAAAGGCGCGCTGACTCGTTCCGGGGATGGTAATGACTTTTTTCCTGGGGAGGGGGCTAAAACAACAGAAGAAACTGCAGGGGAAGACCGGGTGAGCAATCACGAGAAAGTAGCAAAATGACCTGAAGTCAACAGATGGCAAAGATGGGGAGGAGGAGAGGGGAGAGAGACCAGCTTGCAGGAGGTGGAGGGGAGACGGGAGCAGTCCTGTAATAATTAAATCTGAAAGGAAGCACAGGATGAGAGGCACAGTTACCTCCAGGTTTCTCCTTCACTCAGCAGAAGTATCCCACTGTACACATGAACCCTGATACCGCTCTTCAAAAAAAATAAATACAGGTGGGGTAGGTGTGTGTGTGATTGTTTAGCACGTGTGGGATGTCTAATTTGGTCACAAGACTCGTGTCTATTCCTATCGCGCCTTGGGACCGCTACTGTTCTGATGAGGAGGAGGAAAATAGGAACTACATTTCACTACTCTGAGAGTCATCCTACCTAACTGCAAAGCAGGGCACTGCATACACTCGAGAGGATGTGAATCCACTTCTTCCACAAAGCACTTATGTGCTAAGCCTCCAAACTGTTGGCCAGAAGATCTAAAGTTTATTTTCCCCTCGGTATACCTCACACAGTAAACCTACACGTGCTTCTTTGAGGGTACGCTGGTTGGAGTCACTGGGGGGGTTTTGGAGGCTGCTTCGACCCTTCTGGCATGAAGATAATCATGAAGCAGCATCAGCTGCTGGATCACATGCTACATAATGAAACCGCTGAACACAATTGTGATTTGGATCCCCCAATTTATTTCAGATCTGATAGAGAGAGAATTAACATTTGTATGTAATTATTTACGGCACCACATAATTGCCCATAATGATTAATCTGCATTATCCCTTCATTCCAGTGAAACCAGAGACCAGTATTGGATTTTTGGAACCAATGTTGATGACATTGTGGCTGCTGGCCCCATTTTTACATTTAATATGTCAGACTTCACTCTAAAAGGCAGTTAAACTCCTGTAAAAGGGTGGAGCCTGATGGGAAGACTGAGTAGCAATAACTGGACCCATACATCATCTCTTTTATGTACTGTATTTAAGAAATATTACACAAAAACTACAAAAAAATCATCACATTTTTCAGCCCTATGCCCCAGATGTAATGCTCAAATGGTTTCCCAATTAATTTACCAAGTGTACCAATAAAAAAAATTAAAAATCAAACTAGAGATGCGCGGATCAACCAGCCAGGGAGCGGAATCGGCTGATATCCAGCGCTCCTGGCTTTGACCGGTGACCGGCCGGTCAGCCTCACATTTGTCTGATTACAAGCTGGTCCGTTTCATGCACGCACAACACACACACTGCGGGGCAGGGAAAAAGTCAAACGTAAACTCACATTCACATGCCAAAATATCATTAGTGTTGAAGCTCCTTACTGTAAGCAAAGACACAAAGTTTGCCAAAGCAAACCAGAAGAAAAGCTACGGCTTACTTTGGCAAGTCTGAATAGATTTGTTCGTAGCAACAAACCTAATCGGGGTCATAAATCACCCTCACTCAACTGAAAATGGACATTTTAAAGAAGCTAGCAAAGGGAAAGTGGCTAAAGCTAAAGCTATCCAGAAGTCAGAGCTAGCCACGAGCCAGCAGCCTCGGTATGAGCAAAAGATCAAAGCAGTTAGGAGGAAAAATATGGAGACAAGAAGAAAAGAGAAAACGGTTTCATAAATCTGCTTCACCTACTTTTTTTTTTCTCTTTTGGCTAAAGCAGTATTCATTTATTCAGGTAAAGGTGATTCAATCTTCTTCACTTTAACTAACAGGAACTGAGAGAAGACCCAGTAACAATCTGCATGTTGGATTTAAGACGTAATAACTTATTTTATTAAAGAAATGATACTGTTTCTAGCTACTCAGAGAATCACAATTTATTATCTAACACTAAACATTTTATTATTGGTGGTTGAAAGTCATTAATATTCATACTATACACTAGGGCTGAACGATTATGGAAAATAATCTAATTGCGATTTTTTGCCCCAATATTGCGATTGCGATGCGATATGCGATTATTTTTTAAGGTCTTTGTCTTCTGTATTATTAAACAAAGACAAGCAATACATCATATAGTATGGCCAATACTATATTACATTAATTTTAAACTGTTCTTTCCTCGAAGACAGACCTCTGTTATGATGACATGAGGTGATGCATGAATTGATGACTGACATTTTTATTTAACTTCTTCAATCACAACAGTATATTTGAACATACACAATAGTTTATTTTTAGCTTACAAACATCTGAGCATAAAGTGCTGACAAGGAACCCTGGTGTAAACATTAAAATGAAAGTCAGTACAATGTGCAGATTGCAGAAATATACATAAAAAAAAATCAGTGGCTTTACCACACTCAGTTTTTCGACATCTGTGAACTACTGGACAGTCATTCAATTAAAAAATAATATTAAATAAATAAAACTAATAAATAAAAAATACACACATCTTACTGATCTCTGCAGTCAGTAACATTACACATAAAGTGCAAACATAATAGCAATTGTATAAACACACACACAAACACGCCTTTAAAGTTTAAAGGCGTGAAATTGGACGGTCTAGCCTTCTGATTAGCGTCACCGCTGTCTCGGTGGAGTTTAATAAACTCGGCCGTCTGCTTCTTGCTATCTAAAATATAACCAGACACTGGTGTAAATTCTCGACTGTCTCATACTTCTGTTTAATAAGTTTTCTGTTTGACGTTTAGTCAGCTGTGTGAAAACCAAGGAGGAACCCACCCGGGGGATTAATAAAGTTTTATTTTATCTAATCTAATAACTTTAATCTCAGCCAAACCGATTTACTCACGAACAAACAAAACACTGAAAAAAGCCCAACAATAACATTTTTAGGTTGTCTAAGTGACTTATATATTACGTTTAACCCGAGCAGCGAAACTCCGCGGTGATCTGAAAATGATGTGCCGGGAGTTGTGCCGTTCTCGGCCGCATCAGTAACCCTCGAGCTCCCGGCTAGCTGTCGAGCTGGTGGGTAGCAGACGCCTCTGAAAACGTCGAAGCACTTTTGCAAATATGGGATATCTTGATAAACCGAGCAGATATTTGATGTTTACACAACTACTTTCTCGCCTGAAAATATGTTAAAAGTTTATTTTGTGACCCAGAAAGATTAGTATGAGTAATTTTAAAACTTAGTAGCGGCCGCCATTGCTGGAAACTGGAGTTTGGCTGGGCCGCGCTATGAATTCTGGGATATGGTAGTAATTTGGACAGCCTTATAATCGCAGTATAATCGCAGCCTTTGCGGTTAGAAAATTGCACTTGATCATGTCGCGATATTATCGCAAATGCGATATATCGTTCAGCCCTACTATACACTATACACTTATATATAATGATTTATTAATAGGGGAGAAAGACCATAATAGCACCGTTTTGTGCAGTTTGCAAATAGAGATTGAAGAGCAATGTTTAAATAAACATCAGTATAACACTACACCCCATCCAAAGCCAGAAATCCTGGTAAATCCCCTAACCGCACAATTTGGTAGCTCAAAAGAATAACTTTTTAGTACTATGGTTAAAAATCACCCCAAGATATTATATTATGCAAAAACTGGGTAATACAAGGCAATAATAGCTCCGTTTTGGGAAATTCTCGAACACTGAGACTGATGTCTACCTTTCAAATAAGCATGAACTGATACACTGTTACACACCATCAACACTAGAAATGCTGTAAAGTCTCCAGACTGAAGTTAATATAAGGATAAGTACACTGTAGCAACATCAAATTTCCCCCCCAAAGCCAAGTCTCAAAACACCGCCGGTCTTCAACATGAATCAGTCGAGAGATTTCTCCTTGCAATTCATCACAGAAAATCAGGGTCCCAAAAACTAAACAAATATTCTCCACCGGCTGCAAGAGAACATTTTTCTTGCTGACATTTTCATACCATTTCAGTGCAGGGGCTGAGATGAAAGTACAGCAGGGTGATCCACCTACATTAACGTCCTAGTCAAGTCATTTGTCCTCAGCGCTGTCGCCCCAGGCAGGACCTTATTAGGTTAGAGAGAGCCCCGGTTCCTACGCAGAGTGACAACAAAACACGGGCCGCTCAGCAGCAGGCCAGATGGATATTGAAGCCGACAAGCTACTCTCGACAATTCCCAAAATCTGACCAGAGCTGAAGATGCAGGGTGCCGTTATGAATCCTCTGTCACCCTGAAAAATGCAGGACTTCCCCGGTGCTGCACTGGAATGCAATACAGACTGATTGTGTGTTGTTGGGTTGGCGGGGAGAGCAGCACGCTCATTTAAAATCGGAGAAGGGCAACGGCAGAGGCAGGAAATCAGTAGCTAATTTCTCTGAACTCATACTGCTGAAAGCACTCAGCTTCTTCTTCCCTTTTTCTTTTTTTTCTTCCTTTCACTGGCTTTATTTGCCCTCGTTAGCTGAGCATTCAGTCATTCACTGCTTGCTGCACCGATTTATAAACGCACTGCTGCTCTGTAGCTACTTTGTAGCTTTGACTCAACAGAGCACTTCCTCCCACTCCACTGTGATGACATCAGAGCCTAATGAGAAAAACAGCAGTGTCAATAACCAAACGGGAAAGATCCCATTATTAGGCCACAGCGGTATAAATTACTTTCTCTCTCTACCGCAACCACACCCCTGTTCTGCTGGCTTCACAGGTCAGAGTTCAACTCTTGCCGTGTCGTCAGCAATAAAGACTTTTTTTAAAAATCAAGAATGGAAAAAAAAAATAAGGAAGGGAGACAGCGTGCTTTGCAGGAGCCAGGGTACCAGATGCTGTAACATTTTCCAGTATTTACCCTCCTCCTGAAGATTAGCTTTACAGACGGCCTTCTCTGTGATTTTATAGACGTTTCTTGGAAAGTCAAGCGTCCCGATTTAAGGAACTAAGGAAAACTGAACGTCACCCACCCCAGTTTGCTTCTGAAACCTTAATGGTGTCAGCGGGTAAGAGGTATAAAAATACGTCAGTGTTTTACATACACACACTGAGTCTGGGGGGAGGGGGGTAATTCGTTAAGCATGTGGCACAAAGCACAGTGGAAAAATGGTCTGTACAGATGAGGGTTGTTATTTTTTGTTTTCCCTAAAAGGCCAACGGTAAAAATTTAAACCCAGTGGAGATTTTGGAGTAATAATATAAATCTATGGATGAATTTTCTGCCTTTTACTTTTTTTAATGACATTATTTACTGGTTAATTTTTATAGTCTGCAAAATGTCAGAAAGAAAGTTTATGGTCACATTTCATGTCTTCAAACGTTCAGACTGCACATGTTTAATGAGAAAACATAGAAAAGTGGTGAAACTGCACGTACAGAATGTATGAATATTAAACTTAAGGACCACGTATGCTTTTTCTTATTTTCTGTCATATGTACAGTGTCACAGTGGTGTGCTATCATATTTAACACTCAAAATTTCTAATATTGAAGCTCGGTGCTCTAGTTTCAGACTGCTTTTTTTTTTTCATTTTTTACGTTTGGGTCTGTGTGATGTCAATGACAGGGGATATCTCGAAAACTGCCATCTCAGCTCTTGCTGTGAGAGTACAGAAGCTCCGCCCACTTTTTTTATTTAAGAGGGGCCGCCAATCCAGTCTAAAAGAAATGTGACCTTAAATGCAGAGGAATTAAACCAGCTCGATTCACAGCATGAAGTGATGAGCTAGACCAGGGCTCGGCAACCTGCGGCTCCGGAGCCGCATGCGGCTCTTTAGTCTGTATAGTGCGGCTCCGCGTGGTTTGGGAAAATAAATTTGAAGTATTTAGCTGAAGTGTATTTTATTTATGTTAGATCTTTTTTAATTTGTAGTTCTAAATTGGAAGATTATTGTGATATTGAAATATAAAAATAAAATTATATTCTATTATTTTTTCCATGGCTCAAAATAAGCGCGGAAGCCGGTTAACCCGCCGAAACGCCGTGCATTTATCGAGACTTTCAACCCCAGGTAGGCTAATTATGGATCTTCGGATCCACATTATGACAGCAGCTATTCTCAATCGTGAGCTATGTTAAAAACAAACACCGCTCACGCCTCACAGATGACACCTTACAGCCCTGCGTAAAGATGACGTGACTTCGTACAGCCCCGATTTGCAGATGCTGTGCGCAGAGGTTCGGGAGCAGAAGTCCCTTTGTAAACAAACATATGTTCAGCATATCTTTATTGACCACTTCTCACACACGGTTGCTGTACGCATACAGCCGGCTGTAGCTTTTCAGCTCACAACCCGACACATACCAACAACAGCATAGACGGCACAGAGGTTAAGGCGGCGAGGCGCGATTGCGGGTGCCGCTCAGGTACGTCCTCCTAGACCACGCCCCGTCATACACATTAACCAGGTAAAATACATATTTAGGCAGAATTTTGCAAATATCTATTTTTCTTTTTTCAGCAGCATAGTGCTCCAAAATCCCAAAGGCGATATAAGGGTGGCGGCTCACAACAGTTTTTGTTTGCTGGATCATTTTAGTTCAGCTGGGTGTCTTTCCTTTTGTTATGTTTCTTTAAGAGTTCAAAATGTGTTAATTACATAAACAAAATGTAATTTTCTCTGTAGCACTTCATGGATTTCATAAGCAACACACCTTAGTTGTTCACACAAAGCATAAAGGTAAAAAACAATATATACAGTGTTATCTTGATTTTAGATGTCAAAAAGTATTTGCGGCTCCCAGTGTTTTCTTTTGCGTGGAAACCGGCTCCAAATGGCTCTTTGGGTGTTAAAGGTTGCTGACCCCTGAGCTAGACAAAGGTCCAAAGAAGGATTATTTTAGGACACTTAACGTGGAGTTGGAAATGAATCTAACGGCTGCCCTTTATTTGTTTGACTTCATCAGACCTGCAATGACAGCATTAGAAGAGAAATTCACTTGCTATATAAAAATATAGGGCTGGAAGATGTTTTTAATTACTCTCTAGTGCACTAATAGGAGCATTACACAATGGACTACAGTATATAAGCTTCATCTGGTTTTCACCAATATCTGTGTGACGGCATCCCATAAAATCCAGGGCCTTAAATAAGGATCTCAGGGATCAGTGCGGTTATAATGCCCCCTCCAGTTTGAGATGTGATCCCATTAGCTGGAAACAAAGCCTCTTTGCTGCCAGTGATAGGGCAAATCTGTTCCTGCACCATCTAGGGAAGGAGGGGGTTCTCCTACTCTAATTTCCGGACTGTCCAGCCAGTTCACGTTCAATACGTTTTAGGGGCTGAAGCTATTGATCCGTGCTCTTCTCTCCCACTCTCTCTCACACACACACACTCTTTTCCCTGCACATCTGTTTTTAAGTGCATTACATTTCTAGCCGTGTCTGTCAGCACTCCCTCGACTGACAGCAGGACGACGTTAAAGCCAGCCATTTAGTTTTCCAAACTGGAGCAAACAAGCCACTTCACCTCCATTACTGGAGCTTTCAGCAATGGAGAAATAGCTTTCTGTCTTCCACTGGAGTACTTCACCCTACATAATCCACTTTAATGTTATCCAGAGCATCTTCGGGTCCTCATGTGACGCTCTATTAATAACAATATTTGACCATTTTGGGATCAATGAGGGAAAGGGGGGAAAAAACAACAACAAACTGATTATGCTGACTGCTAGTCCATTTTAGCAGTGGTGCTCATAAAAGCAGGGGTGTTAGGATCCAGGCAATTGGACTGATGAGGTTTAGGCTCCTTGGTAAAATGATCATTGTTTACTCTAGATAGCCTGCAGTCTGCCCCCCCACCAAAAAAAGGTCAAACAGTCAGATATGGACACTGACTCGTTGTAAAGCAAATGTTGTACACACTTATGCCACATAGGAATGTTTTCTTTCGTGTTTGGTGTAGTAAAATGCTGGATGTGTTTACATTCTTCACCCTCAGCCAGGGCTGTCTGGGTTTTCATAGATGATCTTTGGACAGGTTTTCGAATAACTAACCAGTTAACTATGAACCAGGCCAATACAAACCGGATTACTGCTATTCCCCTTTAAATTAACTGTCTGAGCTTCACCGTAGCATCTATAACAGTCCAGTTAACGCAGTGAGTTACTTTGTTACTAATCCAGCTCCATCTTCAAACAGCATGTAGAGTCATCTACAGCTGTGGTGGCATTTCCTGCACAGCTGGTAATGGGATGAGCAGTCACAGGCCTGTGTGCTGGGCCCTCCGCTACAGCTCTAAACTATCCGCAACTATCACACTGATCACGCATCTGAAACACCGGTAAATCGTGAGATTACATTAACAGCATAGGCCAAATTATTAAGAGAAACCTGGCCTTGCACCACGATTGCGTTTAGCCGTCTTTGCCTTATTGTATTAGGAAAAAGAAAAAAAAGAAAAAAACAAAAAACAATCCTCTCTGTACCTGACCAACCTCGCCCATTCCTCCTGTGCCGTCGATGCGGGGACGCTTGCACTCAGCGCCGGTCGAGTCCACCAGAGCCGCCGCTGTCTGTCCGTCGGGCTCCGGGTCTCCTCGCTTCATGCCGCGAACAGCTGCAGGAGCGCCACCGGGGTTGGGATGCACCCCGGCCATGGGGTCCAGCTCTCTATCCCGGTCTATGAGACCCCGGGATACAGGCAGCATGATGGATGCAACGTCGGTCGACATTAACATTTAAAAATCTTTTGTTCCCTCTCTTCAGCTAAACGGGGCTAAAATAACCTAATCTAGTGCACCTCTGTGCTTAAATCGGCGGAGGGATTAAAACAGTCTTTTAATAATCCAAGTAGCTTTCACTGTATTTTGGGCCTTTGTATGATTCCCCCCCAGTGAGTTGATGTATCTGGAAATGTTTTGGCTGCCTGGCTTAAAAAATGTCACTTGAAAAAAAAAAATATATATATATAAAAGGAAATCTCACACAAGCACCGTTTTCCCTGTTATTTCATAACAGAGTCCCCTGTAATGCGAGCAGCTCTGTCGGGCTAATTTGCAGCTGTGTAGCCCCTGTCTGCTGACCGTGTATGTATTTACTGCGGGGATGCCTAAGAGGCCTACGTTATTTCAGATCATAACAAGCCAATTAAACAAACACCGATCAAAACAATGGCTCCTGAGCTTAGCCTACTGCCTAGTTTCCATTTGCTCCCCCCTCTCTTTCTCTCTCTCTTTTTTAACCCCACTCCAGGAGAGCTGTGTGTTTTTTAAGAGCACAACATCAATACCCTACCGCAACCTCAAGATGAAAAAAACCCTCAACATGTCTTCCCCGTCGCCCTTTTTCCTCCCTGTTAGCCACAGACTTTTACCACAGAGCAGAGGTTCACTGAAAGTCAATCCTCCTCAGGAGCTCTCTCTTCCCATGTTAGTCCGCAAGTCTGCGCTTAAAGAAAAGACGGCTTCTTCCCTCCCCCCAAAAAAACAAAAACAATAAAGCCAACCAACCAACCGAAGGACGGACAGGCGGACGGACGGACGCCGGGGCTGCAGCGTTTCCTTCTCCCTCTCTTTCTCTCGCTTATTATTTTCTTTCCGCTCTCCGCTTTCCCGGTGTGTTCATGTAGCGTGTGTGTTACAGAAAGGAAACTGTCCTCCCTCCCTCCTTTCCACCCTCCTCCTACTCTCTTGGTGTAGTCATTCCCCTCCTCCTATCTTCCGCTCTTGCCTTTGAACGCAGAGCCAGGCAGCCATGCAGCCTACAAAATACACGCAGTGTGCCGCAGTGCTTCCATACATTTCACCGAGGGGGAGGTGTGTGTGTGAGAGAGAGAAGGGGCGACACGCACTACAATTCAACCCCTCTCCCCAAAAAATAAAACTGTAACTGTAAGCTGCTTTTACTATTCACATTTTTGTTTGTGCGCAGTTCTTCAAAATAAAAGTTTTTGCTCTTTAATGTTGGCCACATTACATGGCTGAATATTGAAAGGGGTGGGCTGCTCGGGAAGATTTCATGCCTAACTCATTACACAACCGATACGCAGGCCAAGGTCTTCACACAAGCCCAGCTGTGAGTCATGCAGCATGGAGTACCTTATGTTCCTCTGGCATTTTTATTGCTTGGATGACACCCAGTGGTCAAAGGGTACCATGGGAAAGGAGCACTTCAAAGGGGAACTGTTGTAGCGATTTAAAATACAAACAAGAGCAGACTTGCAGAGGTTTATTACATGTGTTGGTTCAGCACAATCTCCAGTCGCTTGACCTGAATAGTCCCAGTTTAATTTATTTTGGAAAAAAAACCTTTTGCAGGAGCCATGACTCCTCCCACTCTACCTTGCAGACATTCTCGTTTTCCCTCCCCAACTCTGATAACTGGATATTTCGGGATATACACTTATAATCACAGTTGAGTGACTTCTGCACAATAAAGTCTCCCTTGCACATTACCGCAATGCACAGGTTTAGCATTTTAATCATTAAGAATATGCAACGGTTGTTTTTGGATCTCATGCTTTATAGCCTTTATGCCACACAGACAGCTGCAGCCTTACATTTATCATTTTCACATGTGGATTCTCAGAGTTAGTTTCTATGCAAAAATAATAAAATTCAAGCTTAATAGTAAAGTAGACAACTGCCCAAGGACACCAAGAGCCAGGGGTTTACTGTGAGTTGCACCTAAAAGGGTCTTTTAGGTGATTTGTGCCTTATTAAATAAACTCGAAGCTCAGCCCTTATTAGTGGGGCGACATTGGAGCATCTGTGGCTGAGGTGGTAATGATGGATTGATCCACAGCTCCTCTAGTCTGCATGTCAGTGTATATCTGAGCAGGTTACTGAACCAAGCTGGCCCTAATGCATCCATCGGCACATGTGTGAATGCTAGACAAAGTGTTAAGACCAGGGATGTCAAACTCATTTACATTGCAGGCTAATCTTATGTGGGTCAGACCAGTGAAACACCCCTTTCTTTGAGTGTACAGAAACTAAAATATACAATCTCCAAGACAGTTAGTATAAGGAAAATAATTTAAATTAACAGGATGTCTCAGTTTTTCCTACATGATAAAGAAGTGCAGCTGTAGTAGAAGAAGAGTTCTGCTGACAGATTTACATACAATTTTTAGCTTAGAAATGTACCAAAAATCAAGAAATTATCAGGGTGTAGGGAAGGTCTACATACAAAAAAAAAAAAAAAACAACCTGTAATGCTTTGTCCAAAATAGAAGTCCACCACTACATTCTCCAAAGTTGTCCAGTGGGCCAGATTGGAGGCTTTGCCAGTCCAATTCTTGCCATTGGGTCTCATTTGTGACACCTCTTTCAGGGAGGGAGGGAGGGAGGGGGGGGGGGGGGGGTGTTGTACTAAGTACTCAAATTGAGTTGGGAAGTGCCATCAGAAGGTTTCCCCTGGCATACATGGTGGCTTTTTTGTAGAATGTGTTCAGTCACAGTTGTATTACTACTTGAAGCTGCATAATAATCATGAATAACATTCACATTCAAACTGTGGAACGAGCTTCCTTTAGAGATTAGACAGGCCAGTTCTTTATCCGTTTTTAAGTCACTCTTGAAAACCCACCTCTTTACCCTGGCCTTTGACACCGTGAGATGTTGGTTTTTATTTTAGTTGATTCGATGCAGTTTTATCTTGTTTTTGTTTTAATATAGGGCTGTTTTAATTTTGTGTTTTATTTATTTTGGTTTTTTCTGTTATTCTATTGTTTTAACTTCTTTTCTGTACAGCACTTTGTTCCTGTGCTGGGTATTTTAAAGTGCTTTATAAATAAAATTGGATACTGTGTAATGAGGTCAAGCATGTCATTTCTGTCCATGCTGAGGTTTCTACCTCATTCTTCGTGCATAGCCTCCAGTCATCCTGCTCTAAACATGCACATGTTTAGAGTACTCCACAATGATAGCATGTCCAAACAAAGTTGCCTCCCACTTTTTTTGATGTACTGCCACTTCCTACTGTAAAAGCTAATGGCTGTCAGTTTAAAATAAAAAAATAAAATAAAATAAAAATAAAAAAAAACCCACACATGCTACTTGAGAGCTTTTATTGGTAGTTACGAGTGATGACTGAGGCCTGAAAAAGAAAAGGGAAGAAAAAAAAAAAAAAAAAAAAAAAGGGGCAAAGAAATGGTTAAGAAATTAACTTTGAAGTATATAAACAAGACGTAAACAGCTGTTTTACTAGTCAGACAATCATCTTGGCTAATTTCATGCATTTACTGTGGTGCAACTGAAAAAACAGGAAATGGCTCCGTCTGAATTAATAATTCAAAACTGTCCTCATTACTAAAACATTGTCCTGCTGTCATATGGAACTGTAGCTACTACTGGCTCTCTGGCTGTTCTCGGAGAGTAGGCGGCTTGTGAAGGAGTTCATTCATGGCAGTTTTGTTGCGATCCACCCGAGTTCACAAGAGTGTGCTGGGTGATTTGAGGACAGAGCGCTAATTATCCTCACCGTCACTGGCCAAAGCATCCTTCAACACAAGGACCATCACGTGGCGAGCAGATTTCAGTCGAACACATGAAGTAGATCTGAGAGGGAAGAAAAGTAGAGCAGGATTTAATGTTGTGTCCAGTCTCCAGAGTGTGCAGCGTAATATTACAAACAGCTGCTGGCAATTGAGATGGGGCCAGAATTTGCAGCTTACAAAATGGCTCCTCCACATCTCATTAGGAATGCTGCCTAAGAGATTTAGAGATATAGCCACAAATCGTCTTCAGACAACACGTTTCCACTAGATGAAAAGATAACTCATCTGAACTGGCACTAATAGAGAGTCTAACAAGCACACATTTGTTCACATTTTAACCAAATTAAGACAGGAAGCCTGGATACTGTACTGTGCAAGAGTCCCGAGTCACCCCTCATGTCTTTACAGTTTCCTTGCAAGGAGTCACACTTGTAATTTTTAACATGTGTTAAAACAGTTTATACCCAATAAGTGTATCCAGAACAAATGTTGTACATGTATACATGTCAACTGTTATGTCACAGGACATTATGAAATCATGTTTATCATTTCAAGTTTGATTTTAACATGCAGGTCTGTGTCTCTGTAAGCTTTGAGCTAACAGAGGTGTATTTTTGCAAAGCCATGGCATCAAAAAAAAAAAAAAGTCATATCCCAATTTAACAAACAATCCTATGTCTACAGAAGTATTTACATGCCTATAGAGTAGCCCAAAACCATTATATGCAGAACTCAAGTGGCTGTGTTCCTGCTTACCTCTTCATCCAGATCCTTAAACTCACCATCAGGAAGGAACTGGAATGTTGTGATGGTGAAGCGGCGGGTCTGAGCATCAGGAGAAAGTGGCTGAGGATGCGATGGAACAGCCTGTGGCGGTGCTGGGTCCAAAGGGTTGGGACATCTGTGGAATAGATGAGAGCCAATGTGATAACACGTTTTACTTTCCATGTAAAAATCAAATATTTGTGAGAAGAAAGTTTTGATACTCCTACGGACCTCTCCTCCTCCTACGAGCTCAGTTTTTTCCCCTCCTATGTTCTTTTCACATTTTTAAACCTACCCATTGTACAGCAGCACCCACACAGCTTTTCCAGAGCGGGGGTAGGCCACGCAGAAGTGTACCAGCAGAACTAAAGTGGGATCTGGAGAGTTGAGGAGCCGCACTTCCAGATTGAGAGGCTTCCCCAGCATCATCTTCAAGGGCTGGTGATACTGTGGGTAGTACCTTTTGTACTGGTCATCTGCCGTGTAGGTATATAGGAATAGCATTTCACTCTTTCATAAGCAAGCACAAGATCTCAAAGCTGAACTGGATGCAGTTTAAGATATTCATACACTGCCTAAATATTTAATTTCCCCCACAATTGTTTGTTATTCAATTATTTTTCCAATCCATCCCAACCAGTGTTGAATGGTTATTTGATATTAAAAAGCATTTTGTCTTGAAATTAGTACAATTTACCTTCAGCAATCCTTAGCTGAACTCCAAATGCCCCATAGGACTGAATTTCAGGACCGAGGGTGGGAGTTTTAACTATGTAGCTCACAGTCAGAACTGTTCCTGGCATGTACCTGCACTCCACCAGCAGCCTGAGAATTAAGACAGAAGATGTGATAAATAATATCTAGACAGTTTAATCATTTGTCATTTCTTCATCTTTGTTGCATGTTATTCATCCACCAAACTGTCCATCATGGAGTTATTCACTCCATCCTTCAGTGACATGACCGAAGCTTTCTGTGAACACTGTGGGCATATTAAAGGTAAATATGGGTCTGACCTGACAGGAGAATCTCTTGTGATAGTGCCATAGTTGAGGCTGATTGCCTGAACCATGTTGATGACTTCTACCATATAGACAACAGTTTCCCCCAACATCTGTTAGGACGGGGAAAAGAAATTTCTTAATGCAAACCAAAGGAATCATGGAATACAACTGGACTTTTCATTATTTTCCCCAATTAGCTATAGACTCATTAAATCAGCACTCTAGTAACTATAGGAAACACTAAATATTAGAAGTAAATTTGTGCACTGGTCAAATCTCACCACTCTGCGTGTCCCACAGCCATCCATCGGGATCTTAAACAAGGCGTAGTCAGAAGTCACTTTCTGAGGTCTGCAGGTGAAGTTGCCGGCAGCGACAAGCAGGGCAGGGGAAAGAGGGGGCTCCGTGATGGAGGCAGGCACAGAGAAGACAAAGTGGCGGTCAATAGTGCACTCTGGAGGGGGATGCAGAAAGACAAACACAGATACACATGCACAGTTATGTAAAGGTCAGATGAACCAAAGGTCAGAAATCTCAGGAGGCAATTGATAATGAGACCCAAGGTATCTTATACCCTTTTCACATTTTGTGTCACTGCCAGCTTGAATCATGCTGCGCTGGCCCTGAATATCCCTCTTCACACATCCAGCAGCTGTAGCGCTTACATTTCTGCACCCAAAACATCTCAAATGTACTCAGCTAAGTGGTGTGAAAAAGCCAGTGGGGACGCAGACTGCAGCTCACCATCCATGGGGTAGTAGCAGGCAGGGGGGTGCTTGTTGAAGCAGCAGCCCATGGAGAGGCACTGTGTCTGGGATAGAGAGCTGGATCCACAGGGGAGATGCTGTTCGTGAGGAAGGTTGCACTCTGAGGGACAGCACGACAAATGTCAGCCACACAGTTAAAATAACTCTGAATGGCCAGGAGAAAACAACCTTTGGCAAATTGAACAGCCTTTCAGAGGAGTAAATATTAAGTCTATCTACCTTGCCTGGGCCCCGAGATGGTAACCGGACAGGAAAACTGAGACTCCTTTTTGCCATTTAGTGTCATGTAGATGACAGTGATGATGTATAGTGTACCCTTTTAGAGAAAAATGTTTATACCAGAGTTAATAGGCACATAAAATAGTCAATTATACAAAAAGGTCATATGCTCAGTGTGAAATCCAAGTCAATACTTGCCTGCACACTCATGTGGCAGCGTGAGTGCAACTGTAGATTCAAATGGATTTTGCCATCTTTGCCTTTGCTTGCAGAGTACCCACATTGCTTTGGGGCATCCTTGAGGTTCATCTGGTTCCCCTTGATGTCTGAAAAATACATTTGGAAACGCACAACAAGTTATTTTTGTGTGCACTTTAAAGCGGCACAATTATAGATCTCAGCAGGCGTAAGGGGCTCCGTTTAAGCACTCCCCAGTCAAAATAAAGACCAAGTCTGCCACTCCCACTCACAGTAAACCAAAGCCCCTGAACTATGTAGTAGTCAACTCATGCAGAGATGATGGCAAACATATGCACCTGGAACGCATACACCACCACACAGACGCACACACCTTTAACAACTATTTCTGAAATGGGACCAAAGGGGAGCTCCACAGTCATCTCATGAGAAGAGCAGAAGATTTTAGGCTTTGGAACAGCAGACGGGCCGATCCCATCCTTGGTGGTGCTTGGTGGGGTTGGTGTGGGTAGTGGGGCATCTGTAGCAAGATTGTCAGAGGGGCTTTGAAATGGGCACTCCAGGTCCACAGTCCTGTACTGCGCCATGGAGAAGTCCCAAAACCGTAGAGGTAAGGAAATGGTCGTGGGAGTCTACAGCAAGAGAAATCAAAATCAATAAGAGCAACCACGCATGGTTTCAAGCGCCTGTATTCAAAAATAAAGTCTGCCAGTGGAGGTCACAAAACAGTTCAGCAGTTGGGTTGCAGAGAACATATTTAATTTAAAAAAAAAAAAAAAAAAAAAAACTCCACCCAACACAGATGCATGCAGAACCAGTGCTGCATAGTCCATATGGGATTAATCATAAATATGCGCTGCTGACTAGGAAGAACTGCCCGGCTGTGTTCTATATGCAAGCAGGACTTGCTGTAGTGACAACACAAATGGTGCAAACTGCCATCATCAGCAATTCAAAATAGCTTTATATCTTGCCATGTTGCTGTAGAGGACTGCAGTTCATCTGTGCATTTGTTCCCCCCATCCATTTATTCATAGAGTAATGAAAATTTAACAGACAAAAGAAAAATGGAAAGCAACCAGGCAACAGACTCAGAAATTAACAGTTTAACCAACACTTGAATAATTTTCCTGTCAGTCTGTCATTGTGATACCACTCAGTATCACAGTACTCAAGGATTCCCTTTGAGCTGCCTTGTTTTTAAATGCATGTGCCATTTTATCCTGCATATCCAAAACAATCGTCCACAAGAACAAAACCACTGACAGGTGAAGGAAACATCGATCGTTGATCATGTCATTACAATGCTGTGTTCTCTTTAACCTGCTGGAACCTGGCATCCTTTTGGCTCATTAGTATGACAACACCCACCTAAACACCATTACAATCTGAGTAGATAGAGGTCAGGTGTCAATGCCATAACAAGTCAGAACTGCTTTGATGGATAAATTGAACCTACACAAAATTTCAGGAGGTGGTTCTAAAGTTGTGTCTGACCGATGTTGACGTCTCATTCCAATTCAATGACTACACGCCTGAAGTTGGACATTGCATCATCAGCAACATTACGCGATTAAAAGACATACAACGGCTGCCTTATTTTCCAAGTTAGACATTTTCAATAATGCACACAGTTGGCATTTTGGGAATCAGTGTGCTATGCTCCCATTACAAAACACACAAAGCAACAATGCAAAAAAAAACCCCACAACAAACACAAAAATGACAGACTAAACGCACTGATCCCACCTGTAAGTAGCTGTGGCAGGCAGGCAGAGGAGAGTGGAGAATTACCCCAAAGCCCTCAGTCATCTGTAGCATGTACCCACAGAATGGAGCCACACTGGAGACGAAAGTCCAGATGTTTGTTTGGTCTGGAGTAGGAACCAATATTAGTTAGATAACTGCAGATTACATACATTTTTCATCTTGAAAGTAAAACCTGATTCAAACATACTGACAGTGTTTCTAAGCTCATCTGGTAAAAGCTACGTTATTTCAGACGTAAATGCACGCTTATTTTAAAACCATGGTTTTCTCCAATGTCTCTGGTGACAAAAATAAACAAACCAGCTTGTTCTTTCTGAAAGTCAGATTCTAAATTCTTACCTTACTATAACTGATTAATTATGAATGCAACAATAAAAACATACGGAAGCTAAACAAACAATGTTTCACCGTGTTTGAAAGGTTTAAATGTTAAAACATTTAAACAGGTCAGAGCCTGGTTAGAAATTAATTTCCACAGGAAATTATACTTGAGTCAGTGCGCCCCTGCCTCCACAAAAAGTGATGAAGACAAATTGTGTCGAACCTTCCACTAGAAAAAACTAAATCTTTGAGGGAAAAAATTAATAAATTCTTTAAAGCCATTGTAGGTTTCATCTTTGGTACATAAGTTTTACTAAGTTTGAGACTTCTACATGGTAAATGACCTGTATTTGTATAGCGCTTTACACTACATTTAGTCACACACACACACACACACACACACACACACACACACACACACACACACGATGGCAAGCTACATTGTAGCCACAGCTGCCCTGGGGCGCACTGACAGAGGCGAGGCTGCCGGACACTGGCGCCACCGGGCCCTCTGACCACCACCATGGGATACATCACTGGGTTTTTTTTCCCCCCTTAAGTAATCGCACAATTTGTATGTCTAATGCAGCAAACATGACACCTAGTTAAATACTTATTAGTTATGAGTTAGAGTTATGGTTTAAAAAATAAAATAAACATACATGTCAAATATTAAGTATATTTTGCTGTGATTTCTTCAACAGCACCTCAAATCACAAATATACCTGACTAAGGATTTCTTCTTTAACCGAGGCAGCTGGCAGTAAAATAATATAAAGTGTCACAGCTAGTCTGTTTATCTAACTACTTGCCAACACAAAGAGCTCTTATGTTTGGACAAACACCAACCTTTGACCTGTATAGAGTCTGGGTGAGTAAAAGGCAAGAAAGCAACCATCCTCCCAGTCATACACTGGAGATTAGGAGTCCATGGAGAGGGCCCAGCTGGGGTTGTAGAGCTTGTGGTGGGGGGAGTAGTAGTGGTGGTGGAAGGCTTTGGTGTCGTCACAGGTGGTTGAGTCTCTGGATACCGAGGCAGAGGGGGGTGGGGTGGAATGTAGTGTGGTGGGTAGAGAGTATGATAAACATGGTAAGGATAAGAGCTACATATTGTGTGACTGTAAGGCAGACAGATCTCTTGTGGAACTGGTTTCTGAGGTTCCTCATTGGCAGGTGTTGGAGATTCAGCTGGTTGTAGGTAAAACAGATTTGAGAGAAAATTGTAACCCCTGGTTTTAAAAGGGTCAAGTGGAGCAGCAGAAGGTTTTTGGTAGGACACTGGCCAATAACCATAATAGGAGCTGTAAGAAGAAGCTGGAGGACCTATAGGCTGTTTAGACTGAGATGGAGGAGGATATTGTGGACCAGGAGGCAGAGGAACAGGTGGCTGGTTTACTGGTTCAGGATAGTAAGGCATCTGAAGATAGTACTGAGGGTAAAGAGGATGTGATGGAGGTTTGGCTGGTTTTGTAAGTGGAGGAACAGTAGTAGTGGTGGTTTGAGGTGGTGTGGTTGTAGCTGGTGTCACTGTTGGGTAGTAGAATGACATATGGGAGTAATCAAATAGATACTGAGGAGGTAAATTAGGCACTTGATGTGGAGACTGTCCATTTTCAAGTGGACGAGGATTGGGATCAGGCCTGGCCAGCACCATGACTGGAGAACGGTAGTGAGAAGGTGGATATTTCAAGGAGCCAAAAGAATAAGGTGACTTCCCAGGAAAATTGGGCTGGTAACCGGGAGGACTGTCACCGGTGGGCTGAGGTGGCTCTTTGGCTTGTGGCCCAGGAGGGTAGAGCTGGAGGAACTGGGGCAGCTGGGGGAACTGGAGACCAGGATAGCTGTAGTCAGGATAGCCCGGAAATTTTCCGTGTTCTGGGGTTGGAGGTGGAGGAGGGGAAGGTCCAACGGGATCTGGGATGTTGGGATACTGAGGGTTGTCGGGAGACAAAGGTGGAGACCAAGGTGTAGAGGGTGCATAGGGGAACCAAGAAGTGACTGGGCAGGAGAGAATGTATTCATTATCACCAAATACAAGCTCAAGCTGGAGACCATCCTGTGGGGGGGGAAAAAATTAAAAGAAGTGTTGCAGATATTATTGCAAGCAAACAGTCTGGTAATCCAGTTAAAAATAGGAAAACTTACTCTACTGGTGAAACAAGGAGCACTGGAGTAGATGAACAAAGTATGCTCCTCAGACTGGGAGTCTATATAGTACGCACACTGTTCAGATACAAATGGATGCAAAGCTCCATTCACTGCAAGACATTGAACATACTTTTGTTTTTGTTTTTTTACTCAATTGACAATGAAAACCACCAGTGTTTAAAAATTGCATAAATTTCCACTATTCTTCAAGACCAGAAGCATTAAGCTATCTCCTAACTTTACATAAAATACACACACAAAACAAAAAACCTTTCACTCCCAATGCAGGTATATCCTTCTCCTGTGCATGTATCTGCACTGCCATGCCAAAGGAGGAGCAGAAGACTGAGGGTGGTGAAAGAGGGAACAAGGGTGTAGGAATGGATATCCGAATTGGGCAGGAGAGCTTCAGCGGGGTGCCCCACCACAGCAGGGGCAGCATGTAACTGTTATTCTGACAGAAAGCAGCACGACAAAGTCAGGGGCAGTTAACACAGACCACGAGAGACGATGATGGGCGTCAAACGCTGCTGCTGGTACCTCCTGGGTGATGTAACAGGCGTCGTATGGCACCATCATCTCAAGGTCACTCCACGATGTCCTCAGAGTGTAACCACAGTATGGAGGCAACTGAAACACCGAGATCGGAGAGGTTCCCACTGTAGAAACAAAAAGTGTAAAGAACTGGGGGGTTTGTTTTTTTAATTTCTTATATATTGAAATCACATGTGGTGAGCCCTCCCTCTGAATATAATGGTATAATGGCACAAAAAAATAAAATAAAATAAATAAAAAGAAGTACCCCAAAACAAAAAAAAAAAAAACAAAAAACAAAAAACAAAAAAAAAAAACAAAAAAAAAAAAAAACACACAAGACATGTCTTCCAACACCACAAACTTACCTCTGTCCACTGACAGGTGTGCAAATCCTTGACCGGAGGCAGTGAAGACCATGACATCATCATCACACTCCACCAGAGGACTCATAGCCTGCCACTCAGAAAAATGTGTACTGGACTCAGAGGATAGGCCCAAAACCTCCCCCTGAAAACCTAGAGGATTAAAAAGCCAAATACACATCAAAGATGTAGTTCTTGTCTTTAAATTACCCACCCAGTTTGGCATAGCAGTCATTAGATGTGCTGGGTATTGTTTGTTAATGATAGAAATGTGTAGCAGAAGCAGAAGTGACTGTTTTATCCTTCATGCTGGCTGCGCCCTACATTTCCCAGAATGCAAGTCGCTCACAGTTTAGTTTTCAGGTGTGCTGCAGCTATATGGGTATCCTTACTATACCCGACCCAAACTGACTCAAAGGAATTCCTACTGAAGCAACTAAAGGCTTAATAAACGCCAGCCTTTACTCACCACATAAACCACCTGTGAATAACATATGAGAGTTTGAGGTTAACCTGTAAAATCTGCTTGATGTCCATGTACAGACTCTGGAGTCGAGGACTTTGGTTTCACGCTAACATTCCCAATATTCCAAGACAAACTCTCGGGCACAAATTTGACGTCTGACTTCTTAAGGTCTTGTGCACTAAGATGTGGGTGTGGCTCTCCAGATCCAGGCTGAAGTTGAAGCTTGTGAAGTCTCTGTTCGTTAGATTCGCGCAGATCACCATATCCTGTCCCGGTGTGCTGTCCAGCTGGAGTTTTGTCCTGTTTAATCCTCTCCCCTTCTGTAGCTGTAAAACCATCCTCCCACTGTCCTAAACTTACTGAACAACACAGCTGAAACACGTAAAAATAAACAGTTGCCACAAATAAAAATATACTTTTTCCTCTTTTCTGTTTGCAAGACATCGCCGGAATGGACGCTTCTTGCCCGCGTGCGCGCAGAGGGCCTCACCTGAACGCGAAGGTGATCAATTAAGTCATCAAGCACGAGCCAATTAAAAAGCCTGCACAGAGAGAGAGCGAGAGAGGCTGTCGAGCGAAAGGCTTGATGGGAAATTTGATAACGTTAGCACCAGAATGAATATGTTTGCAAGTCTTTGGGTGAGTCTGGCTGTTATTGTTTTAAGGTTATATTATATGGTCCATCAGTTTTAGTATGTTAGGTAATTTTTAACGTCATTTCTAACAATTCCTGAAACTCAAAGACATCAGAACATTTTGGAAGCTCAGTATTTTGTAATTTTTTTATGAAATTAAATACAAACTTAAAATATTACCTAATTATCAAAGTAGTTGATTTTTACTTTAAAATTCGAATTGATGAAATATTATTGTGAAATGTTTTGTTTCTTGCGGACTTGTAACTATGGGGTTTTTTTTTTTTTTTTTTTTTTAAATAATACTGTTTTCTGAGTTGCAGTGTTCACGGTCTGACAGAGATGGAAGCTTGCTTCAGTCACTGAGTCAAATTTCAAGTTATTTTCTCAGCACTCCAGGAATTTTAAGGTACCCAACTTAAAATTTGTCAACAAGGAGGAGGCAGACAGGGCGACTGGAAGTCCCTCAGCATTTTTATTCCTTATTCCATATTTACATGATTCGGCGAAGAGAGTCGCGAGGTGTTAGGACATGAGGAGGAGATTCATGGGAGCGTGATAATGGTGGAATATTTCTTGGCTGTTGTGCCGCTGCTTGAGGACGGGGCTAAATCCTAAAGTTAAATGGCTTTGTTAATAGATTGGACGCCCTGTGCCGCGACAGTACTGCAGGGAGCTGAGGAGACTGGTCTAAGAAGAGCAAAGTGATTTGATGTGGGAAGATGGGTGTTGCAACTATTTCATCACATCAGTGTTTTAGTTGGAGGGGAAGAGGCGGAGGCTTTTATTGGTCTGCTAAGATAGCAAATAGAAGACTTTATGAGCTGTGCGCCAACACTGGAGGACATTAAATGGGGCTTTAGAAAAACGTGACCTTCTCCATAAAACTGAGATATTTTTAAGGCCAAAAAATAAACAGATTAACCAAGAAAACAGCAGACAAATGATTGTAATAACCTTTATTCACAGACATAATTGAAAAGACTAACAGTTCAAAGTTTTCCCCAAAATACACCCCAGTAAAAGATAAAGATGAGCTCGCATCGATTCCTTGGGATTCTAAACTAGAAGCAGCTACTTCTGCATAATACCCTTTCACTGGACACCCACTGCACAATGGATGTTAGACTGCACACTCTGCAGAGGCCCACATGTTGTGACAGGAATAGAAAACTCCACTGAGTCAGAAGTGGCATAAAATGGGAACCAGCGCTGCTCCGCACCCACTCAACATTTACTGTGAGGATATGACGAACCGTCAGGGGTCAGATGTAATGGTTTTGACATCTATTCAGACTTACTGCCAGGAGAAAATGCTTCTCCGAGTTCATTCCCACACCCTCTGACAATAATATAGCTCTCAAATGATTTTCATCTCAGCAGCACTACAATAAAAACAGAGGCCTACACTATTAGCTCTATTATCACCCAGACGTCATTGCAAAAGGTTATGTAACACAGAGCCTGTGAGAAATGTATTCACTTCAAAGGAGACATTTGGGTTGAATGGCATTTCAACTGTGTGTCTGTCATGTATTTACGGCTGCAGCTGATCATTATTATTATAATTCTGGTGATTATTTTGTCAATGAAATTGTCAGCTAAATGTCAAAAAGTAAAAATGCCGTCCTGATCTATCACCGTCAGTTCAGAATCCAAAAATATTTCATTTCTTCACCAAAACTGTAATCACTGATTGCTTGATCTGGCAAAATTCATGCATCCCTCTATATAGCCATTTTCTTCCTCTTATCCAGTTCAAGGTCACAAAGGGGCAGAGCCTATCCCAGTTATTATATTATATATGGTTAACTGCAATCAAGTGATCACACAACAGTGCTTAAAGCATCTGCACATTCACATAAACATAAAGAGCATCCTCTCTGACCAAATAAGGAGGATGCTGGATTGTGTTTGTCCACTTCACTCTGGAGCTGCTGTCTAGCACTGCGGGACGGATCTGACAGTTATACGCTCTGGCCTGATCAGCAGCCACAATCATGAACAAATATGATGAATTTAAATAAGTAATACAGCAGCTGCAGCCAAACACAGGAAGTAAAGCTGGCAAATAAACTGCTGGCTAAGTGAATGTATTGCAAGGCTGATCAATATCTCTGCCCGATCATTACAAATGTATTTGAACAGAAGATGCCTACAGGTCTCTCCTCTTTGTTCTGAGCTCCTCACACTAAACAGGAATGGGCCTAGGGATGCTTATAGGCTTGGCTTTGTATTGTTTTATTATGTTTTTTGGATTTTCACCTAATCAGACATATGTACATCTATAAAAACTCACTGACCACTTTATTAAGGATACCTTAAAAAAGGTGGTTACTGGTTGACACAAATACCCGATCAATCAATCACATAGCAGGAACTCAATGCATGTAGGCATGCAGTTCAGTTCTGTGGATGATAATCCCATCAGAGGTCAGAGGAGACTGGCCGTACTGCAGTAACTCAAATAACCACTCATTTCAACCACAGCAAGCACAAAGGCCATCTCTGAATCCACAACACGTTGACCCTTGAAGCAGATGAGCTTCAGCAGCAGAAGACCAGACCGGCTGCCACTAGTGTTGGCCCAGAACAGCAAACTGAGGCTACATTCACACGGGCTCACCAAAATTGAACAACAGAAGATTTGAAAAACACTTCCAGTTTTAAAAAATCCAAAGTGCTTTACACTAAAATAAAATAGGGGGGGAAAAAAGGTTACATACTCAAATTTCCACCACTGTCACCCGATCCCATCCAGTGAGATGTGGTGAAACATCGTGGATGTGCAGCATCCAGCATCCACACAATAGTGATACTATTGTGTCAATATGGGTACAAATCTCAGAGGATTCCAGCAGCTTGTTGAATCTATGCAAGGAAGAATTAAGGCAGATCTGAACTCGAAAGGAGGTCCAACCCGGTGTTAGGAAGGAATACTTAAAGTGAGTCTATGTATCCAAGTTCCCCCTCTATGAAAAGGTTTCATCAGATTTGGCACACATGTTCACTCTGGCTCAAGGCTGAAGTAATTAAGTGGAGCTCCGTGCTAAACTGCACAAAAATACATCCCCCCTCCTGCTCTACTGTACATTCTCAACTTTCAACACTGAACTGTGTAAACTGTCCGGGTTAGGCTGCTCATACGGACTGAATCTATACTGTCAACAAATGAGGGAATAAGTGAAAGAGCAAAGGAAGCAATTACTGTATCTGTCTTCATCCCGCCTCCTGCAGGATAAAGCTACCGTTGTAGCACTAACACCAGAAGTTCCTCAGTCTCGACCTGAGTCTGGTCTTTAGTGAGCCCGAGGGGAGATAAGGGGCCTGCCAGGCAAACAAACTTCACATCCAGATAGAAACGTTCATTTATAAAGCTATTTATGTGAAAATGGGAAAATCCATAACCGCTTAAGCTTGCTTTAACCCAAGACAGATGATGAAAAGCTTTTCTAGATGTGCACTGTCTGACAAGTAATCCCTTAATTACGCGGTTCTATTTGACCAGAGCCGACAAGCAGAGCTATCTGACAATGTCAGTTTAGAATATGACAGTTTCTGAGGTTCAAGTATGACAGTTTGTCTATAACTGAAGCCTCATGTATGTTAACATAAGGCGTTATTAATATTCATCACTGACATTTATTCTCTGTGTTACTCCTACCCTTTTGTTTTCTTATTTAACAAAGGCTTGCGTTTCGGAGGAAAACTAAATCTATCGGCGATCTATCACGAGTTCATAAAGGTCAGAAAAGGTTTATGTGTATATTATATAAATTGCATTTCTGATGGAAGCTCAGGCCACTGCGTGCCTCATTAAACTACCTGAAAATACCCAGGATTTGAATGTCAGTACCTCAGTATTTTTGGTATTTTACTGCGTGTCTGTGTCTCTGGGGTAATGACTGCCTATCTCAGTCCCGGCTGCTTCAGAAAGCAGCTGCTTTCTTACCAGCATTAGCAAAGAGCAAAACATAACCCCAGTCTGGGCTTCTCTCCACTGGCTTCCTGTACGGTTTAGAATTGATTTATTGATTTCTGCATTTTACTGGCCAGTTTTAAAGCACAACCCTGTAATGTCATTTGGGATTGCAAACCCCCTGGCAGCCTTAGATCATCACGCTGAAGCTTAAATCTAAAGCCGTCTGTGCGTTTGTCATCGGGGCTGTTCAGCTTTGGAACAACTTTGCTGAAGAGATGAGACTTGCAGAACAGAGTAATTTTCTTTAAATGGCTTAATAAAACACTCTGACATAGACACAAAAATGTCCTTTTATGTGCAGTTGTCTTTTATTGTCCTTTTATCATTTTCAATTATCTTTTTATTGTTTGTTACTGTTATTTCTTTTATTGAGTTTATTCTTTTTGTTGGTATTTATTATTTTATATTGACATTTTGGCATTTCTGCATATTTTCTCTCACTCTGTTTTAACCCTACCTTTGCTTTAACCTCATCACTGTTTGCTGGCATCACACTCTGGGTCTCTGTTTTTTACCCCCTGAGTAAAACACTTTGTGTTTTTGAAAAGAAACAAAATGAGAAAGACGGGAAAACTGAGGGAGCTGGACAAACTAAGAATAACAAGAAGAATAACTAAAAATCCAAAACTCAAACAAACTAACTAATGAGTCGAACCAGACAAACTGGCTTTTCACATTTACATTTTAAAAAAGCACTATCGGTATTTACAACTAGAACACAGCAACAAAATTGTGTGCAAGAGGTGGAAATTGCCGAATATTTGTAACTGTCCCTGCTGCATATGTATTTCTGGGAATTCCTTTCTCAAGGCACAAAATATAGGGAAGAAAATGTTTGAATTAAATACACAAACTGATTTACTAATAGATTGTGACATGCAATTTGCTGCTAGTTGCGCCGATATTCAACACAAAAAAGGGCACGTCTTATTTTTTTGCACTTTATATTGAAATGACCTGATGCCTCCTATCCTTAGAAAACAGCACAACTTTTGTAAATCACCTGTAAAATTAACCACACTTTTGAGTATGATCACTATTTGGAGATTGCACTCATATGGTATTTTGTATTTTGTGGCCCATAGTATCACAGTGTTACTAAACTAAAAACACTTTCTAAAAACTAAGAATTCATGAGTTAAAACACCAGAAATTAACTAGGAATTCACTTAAGACCCCCTCCTCCCCCATGAAAGGTTGAGTTTGCAGAAATGTCTAGAGGAATTTAATTCAATTCAATTTTATTTATATAGCACCAAATTATAACAACAGTTGTCTCAAGGCTCTTTATACTGTAAGGTAAACACCCTGCAATAATACAGAGAAAATCCCAACAAGCATATGAACCCCTTTGAGCAAGTGTTTTGGCGACAGTTGGAAGGAAAAACTCCCTTTTAACAGGAAGAAACATCCAGCAGAACCAGGCTCAGAGAGGTGCGGCAGGACAGGACAAAGATACATTGTGGAAGAGATTCAGAGATAAATAATAACTAATAATAAAGATTTGGATCTCAATACTGTGGATGATCAGCATCTACACTAATTAATTGCAGAGAGGTATAAACACATAGTGAGTGTAAAAAGGTGAGTGAAGAAGAAACAGTGCATCATGGGAAGGCCCCAGCAGCTTAAGCGTATTGCAGTAAAACTAAGATACATTTCATTCTGATGTAGCCATAACTATATGCTTAATTTATGTTTAAGCCTAATCTTAAAAGCAGAGAGGTTACCATTAAAACCCTCAAGAGGGTCAGTCCATCACCAATCAGACAACATTTAGAGCATTTTCTGCTTGACCATCTGTGATTTGCATAAAGATTTTATGTCCAGAATTACAACGATTTCTGTCACATTTTAGCTTCATCAGCAAAAGGCCTGTGTTGATTTGAGGTGGAATGACTGAAGAACTACACCTCAGACTCTACAGGCCTCAGTTAGTATATAATGACAGTTAATCAGAAAAAGACTCAGACAGTATGGATTTATTTGAGAGGGCTGCAACACGTCTTCTGTCTTAGAAGAACACGTTTGCAAAGATGAGACCAAAGTGGACATGTTCGGCCACAGTGCACAGTGCCATGTCTAGTGAAAGTCAAACAGGATATCAGCACAAACTCTTCGTACCATCTGTCAAGCACGGTGGTGGAGGGCTGAGGATTTGGGTTTATTTTTCAGCCACCGGACCTGGGTACCTTACAATCTCTGACTCAACCATGTGCTCCTCTGTAAAGCAAAGGATTTTAAAGACAAGCATAGCTTGTGGGACATGCAAAAATACAATGATCTCAAGCACAGCAGCAAAACTACAGCAGGTTGGAAGAAAAAGATCAAGGTGTTGCAATGGTTTAAAGTCCAGACCACAACCTGACTGAACAGTTGTGATGGGACCTTAAGAGAGCTGCACATAAACTAATGTTAGCAAACCTCAGTAAGCTGAAGCAAAGCTGTAAAAAAACGCTGGGATAAAATTCCTCCACAATGATGTAAGAGACTGAGAAACTGTGTGTGAGTGGCCTGATAGTGCTGCTAAAGGTTGCTTTACAAGAGACATGGTGTAATATTTCATATGTTCATCTGAGGTTGTATTTACCTAATTTTAAGACTCGGTGAAGATAATTTTTTCCAATTGTGTCCTGATATGTAGAGCTAACAGGGAGAGTACTTTCTTTTTATGATGACTGAAACAATAAATAATGAAAACAAAAGTTTAAGCATGCTCTGGCACAGCAGCAACTATTTCACTGTGAACACATGTCACATGACTTGCAATTACTGACTTTTATATAAATATCTTGTGCTACGGATGAGTGAAGCACTAACTTCTCTTAAAATGTGGCCTCGAAACACAATGAAGTGAGCTGGGCGCTGATTATTTTTCAGCCATCTCTTATTTCGGCTGGAGTTTGTCTACATTTGAACATCCATCTTTTCTTCTTTGTTTCTGACGAACATTTGAGGAAAATCTTTTTTTCTTTTTTTTTCTTTCAAAACACAGTGTGAAGTGTGCAAATCCTTGTACCGGCTGGTTGCTTATGGGGTAAACAGAGTTTTTCCAAAGCCGTGACACAGCCCGGCCCACTGAGATCTGCAGTCTGTGTGACATCAAGTAACATGACCTTTTTCTTACTTTTCTTCACTGAGAGGTAATTACATCTCTCAGTAAAGAAACTATCCATGTATTGTTTCGGACAGTATGAATATGTTAAGACCCTCTGATGTTTCAGCAGTTTTTTTTTCTGCTTTCTGGCAGTGGCGCACGAAACATAAAAGTGCATAGCGTGTGAGGCGCAGGTAAGAATCTATTTATATCTTTTTATCAATGGAACGATCTTACTTTCATTTGTTTGTAGCAGTCAAAAATGCATCTGCATGAACACGAATTCTGTTTTTCACTTGCTTGAACGTAAGTCTCAGCCATCAGAGTGAAACTGCTGCTGAATTGAATATGAGCTCCCTGGGGCTCACAATGCACTGCGATATTCCATGCACGGCTTCTTAATGTCCCATCTTTGGAGAAGTCAATTTAGGTACACAATGAAGCGGCAATTGCGCGTGAGTGGCCTGAAAACAAGTCCAGGATACACTATGGCTGCTCTGCAAGCGTGTCCAAAATGGCATTTTGTATCCATGTGCGACAAAAAAAAGTGAAGCTACAGCTCACACAGGTGAGCCGCTCAGAGAGAATGAAGATATTTCTATATTAAAAACATTTTCCAGGTAAAACACTAAAGAAGCAACTAAAATAGTGCGTGTGAAGCTGTCGCGTGTTTGTTTGTTTATTTGTTTGTTTCGTTTGTAAATGAATCTGACGATACGCAATCCTTCGAAGATCTTACTCGCCTTTACGCACACACTGGAGTTGCAGGAAGAGGCGACCTGACACCGTTTATTTTCACTCGAGAAACGTTATGGGTGGGGCTTGGTGAGGGGAAAGAAGAAGAGGGAAAACACGGTGATGTGTGTGCTGTGAATTCAAAGCTGGGTGGGTCCACAGAGTTTCACATTCCCAAATAACTCCCGCGCGGTGCGTTAAAGAGCGTTCAGGTAACGTTTCTGCTCTTTGCTTACTTGTAGAAAGGCGACGGTTTACGGAGCACACTCTGTGAAACCCTCTTACGGATGGCTGAAGTGGGTTTTTTTAAAGCCTGTAGGAAAAACTTCAGTTACTTTAAGCGCAAGAAATATGACTGACCGTGAGCGCAAAAAAGTCCTAAAAAGACGCGCAACTGGAAATTTGGCGCACTAACATAGCGTTGAATAGTCCGTGAGTTTATGCTGTGCTTATTATTGTTTTCTGTTGTCGTACTATCGCGCTCTTTTTAAAGTTATCGACTACAGTGCGGGCCCTGTGTGTGTCATCCGTTTGGGAATGCCGTCTTAACAAATGCGCCTTTATTGTCGACGGAAACGCTCAAAAGACGTAAAAAAAAAGAGGCTCAAAGCAAACTGCGGGCGTTTACAGGCGCAGTGATTGGTGCTAATGAATCTGAGCTGATTAAATATAATAAATAATAAATAAACGTAATGACAATGATTGAAAGCACTGATGTGTTTGACACCAGATGTGTTTTATTCAAAAATGTTTATGCCTGCATGATTTCTGCGGCAAGTCTGGGCTTGTATAAAACGGCTCTCTTCTCTGTTACTGTTATTTCTTTATTTCTTTGTTTCACACAGTTTCTCTCTCTCTCTCTCTCTCTCTCTCTCTCTCTGTGTGTGTGTGTGTGTGTGTGTGTGTGTGTGTGTGTGTGTGTGTGTGTGTGTGTGTGTGTGTGTAATTAATACTCCCTCATGTACGAGTCCGTGTTACATACGTCTGCGCTTGCAAAATAAATAACGATGTGCCTCCTTCCACTTCCCCCACCCCATTATCAGTTTTCAGAAGGCCATAATGTTGATGCTGGCAGCAATCGTTGTTCTGCACATAACCACCATCATCCTGCTCCTGGTGGCCGCCATTGACAATGTAAGATGATGTTATTTTCTGTATTAACTGGAGGAGATCTGACAGCGGTTTCTAGAAAATGTGTAACATATCTGCATGAACTTTAAATCTTTCCTTTGTGTCGTCAGGCCTGGTGGGTCGACGATTTAGTGTCAGCTGACCTGTGGGGCAGGTGGGACTTATCAAACAATGTGTGGCATTACACAAATCTGAAAGGCTACCCAGAAGGTAAACTCCACAGATTGTCCCCCTGTTAAAGTTAGTGATTTTTCATTATTTATACAATGAAGGGCAAAGATGATGACGGAACAAATCACGTATTACACTGTTTACAGTAAATATTGTCAGTCTGAAATGAGTAGATCTGTAGGTAGTGGTGTTAATACAAACATAAAACTGAAAAGGCCGAATATTTCCTCACGCCTGTGTTATTGTTGACTTTTTTATTATCTTGTTGCTGCAGATTATCTCCAGGCGGTGCAGGCCACCTCAGTGCTGGCCTGCGTTTTCACCATCCTTGCCTTGTTTGTATTTGTGGCCCAGCTGTTCACCCTGCCCAAAGGAATGAGGTTCACCTTCACTGGCATTTTACAGATAATCGCCTGTAAGTTACCTGCAGTCTTGTTTCTTTTGGCTGACTTTATGATTTTCTCTGGAGGATGTGCGACTGACAAACCTGACATATGTGATTTTTGTCTAACTAAATAAGTTAGCACGACGCTCGAACTTAAAGCTTCGTAAATAATTAAACTAATTTTTAGCCTCATCCGTTCAACAGACCAATGAGCTCATTGCATGGCGAGGCATCTATCTATCTGTGTCAGTTCACAACAATCACCACTCCTCTTTCAGTACTGGGCAGAGTTTAATCGACTTACACACAAAGGTCATATAATGGCTTCTCACTACATGGATGTGGATGAAGTGGTCTGACTGGTTGACACCCAAATTAGGAAGGTGTGGTCAGGGCTTTCCTGTTACCAGTGTTGATAACATGAGTAATACTGTCAGAGCAGTGACATCCTGATGCGTGCACATCATTTAATTTCAACACTATTATGCAGATTTAGATCAATGTAATCTGTAAAAAATAAGATTTATCTCATAATATAAAATATAAATAAGTCAATTAAATTATATCATTTATTTTAAGTGGGCCAGTCAGATTCCGAGACACTGACCTGAGGCTGGAGGTTGGATACTAAATTGTTATTATTAACATTAACATTATTGACATCCACACCATGGTAATGTTTGTCTTCTGCAGCACGAAACGTTGCATCGAAGCGCAGGGCAAAGCTTCAGTTCTGAAAATGCTGATTAGCCTGCTTTTCCTCATAGCAGCCGCCACATACTTGCGTAAATACTTAAAGGCATATTTGCGCATTCACTACCACATCTAAGCATGCAGACACTCACACACACACCAAATCTACCTCATTAAGGAGATATTACTGTACTTGTTATTATTTGTTTTTGCAATTAAGAAAGTGTTGTCTTTTAAAAATATCATTTTAATATGGCGAGTAAAAACAAGGAAAGGGTCTATTTTTGTTTGTTTTTATTAAGAGATGTTTGCAGGTAAACTTGCTATTTTCTTGCAGTTTCTAAACTGAAAATCAATGAACAGTTCATTTTTCTCTTTTGAATATTTGTTATTTCTCATTAATAATAATAGACAGATAGATTACTAAAATAATGGGTAGCTGCAGCCCTGTCGTGTAATCATCAGTAGTCCTGAGTTCAAACACTTTCATTTGGTGCTGAACAAGATGAATCTGCCCTCGATATGACTGTTTGAGAGACCCTTGACTACTCAGTGGATTTGAATTCTCATTAGTTTGTACAAAACAGCGAACCAGTGATTAGAAGTTCTTCACTTTCTGTGTGTACCTCACACATTGCAATAACCAGTGAACTGTGATGGATCAGCAAGGTGAGCGTGTTTGCATCTCAGACACATGAAATCTGTAGAAAATCAGTAGAAGCTGATCTCAGCCACAGCACAGCAGTGTGTTAGTCTTTTAGGTGTCACAAATGAATGATTTTGACACTTCAAATAGTTAACAGTATCACAGTGTGCTGCTTCTGTTAATGTCATGAGGTTCACTAGAAAGAAAAGTTGTCCAGCACACCTGCTCCAGCATTCTCAGGTGTGCTGATTTCTCAACAACACCCCCAAACATTTTTGTTTGCCGTCAATGTGCAACAAAGCGTCATGTTTTCACGTTTGAGGAGCAAAATCTAGAAAATGTATTCACTCACAAAAGCCCGAACCACCTGTCATGTCTATGCTTTGCTTCCAAGGAGCCAGGCTTTCTTCTTAAAGTAAGCGATAGTTCTCCAGGCTTCCTGGAGGTTCTTTAAAGTTTCATTGGACATTGGCTGCTTTTTATTTTAGTCAAGAAACATTTTCATGCAAATCCTCCCTAACAAAAAGACCACAAACCGAGTCAGTTTTTTGCCACCATGTCAGATGTAAAAGAAAAAAAAAAAGGTCCCGAGTGATTAAAATTTCATGCTTTAAGTTAATTATGCATTATCAGTGATAGTACTACGAGCACATGAGAAACTCACACAAAGTGCGAATGTCATGAGTTCATAACACTGGAAAATTAACAAGGTGGAAGTGTCATGTCTTTCATTTCCTTGTGATTGCACTGGTCACATCACGAGCTTTATCTTATAATAGAAAAATAATTACTTCTTGATTGCCTTGTCTTGGTTGCATGTAATAATAATTTTCCCTCTTGCAGGCCTTTGCATAATGACAGGAGCCTCAATCTACACAGCCAAGCTCCATGTCAATGACACATCTGGAGGTTACGGACACTGCTACATCCTGGCGTGGATCTCGTTTGTCCTCACCTTCATCTTAGCGCTCACCTATTTCATCCTGCGTAAGAAGAAAGAGTGAGAGGAAAAACAGAGGGCAGGGCTCGTTCTCCTCTTTTAGAATTGATGAACACCATCTGAAGCTACGACTGTAGCAAAATGTCCAAATGCTAATGAGAGCCATTTGTTTATACAGCTTTTTAAAATATATATATATATATATAAAATGATATGGAGCAAATGCTAACATTACAAGTGTGAAACACATTTTTTCAGCAAAACTGACAAACAAAATGTTTTTTCTTTTTAATAATGTGACTAAAACGCCTTATAGAGCTGAATTATTGGGAATATTACCAGAACATAGCTAATAAATCAGTTTAGTCTTAAATAGTAGTAGTAGTTCAGACATAAGTACTTTAAAGGAATAGTGTGACATTTTGAGAAAGGCTTATAATCGCTTTGGGTTGTTTTGTTTGTTGTTTTGTGCTAAAAAAAAAATGGCAAGATTGATTTGAGTGAACTTTTGGTCACCTTAGCTTTAGTGAAACAGTCACTGAGCTGTACATGAGCATTTTTGGCTGGGTGCAAACAAAAAGGGGAGACTCTAACTTCAGAGGTGACGGCGGTTTGAAGCCAGTGTTTTCACATTTTCAGTTCTTCTGCTAAGACTGTGCATAAAAGATGGTCACAACTTCCGAGCTGCATTCTTCCTAATGACCAGCAGGGGGCAAATCTGTGCAGCGTGGTTGCGTAGAAGACGATGGGAAGACAAAACTGCTCAGGAAACTCTCTTTACATGGTCACGGTCTTTGTTTTGTTTTTTTAAAACCTTGGTCCTCTTTAGTGTACAAAGTCAAACAATTAGTATTAATCTCCTACTCAGCAAGATAGTAAATAATTTAGTCCCAAAATGTTTACCAGTTCCTTTAAGGTTCAGAAAGGTTGATGGAGACTAAATCTTATCATTTAATATGTTAAAATTCTAACTGAGGAGTAAAAAACGACAAATAACATTCCTGTTATAGTACTTGAACAATCAGGAAATAACAATCCTTCATTTACGACTAGCTGTTAATCGTTATTTTACAGCTAGAAAAAAAAACAAATACATTATACATCAGTCTATGTACATTGTAACCATCATATATTTTTAAGCTCCTTTTTGTTTTTTTTATTATTGTGTTTACTTATGTGTCTGTAGGGGGCTGCTATCATAAGAAAAGTACATGCATTTGTACAAGTGAAAATTAAGTGACCCAGGGATGGAGGACAGAGGTGTCATTGCACCATATTACAGAACTATGCAGTAGAAGATTTTGTTATATTGGAATTTAAGCCATGTTATGTCATTTATTAATAAAAATGATAAAACAAAGCATTCGTGTTTAATCTACTAACCAGCTGTAAACACAATAAGTTCTTCTACATTTGAAACTTTTACATAATAAAAACATATGACGTGGTCCAGTTTTATAGTCTCCACTCAGATACATACACAACATTTATTCTTAGCTAAGCATTCCTGGCAACAGCAATCTGCACGTCTGAGGACAACAAAGACAGTTCAGCTTGATTTCCAAACCTACGTGACTGAATAAGCACAAAGTTTAACATTTCTCTGAGTCCAAGTTACAACACTGGAGTTTGAAAACAACCCTTCTCCCGGCCTTACAACAGACCCATTCAGAAACAGGAATGTTCCATTATATAAAGTATCGTTCCCAGAGGAAGCGAATAAAAACTGGACTGTATTAAATGCCTTGACCAGACGGCGTGATGCGCTCCTGAACCACCAGGTGGAGAAGATGGTTCTGCTCAGCTGTCAGAAACGGCCTGCAAGGGGAAAACCGCATAAAGCATGTGATCAATATGGAAAATTAAGAATGACAAGCAGTAAAAGATATTTTCTCACATGATGGAAATTAACATTTGTAAATGCTTACCATAGCTCAGTCTGAAGAGACTTTAGAGACTCTGTGTCTTTCTCCTGACACGCCATCTGCAAAACAGATCTGTTGTTATTCACTGCACTAATAAAAACATAACTGCAGATTCAGAGGACCCTGACGAGGCCTCTGACTTGTTAATATTTATTCTCTGTTACCGGCCATTCATTCCCAAAGACAGAGCGTGCTCCTTCGAGAAGAATCTTTCTCTACATTACACATGATTATTTTTTATTAACTTTTTTTTATTTATACAGTTATTAAAAAAAAAAAAAAAAGGATGGCCTCTGTCAATTCTTATGTGTTCCTTATCAGGACGCAGTAAAAAATATTATTTGGTCCATAGTAGGTCTTAAAATTAGGTAAAGACATCCTGAGACATTTCATCATTATTTAACAAAACAGCTAAAAAAACCCAAAAAAAACAGAAGCAGTGTGTGAAAAACATCAACTCAAGATTCAGTAAATTGTAGAACAACCTTAGTGGTGAGGTGTGTGTCCTTTGTTTATGCACAGCTCTCTTAAGTTTGTGGTCTAAACTTTGGGCCTGGTTTCTTTTCTTTTTCAGCCATTCTCTGTTTGAGATTTGCTGCTGTGCTTGGGGTCCAAAGGACACTGTTCCAGAAGTATTGTAGTTTGTTCAGATGCAACTTTGCAAACCCAAGTCATGCTTCCATATTCTGAAAGCAGAGGCTTTATCGTATGCTTTAACTGTATGGTCATGCAATTTAACATGTAACCTGCTAACTGAGCCTATGAAATGCAGCTCTTGGGTTCTTTGCGGTTTCTCTGACCACTGGATAATCTAATCTTGGGATTAATTTGCTGGGACGTCCACTCCTGGAAAGACTGACAGCTATCTTGAATGTTTTCCACTTGTGACTGTCTCACTGCAGAATGATGGACCTCAAATTGTTTGGAATCAGCTTTGTAACCCTGCCTAGATTGAAGGGCAGCGACAGCTGCTTCTCTCACATCATTGCTGATGTCTTCCACATTGGCACTGTGATTATGAATGCTGCAGGCCAACAAACTGCCAAAACGTCTGTGCATTTGATTAGCAGCACCTGGTTGCTTCTTACTCTCTTAATACCTACAGAAGAACTAAAGGTGTTTTTCACACAGTGCTTCTATATTTTGGCTTCTCTGTAAAAATACCGACATGATGTAATGTGTCATGTGTTGCTTCTTTTTACTGTGACTGGGGAAAAAAATGAATATCTTTAGTGTAAGAGGGAAAAATTCTGAGGCAGAAAACCTACACAAAGCTGGCAAACTGCAAATGCTGAAGCAAAAACAAACAAACAAAAAAAGAATCACTTCACTGCCAAAGGAAAAAAAACAAAACAAACTTCAACACACACAATACATCACTGTCATATGAAGGGCGTGAAGACCATTATTTTTCCTGTACGAGACAGGAAGACTCAGACCGTGTTATCATGAAACTCACCACTACGGACTGCAGGAGCAGGAAAACATTCTCAGGCAGGAAGGTCACTGAAACAGAAGACAAAAAACAACATTTACGCAACTTCAATAAGTGCGCAGGATTAATGACACATTATTATACTCAAGTAGTCGAGTGCTGAGGTGAATTTACATTGGCTGTGAGGATCAAAGGACTCCCACGCGTATCTCTCCAGGGTCTGGGCGTGTTCTGGTAACAACTTCTGAGGTGGAGGCTGCACCAAAAAAAACCAAACAAAACCACAACAACGTGGGACCATTCAAGTTCTGCTGCACCAACAATCCTGAATTTTTCAAGATGCACAGTAATTACTGTAAGATGCTGGATAAATAATTAACATTGTCATTAAGTGTAATTGCATTGTTTAAAACAGCTTTAAAAAACTATTCTGCTTTCTAACAGTTCACTGATTGGCCAGTGGAAGGCTGTTTGACACTCAAGTACAGGTGAGTGTTTAAGCTGCTGAATCTATGTGGTTAAAATAAAGAAATGAAACTCTATGCAATGCACACAACAGGTGCTTTCATTATGCTAATGTGTCTCCTCAGCTCTCTCACTCGAGTCTCAGCTCCTCGCTGCGAGAATTAAGTGCGAGAGACAGTGAAGAGACGTGAAACCGGAGGGTCCAAAGCTGCCAAATGAGAAATGCTTGCATTAATAGCTCGAGTCTCACGTCACGTCAAACTGTGTGTCGCATGTGGAGGTGCAGTACTTGTGTCAGGATACATTAGGACCAGCTTTTTCTCACTCTGTGCCTCCTCTCTCCTTGCAGTGCATTTAAAGTACACTGTATTTCCAACTGTGTACTGTGATAGGATGCCACCTGTGCAACAAGTCCAGTTGTGAAATTTCCTCACTACTAAATATTCCACAGTCAGCTGTTAGTGGTGTTATAATGACGTGGAAGTGATTGGGAATGACAGCAACTTAGTCATGAAGTGGCAGAGCACATAAAATCACAGAGTGGGGTCAGTGGATGTTGAGACGCACAATGCAAAGAGTTCTCCAACTTTCTGCAGAGTCGACTGCTACAGACCTTCGAACCTCATGTTGCCCCTCGGACTCAGCCCCTCAGTTCCAGTGAAAGAAACTTAATGCTTCAGCATAACAAGATATTTCAGACAATTTCAAATTCCCAACTTTGTAGAAATAGTCTGTCAATGGTACCTTCCTGTTTCAAAAAGACTGCACACGAGTGCAGAAAGCAAGGTCCATAAAGACAAGGATGAGCGAATTTGGTGTGGAAGAATTTAACTGGCCTGCACAGAGTCCTGACCTCAACCTGACAGAAAACCTTTTGGATGAATTAGAGTGGAGACTGCGAGCCGGGCCTTTTCACCCAACATCCGTGACTGACCTCACAAATGTGCTTCTGGAAGACTGGTCAAAAATTCCCTTAAACAAACTCCTAAACCTTGTGGAATGAATTCCCAGAAAGGTTGAAGCTGTTATAGCTACAAAGGGTGGGTCGACATTATATTAAACACTATGGATTAAGAATGGGACATCACTCAAATTCATATGAGTGAGAAGGCAGCTGCACGAATACTTTTGGCAATATAGTATGTTTGAAGAGTGAATTTAAAGGTATTTATTGCAACTACCTATAAATAAAAACTTGTTAAAGTGCATATTTAGATAAATTTAAACAAATGGCCTGAATCATACCTTCAAAAACACAACACTGAACATGACTTTGCACTCAAGTCTGCAGTGAGAGAGGTTGTTTTAATTATCAGCAAAACCGATGAGCTTACCTCAAGCAACATGAGCAGAAGCACCCTGGATATCTCACATTTTGCCACAATGTCCAAAAAGGCACCTTTGTTGTCAAGAAAGTAAAATTAAAGATGAGAAATTAAGACATTTTTTCCTCTTAGTGCAAATAACATGAAAAATCTGCACAGCAACGAAAAAAAAAAGACAATCACGAGGGAATGCAGCTCTTAATTATCCCAGTTTTCAAGTTGAATTGTGTTAATCAATTTAAGATGCTGGATACAGCTTTAGTTAAGAAAACACAAACTGCTAAGGCTGTAATAACACCCCATCTTTACAAAACTCTGCTAATATCATTTTTTTTATCAGATGCTCACCAACAGGGGTGATGGAGCCTGGTAGCTGCAGTCCTTTCTCCTGACAGATCAGCTGCATCTCTGTGAACACTGACAAAGCACCGTCATAATCACCTGGAAAAGAAAAAAGAAAATCATAAAAACACAAGTAACACAAACTCAAACAAAAGTCCCGTCAGATCCTGTTTGCACAGCAAACAAACTGCAGCTACTCAATCAGAACCGACAGAACTCACGGGTGAGGATTTTACACGTGGCCATTTCTCCCATTGACAGCAAAGCTTCGATGGGTGTTTGCGTCTGTAACTCTGCAGCCCTCTGATAATGAACAATAGCCTCTCCTGGTCTGTTAATCTCCTATTGAGGAAGACAGGAGAGTAACGATGAATCATTTTTTCCATCATTTGCTTAAAAAAAAAAAAAAAAAAAAAAAAAAAAAATCCCCAAAAAAACCAATTCTGGGTCATTTATCCTCAGAGACAGCAGCTTTACCTTGAGCGCGTTGCCAAGTTCCAAACACAGGCTGGCTGCCATCACAGGCTGGTTCATCTCAATATACACCTGCGATTCATTTGTACATCAGAATTCAGTCACTATACAAGAATGTACTCCACAATCTTTTCTCCAGACCCTGATCTAATGAAATATTCCATGGTGAATCTGCTTTATTTGCTGATTTCTTCTGGAGTGCATTTACTGCATCAAACTCTAAAAACCGATTTGAAAACTAGAGCTGATCATACCTTAGTGGCGAAGCTGTAGCAGTTGAGTGCAGCCTGGAGGTGTTCATCAAAGCCTGGAGCCTGCAGTGCCCTGTTCTCCTTCTCAGATGAGAGGAAGAGGCGAGCAGCGTCAGTTAATGCCAGTGCCTCTCCAGGAGCATTAAAGAGAGTCTGCTCACACCTGCAGTCAAGACATCGAGGATGTATAACAACAGCCGATAGGTCACTGTCATGACTATGAATGCTACGCTCTCCCTGTGGGCCAATTAAGACTACTGCTGACCACTGAGGACTCATCACTCCACCGACTGTACCTTTATGTAATAACCTCACATGCTGTTTCTTTGTTTTTTTTAAACAAGAAAAGTAGTGATCTGCTCTAAATATTTTAAGCTAAAAATATAATATTAGATTTATAGACCTTAAAAAACTGATAACAAACATGCGTGCCATTTGAAAGCTAAATAAGATAATTATGACATAATTATAATAACAAAAGTGTGTTTTTTTTTTTGTTTTTTTTTATCTAATTGTCCTCATGAGGACATGCTACTTATACTTTTGTCAAAAATTTCATCATTTGTTTCTGAAAAAAATGATAGCGGATGTAGGAAAAATAACTAAAATTGACTTATTACACGGCAGCGTTATGTGGTGAAACCACAATGAGTAACAGAATTATTTTCAAGCTTCAAGTCAGCCCCCTCTTAAAGTCTTTTATGCTTGGTTCTACACTTGAATCTTTTATGACCTGAATGTAGGACAAGCGTGTGAATATTTGATCAATAAACCTGCGTGTGATCCTTGAGCATTTCACCCCAAAATAATGATGATGAGCAAGTTTCTGCAGTTTCCTGGCAGAGATCCCAGAAATTTTGGAAACAAGCATGAAGGATTTACTCACAGTCTTCTACAAGAACATCAGTGAAATCAAGCGCCTCGTTACTGAGTGGAGTGGCTCAGCTCACGAGGCAGAGCAGGTCATCTGCTAATCAGAAGGGTTGGTGGTTCGATCCCTGGCTGCTCCAATCTGCATGCCAAATATCCTTGTGCAAGATACCAACCCAAGAGTCTCACCCATCAGAATATGAATGTGTGTAAATGTTAGGCAGAAAGCGCTTAAAGAAAGAGGATAGAATAAAAGTGCTTGTGTGGGTGAATGAGGGAAGTTGTGTAAAGCACTTTGAGTGCTCAGCTAGACTAGAAAAGCAAAAGTGTGTGTCTGTGTTAAGGCAATAAGTCTGTGTTACTGTATTTGAAATCTATGCATTTTTACCGGTTTCTGCATGGACTGCACAAGTGTCTGGATATATTATGTTATTGAGGAACTGCTCTCCATTCCAGGGTGAGTGCAGTCTGCAGCTGTGCAGTGCACCCTGTTTGTTGACTCAGCATGTTCCAGGCATGTTAGATAGGAAACATATCAGGGTTAATGCTGGCCAAGGAAGTCTCAGGATACACCACTGATCTAGAAAGCCCTGCACTACTCTGGCACTCTGGCAATGACACACCATCTGGTGGCAGATAGCTACATAGCATTAGGACGCAACAATTTATCAGAATTGGTTATCAATTAAAATGCAAAACAATTAGATTAAACGACTAGTACATCCTGTGCAAACTAGTGACAACAGCAACAAGCCATCTAGTTACACAAATTCCCTAGTTGGGACTCTGGTTGTCCAGTCCTTAGCTGTTGAGGCTGGCTAGCTGCTATTCCTGTTGCTCTATGTATGCAGGACAAACGCTGCTGTTCTACATGGTTCTGCAAGAGCATTTTTCTTGTTAGAAGGGAGTTTTTGCTTCCCACCATTGCAAAGTGCTTGCTCATGGTGGGTTGCTTAATTGTTGGGGTTTTTCTCCAGATTATTGTGGGGTCTTTACTTGTGCGAGGTGCTTTTACACCGTAAGGTGCCTGTTGCTGTGCTTTGGCACAATTCAGTTAAAATGAATACGGATCCACTCACCGAGCCATGGCCAGGTTACAGAAGGCAGCATACTGAAGGCAGTCCTGCTGCTTCAGCTCCTTTGCCAGCTGACCTGAAAGCACAGGTAAAGACAAGCCTGGTGACATTTATTCAGCCTCTATCATTTAACAGCACAGGAGAGGCGCTGACTCTTCTGTGCGGCAGTATAGGCTGGATCACAGCATTTACATGGATGGACTAATGTGGCACTCACCAAATTGCTCACTTGCCTCTGCCACATTGGGCTTCCGAAGAAAACGCCTACAAAAGAAAACAAAGTATTTTCACATTTTAAAACATCTTAGATAGCCAACTGTGATACACGCCAGCTAGATAAACATAGAATATCAGTACTGTGGCAAACTACCGGCTAGTTATGGGTTAATAATAATAATAATAATAATAATAATAATAATAATAATAACGGATTGCATTTATATAGCGCTTTTCGGGGCCCTCAAAGCGCTTTACAATTAGCTGTCAAACAGCACCAACAACTCATCGCTTATTTTTCGATGAACCTGGGCTAAATATCTCAAAATGACCAAATATTTCACTACAAAACGAGCAAATGGCTAACAGTAACGCTAGCTTAGCCTATTAGCACTAGCTGAAAGCCGTTACCTCGCATTCAGTCTAAATAACATTTAGCTATTCCCGATATTCGTCCGTCTTTCTTCTTAAACAAAGCCATTTCAAAGCCTTACTTTTTCAGTTTATTTGACACAGCTCGGTATCTCGCCAGAAAATCGCCCTCCGCAGCCATGATCAATGCCAGGAAGTCCAAGTGACAGCAGCCTCAACTCACGATTTCATTGGTCGGCGTCGGCAATTGCGTGGCGCATGACGTAAAGGACATGCCCAAATGAGCAGTGTTGCCAACTTAGGCTACGTTCACACTGCAGGTCTTAATGCTCGATTCCGATTTTTTGATCAAATCCGATTTTTTTGTCTGCGTGTTCACACTACAAATAAAATGCGACAGCAAACGCGCTCTAGTGTGAACGCTCAAAGCGGCCCGCATGCGCAAAAGAAGACGTCACACACAACGCGCTCTGTTTAGACCCAGAGCAAACTATATTGTTTGACTGATGGCCCTTAATATAAAGACTTCGGACTTCATGTTTTCCAATTTTTGCTTTAAGTTATTTTGTTATTTACATAATAATGTAGATAACCTAATAATGATCCTTATTGCTGTTTTAGAGGAGCGGTGCTTCAAAGGATAGTTGCAGATTTATGTCAGAATCTGCAGGTTATGCAGTACAAATAAAATGTTCACGTTTCTCCAACGTTGTCTTCCCAGCAGTTTCACCGGATGGCCAGGAAGCGTTCGCGATGTCTTCTCGGGCGCTTCTTTGGCGCTGATAATTGGCGTCTGTCTTGTATGTGAAGGTTCTCAGTCATCCAGGTCATCGTAGTCAAAGGAGCTTGGCGTCTGTCTCGTGTCAGTGACGTAAAAGATGGATTTAATGCGACTTGACCGTTCACACAGCAGTTGCTTTCTGAAACATCGGATATGTATCGGATTCAGTACCACATACGAAAGTGACCCAGATTGGATTTGAAAATATCAGATTTGTGCCGTTCACACTGTCATACCATGATCGGATATGGGTCGCATAGGGTCAAAAAAATCGGATTTGATGCGCTTTCGCCTGCAGTGTGAACGTAGCCAAAGTCATAGACATCACCACTCCAATTGGTCATCATGATTTTGATATTCTCTTTTTCCATAACAATGAAATACACCTTGGACAAATATGACACATCAATATTTCATTAGTGTTGTCACATCACATCCTGTAAGCATCGTCTGTCTGTGTCTTTTCCCTGGAAATTAATATTTCCAGCCAATTTACGCAATCCATCAACATGGCTGGAGTTATATACAGTCTGTATAAGTGTGGTTAATCTAATGAACATTTGTAAGGAGATGGCAGTTACTGTGAATTCACAGCAGTTACACAGTGATTAGTAATAAACAGCCAGTGAGAGTGAGTGGATTTAAGAAAGTCAGTGACTCAGGTGTGTCGCTTGGTTTGTCATCTGTTTGTGAGACTGGAGGAGACGTAGAAATCTTTTGTTTTAAATCTTAGTTAGGAAGATTCCTGTTTGAAAACAAGCACTTTCTGTGAGGAATGCAAGAAGTACATCTGCAGAAAGCACATTTTGTCCAACATGTGGACAAAATTGAAAATGTTGAGCATTGAAAAACTGAGAACGTTGGGCAAGTTCAAAAGAAATGTGTTTGTAAGAACGAAAAACCAAATTGTTCCTAAAATAGTTATGGAAAGTCACTGTTGTATGTCTGTGTTCTACATGTTTATCTAATGGAAAATAAAGTTGCTATTGTTTTATTGCAGTTTTTGGATAATTCTGAGTGGATTTACACAGTATGGGTCAAAATGACCCGCAACAAAATCAATGTCAATTGTTTGTTCTTCAACATAATACAAGGGTTAATTTCCAAAACTTGCTTATGATCTTCAATTTGTAGCAGATCCACTATCACACAGCAGCTGGAGCAGTCTCCAATGGAGGTCAGTCCACTACTACCATAGCCTACTACTAGATTAACTTGTGACACATCTGCACCTGCTGCTATGATCACATTGAGTAGAGGCTGAGTGGCTGCACTTACCCCTGGTACATCCAAATCTGCCCACAAACATGTTGACAGATGCAATGCCAGCAATGTGGATTGTCAACACTAAAAACAATCAGTAAGCAAAGACAACAGGGATCACTTTTTTCTGTTTATTTAGCACCCACAACATTTGTCCACAACACTGTGTGGTACCACTTTCCACAGAAGGTGCATTCAATCTGCAAGATTGAATGAGATTGTCAGGGTCATTGTCTGACTGTTTATTACTAATCACCTGCAGTACATTCACAGTAACTGCCATCTCCTTACAAATGTTTATTAGATTAACCACACTTATACAGACTGTATATAACAACCAACTCTGAAATGTTCGTTTGCAGAGGGAAGACACAGACAGACTATGCTAACGACATGTGATGTTACAACACTAATGAAATATTGATGTGTCATATTTGTCCAAGGTGTATTTCATTGTTATGGAAAAAGAGAATATCAAAATCATGATGACCAATTGGAGTGGTGATTTCTATGACTTTGTGTATATAATTTGGGATTTTGAACAAATGTAGGCCAATAAGGAATATATGATATCATTTCATTCTTTTCAAAGGTTTATTTGCATGACGCACAAACAGACACAATTGAAAGGTACAAATGTGCATGACACTTATTCAAACGTGGTGCAGATGTGTGTCACAGGTTGATCTGGCTGTAGGCTGTGGCACTTGGCCAGAGGTGGCGCTGGTTGACTCGACTCCATGTTAGTGCACAAAGTAAACTGCTCGCTTTAGTTGTGAAGCAAAAACGCTGAATTCGGAGAAATAAACCGTGCGAGGGGAACGATAACGACGACAAGGTTCTCCCGATCGTTTACTCTTGCTGTCCTGTGAACAACATCGGCGTGGTGTTACTTGTTTGCTGTTTTTGCGATCGCGTCGCGCATGAGGATATCACCAGGTAAACTCGCCACATTTTTATACATTTTGTTGTTCAACAGCATCAAGACTGACGGAGTGTGTTTGAGACAACCTCACAAGTGTCACAGATGACACATTTGGCGTTTTTTTGCTGGTTTGTCGGTAGGAGCTACTGAAACGCAAGACTGCCACACATCTGTTCGACCAACGCCAGTTGATCTAAACGCCAGTAGATCTGGAACACCGGTCCAAACCCGAGTAAAGGAGCAGGGTTGGAATTGTGACATTAAAAAAAACAATAATTGCTAAAAGAAATTTAATTTGTAGTTCTAAATAAACTCTAAATGCATTTAGGACGTTTTTTACTCACTTTATGTCTCTTCCACGATGTTATTTCTCTCTCCAACAACATAGGTTACAATTAGATTAGCATGACCAATTATGCAAATTAGGCGATGACGTCATTTAGCGACTTCTAGCGACTTTTAGGACAGCCAATAGCGATTTTCCTTACTGAGGAGTTGGCAACACTGCAAATGAGTAGAAAGGCTACAGCTCCGGACAGAAGCAGGTGACAAGAGACACATTTATTGAAAATCAGCTACCTGTTACCCACAGTTTCTAAGGTGAGAAGAAGACATCAAACACTAGACTCCACTTGGAAAAAAAGTGGAGATACATCTGACCCTTCAGTTGATCCATGTACTGTTCACTGAAGCCTCATCAGAAATGGTTTCAGTGGAAGGTGGCTGTTAAACAGCATTGTTAATGAATGGAAAAGGGGAGAAAAGGCTCTGGTGTGCAAAATTAAACAAGAACTGGACTGAAAATCAGTGGCCACAGGTCTTATAGAGTGATGAATCCAAATTGGAAATTTTTGGTTTAAATCATCATCAGTACGGAGGAGCTTAGGAGAGAAGTACAACAGAGAGTATGTGCAGCCATGTGTATAACACGGCAGAGGCTCTGTCATGGTTTGGGGCTGCCATTCAACTGGGGGTCAAAAATGAATGAAACTATAAACACAGGATTTTGATCTTTCACGCAAAACCATTTGGCATCTGATTGTTAGCTACTCCATTTTTGAGCATGAAAGTGATCCCAAACTAACTGAACTAAAGGAAAACCAGCAATAATAATATTTAAAAAAAACAACAACAACACACGCACACACACTGTCAGTTATGGAATTGATCTCCCCAGAGACCAGACTTTATTCCCACACCAACATTATTGAAGCGGTGTGGAATCATTTCAACAGATAATAGAGCAAACCCAGTCAACATCCAAAGAAGAGCATTGAACATCCATCAAGATGCCTGGAGAACTATTCCTAAAGACTACTTAAAGAAATGACAAGAAAGTTGAGCAAGAAATTTCAGGCTTTGGTGGAAAATATAGGTGCTCATACTGAATACTGACTTTTAAGCTCATTAGAACTGTTCAAACTCTCTTTTTGCCTTGGCTGTTTGAATAAATTGGTGCACAAAATCTAAAGAAATGAGGTGTAGCTAAAGACTTTTACATAGTACAGTCGTAGTATTTAGTGAAAACCTTTAGTACTTTTGATACACTGTGCTCATTCTGATGGGAATGCTTCTGTTCATTTACATTTTTTACACACTTTTAGAAATCTTTGTGTTGTACCAAACTACTTTTACTTTGCATTTGTGGTTTTTGTTGATTTTATTGAAAGATGATTCTCTCAGTGTCGCTGACACAGATGAGATTAAAGTAGAAAAGCGCTGGATTATGATCCCACAATCACGAGTTGATCTAAAAGTTCTCATAAACAGACTCAAAAACACCTTCATCCTTGTCTTTTGTCTTTTGCGCTGCCTGTGGAGGTAAAATGAAAGGCAGGTCAACATTTACGCGTTTTATTTTGACACCACGTTATTTTGAAAAGACACTCAAAGTTCGCTGACCTTTTTGGGTGGTTCCTTTTTCATGGGTTTGGCTTTGTCTTGGTCATTCTCTCTTCTGGCAGGTGAGCTGTCCAGTACATCATAAATAGATCTGGGACGAGGCTCTAGACTCTGAAAGAGATCTTCATGTCAGTGTCCAAATAAATGTTGGAAATGACCACATGAATGTAAGGAAGTTCAGGTGAAAGACACTGATGAGGAGAGAGGTGCTCACGGCATAGTAGGACTGAGCTGCTGTTGCATCCAAGCTATCGTCCTCCTTCTTTGTCACCTTCTTCTCTTCTTGGCTTTGCTTTTGTTTTTTCTCGCCAGCTCCATGTTTCTCAGTCTAAAGATGGAGTTGGATTCATCAAAAAAAACCAAAAAACAATCACAGGTGTGCAACATACAAACGAGTAAAACACGAGGCTTTCTTCACAGCTGCTCCCTTTCTAGTTTTTTGTCTTGTGTTTGTATTCAGAGTTTATGGCGCTAACTTCATTTTCGCATTCAATGCACTTCCTGTATAAGAGCTCAAGTCCACTGGGACTACAAAAGAAGCACAGCCACTGATAAGATGAAGAAATTGAGCATGTTGCAAATCAGAGTATTAGGTTTTCTTTGGCTCAAATCAGTGTGTAAATGATTATAATTCAGTAGTTCAGTAACAGCAGTCCCAGTGCAGTTTATGAGGCAATAAAGACATGACAAAACTGGTGGCATGTGACTATTTCCATTAATCTGAGTTGGGTTTTGTGATTGAGACTGAGATGACACTGCCTGATGTTGGACAGCTGTTTGTTATTGGCAGTATAATTGTTCACACTTATTAAACTTAAGTATAATCAGGATTAAATCATATAATCAGTTTCAGATGAAAATTCTCACTGGGGCATTTTAAATTCCAACTTATAACTTAATCTAGAGAGCATGCCTCGGGTTGTGTGATTACTCATGTGATTAATAGTGGGTCAGTGACCCTCAGGACCACGTCCAAAGGGGACAACCATCCCACTGAGGTTAAATACCTTTGTTTGTAGAACTGAGCAAGCCTGGATACAGTTAAAAATTTGTCAAAATATCCCTCATTAAACTGTGACACAACTCTGGTGTGTTGTAACCTGCTGTTTCTTAACTACTGCTTGCTTAACAGCAGGATCAGTCTTACCCAATGTCCTCTGAAGACATACACCGAGCCGAGCACACTGAAGATCAACAGCACACCCGTGAAAATGGCCATGATGATGAACTCTGTGTTAACAGGTTCCTTGTAGCCTTCATCTGGAAAAACCACAAAGACAAAAAAATAAATACATTAAAAAAAAATTATGTCACCCTGTGGTGGACTTCATCACAACTGGATAACATGCAGATCAAATGGCCTTTGGCGTCTGTTCTGGCTAATTTCTCAAGATGTACAAGGGTTTCCAAAAGAAGATTCAGGACCTTTCAAAGGGTCGGAAGATAGATCTCAGGGATAGCAAAGCTACTGGAAGGATAAGAGAGAAAAAATGTTGTTTTTATTACACAGAATGCTGTTTATTTATTCTTTTCTGTATGAACTACGCAATACTTTTTCATCAGTACGCATGCCCTTCAAGAACCAGTGGAAAATAGCAAACTGTATATGATCCCCCTTTGTGGGACTGTAAGGATTTGAAAGCCTATTCTTAATTAATTCACCTTAAAGCTGTGTTACAACTTATTTTGATTATTGCTTGTATTTGTAAAGGATGCAACTATAAAAACTTCTTATTTTTAGTGTTGTTCAATAGCAGCAAGGTATCATCGTAGTTCAGCCACTGACCCCACCAACCTCCTCGACACTAATAATATGTATCAAAGCAGCCCTGATTCAAGCATCTTAATCTTATTTTCAAAACATGTTTTAACTGCCCTGCCACTGCAGTAGCTTTCTTTTTAATTTATCGTGTTCATCTGTGACAGGATCACAGATGGACGCTGCTTCATTTGAAGAAAGAGGAAGATTTAAAAAGAAGGAATAAGAAGGGAAAGTTGAGAAGTTACACTCATTGTATGATTACAAACAGTTATCTTCATGTCCTGCATGTCTTTAACAGAGAGCCTTTTAAACACATTTACTCTTTAAAAAAAAAGAAATCTGAAAAAATGCAGTGAATCTGTTTCTTAACCCTCCTCTCGTGTTAGGGTCGGCACCGACCCATTTTAAATTTCAAATGCATAAAAAAACCACATAGATTTGTTTATTGTATCAAGGCTTTTTGACTTTGTCAGGAACCTCTATTTCTACAAAATAAAACCAAAAAAAATATATTTTCACTAAATTATAAAATGCCCTAGTTAAAATTATGACCTTTGTGTTGTTAGGGTCGGTTTCGACCCAGGTATAATATTATGAGTATAAAGCAATAATTAAAGCCAAAACTGAAATCATAAGTGCACTGTCAGCTAAAACACTTACAGCAAGCACCTCTCCTAATCATATGAGCTTTAGGGGATTCTTATTTTGCATGTTTTTTGCAGTATACCTGCACAAAAACAAAACAAAATAAACACGGGCATGTGAGGTGAATTCACTATTTGAGTGGCCATTTGACTTCCAGAGTGCACATTTACAATTTGCAGCATACAAAAAATGAGAAGAAGATTCACAGTGAGCTAAGTTCAGGATCATATTTTTGGTGAAAATGAAGGAGAGGACACAGAGCAGCATAGCGATTCAGATGGGCAGGTTTCTAAGGAGGAAGACAATGTGGACTATCATCCAGAAGACACAGACACATCTGATCAGAGGTGGAGGTCGCTGGTGCTGAAGCTACTCCTGCTGAAAGATTCAAGTCCAAAAATGGTAAGATCTTTTGGAGCTCAGTACCTCATGATGTACATGGCAGGGCAGCTGCTGCAAATGTCATCAAAATGACCCCTGGAATCACAAGGTTTGCTCTGACCAAAGTCAGTGACATCAAGAGATGTTTTGAGATATTTATGCCATTGTCACTAGAAAGAATCATCATTACTATGATAAACCTTGAAGGAAAAAAAAGTCCATGGCGACATGATGAGGAATACCTGGATGCTTTCATTGGTGTTCTTCTTGCTGGAGTGTACAGATGCTGCAATGAGGCCACTGATCGTCTATGGCAGGGGTGCCCAATCCCAGTCCTCGAGAGCTACTATCCTGCAGCTTTTAGATGCATCCCTACTCCAACACAGCTGAATCAAATGAATGGCTTGTTATCAGGCCTTTGCCAAACATGATGGCATGCTGAAGAGGTAATCAAACCATTTGATTCAGCTGTGTTGGAGTAGGGATGCATCTAAAAGCTGCAGGATAGTAGCTCTCGAGGACTGGGATTGGGCAGCCCTGGTCTATGGGATGCATCGACAGGCAGAAACATTTTCTGGGCAACGATGTCACTTCACACATTTGATATCATTTTGATTCAAGAGTCCTCAGATTTGACAACAGAGAGATCAGACCGAGGTCTGACAAGCTTGCTCCCATCAGGGATGTCTGGGAGAGATGGGTGCAGTTTCTTCCACTGATGTTCATCCCAGGGCCAGTGACAGTGGATGAACGTCTTGTCCACTTTTTGAGGAAAATGCCCCTTCCGGCAATATATACCCAGTAAGCCAGGGAAAAACGGCAGAAAAATCTGGGAAGCCTGTGATGCAAAAACCAACTATGCCTGGAATGTACAGATTTTCACAGTCAAAGCTGCGAGTGGCACCCCTGAGAAGAAACAATGAAAATGTGTGGTCCTCCATATGACCACTGGACTGCAGGATCAGCTGTGATATTTTGTTTTATTTTATTTTTTACCAGATATGACCACGGACAAGAACTTCACAAAGGAAACTGAGGTGAAGCTGTATCATTGGGAAGTGATAAAAAGCCCACAATTTACCCACGGCTATAACCAAAACAAAGGAGGAGTGGACTTTTTCTTTTTTTCAGTTTATATTAAAGGTCTACTGCTGAAAAAAACAACCTTTTTTTGTCTTTTCTTGATGTAAATGTCTATGGGTCGAAATTGACCCGTAACACCATAGATGTCATTTTAGTTATTAATCTTAAAATGAAAAAAATCAATAAAACAGATTTATTTAAGAGATGTGTCCTATACCCCTCAGTAATACTCAGGTAACACAGAAACCTTTTATTTATTAATATGATTCTCTTGAGGTTAATTTTACAATTTTTTTAAAATTGAAATCGAGGGGTACAGTGACAAAAAAAGACCCAGAGGCCCACGCCAAAAGTATTAAAACCAACATTTTCATGGATAAGGAAGCCTAACAAGGTAACCAAGAGATGAGAAACAAATTGGATGATAACTTATTGTTTTTAGTATATTTTATAGCTGATTTAATTCACGGGTCAAAACCGACCCGCTAACATAAGAGATGATAACAGAAAGCTAACACGAGAGGAAGGTTAAGGCAGGTCTTCCTTCCTTAGAATACTTTACTGCTGAGTAACTGTGATAAAGATGTCTTATAGTTGGAGCTTTCATCTTCATTTTCTTTCTTTTGGACTAACCTGTCACTCGAAGAAACCAATCCACCTTCACCGTTTGATACTGGCAGGAGTAAAGTCCTGAAAGCTTCAGGTTTTTCAGCTCCAGATGCCAGGAAAATCTTTCCTGTTCGGTATCCATTGTGGGGATGGTATTATTGTATATTGTTTTGTTTTTTGGATCAAAGCATGTCAAGCAGCCATCTTCCGTTTGGTTTACTGCTTTGATCAAATTGCATGTAATGTTGAGATTTTCACCTCTAAAGGCCACAAAGACTTCGCGCTCCAGACTGATACCTGTGAAAAGACATGTTAGAGGTTCACATTAGGGCTGAAATGACTCAGCGCTGGACACGAAATAAATTTGCTGCAGTTCATTTATTCTCCGATCTATTTCTAGACTACAGGGTTAGTCGCACACGTAAGCAACAGAAAACACTCATCCCAGTCAAATAAATATCAGTCACAACACAAATGTGGTGGCTCACTTGGTGAATCCATTGCTGAACAGACAGTGAGAAGGAAAAATGCAGGTATCCATGTCAACTTGAAGAAAAGGGTCCAAAACGGTTGAGATTCCATGGTGCGATTGGATAGTTTGATAAAAGTGTCTGTATTCTTTTTCGATGACAATGTTTTGTGACTCTATAGACTGTTGAAGTTCCTCTTTCTGCCAAAAAACACTTCCCCAAAATGTTTGATGGACACTGACGCACTCTAAAGGGAACAAGCAAAAACAGCATTTTACATGTTAGTCTAGGACATGGCAGACAATATTAAAGTCTAAAAACACTAAAGGTTAAAGACTTTTCACAGGCAACTCTAAAAGTTTTTGTTTTGTCCAAAGAAAGACTTCTCCTGGTTGCAGTTTGCTGTTACGTCAGCGTCTGGATGGGAAGCAAACTGCAGTTTTGGCTTTCGTCCACAGTGAGACAGTGTTGGCGAAGTAACAGAGTGAGCCACGAGTGCGCACCTCGTCATGTGGTTTTCAGACAACAGCAGAAAAAGAAGACTCGAGCAGGGAGCGGAAATAAGTGTGTGTGTGTGTGTGTGTGTGTGTGTGTGTGTGTGTGTGTGTGTGTGTGTGTGTGTGTGTACATGGCTGGAATTTAGCTGAAGGTGACAAATTGCCTTTTGTTAATGTGAACCAGCTGTCGCGGGTTGTGTGACTTCTTCACGGCAGTAACTCTCTGCTGATTCGCTCTCTCTGAAGCTGCCAATGGAGATGTGCAGATGTTAAAGTGTGGCAGTTATTGTTATTTAACTCCATTTGTCTTTTTTGTTCCTACGCCCTCCTTCTTCTCTCCACCCGTCCACCTGACTTTTTCAGCGTTTCCTTTCTGGAGAGATTACCGTCCAACTCTGACCTCACCTCAGCCCACAGCATGAAAACAGACATAGAGAGGGGGAATAACATCTGGATGCCAGTCACTGAGAAATAACTCTTTCCATTTCATACCCACTATAATGCACTTCTTATCTCTCCTCCTTCCTGGGGAGTGAAGTATACAGTAAAGCCACAGATAGTCAGGTTTACAGGAGCACAGCACAAAAGGGCACTTAACCTAAGAGGTCCTTTTAAATCTGACATGCAAACAAGTGCCTCACTGGAATTCTGAACCAGTTGAACTGGAGTCACTGTATTGCCTTTTTAGCTTTAATCGGTGCACTGAGAAATGAGGTTATGTGCCTTTAATATACTGGATTGGATTCCTAACATCCCCTGAGTTTAAAAGTTTCCAGTGCTGAAACAAAGGTTTAATGAACCACTAGGCTTTGCTGAGGAACTTTACTTAGCTGGTGTTTCCCTTTTGACGTACATTAGCCTTCTGCTCTGTAATATTATATAAGGAAGATGTTCAAGTTTTGATTTACTGCAACTACTACTGTATTTTGTAGAGGCCGTTTGGGTAAAGTGAACTTGATGTCATGTTCAAGAAACCAAGTTGAGATGATTTGCACTTTGTGAACTGGTGCATTATCCTACTGGAAGCAGGCATCAGAAGCTGGGTACACTGTGGTCATAAAGACATGGACATGATGAGCAACAACACTCAGGTAGGCTGTGGTAGCCACCACTCAGATAAATGTTCTTCATACCATGACAACACCACCAGTGTGAAATGTTTACACAGGGATCCATGCTTTCATGTTGTTTCCACCAAATTCTGCCCGAACTATCTGTTTGCTGCAGCAGAAATCTACATGGAGTTTCTGAAATATGAAATAAAATTATTTAGTTCGCTTTTCTTCCCCATTCCAATGCTCAGTGTGAACTTCAGCAGGCTCTTCGGATCATGTCTAAAAACCTTAATGGGTGATTAAACAACAATTATAAGTCCTTATTTACTTGTTAATGTTAAATCATTTGAATCTTTATCTCAAAGTTTAAGGGAAAATTATTTATGAGCACAGTATTAGTAAACATATTGGAGTATATTTTATGCTTATACTTTATGCTCGCTTTAAATGGATTTATCTATACTTAACGTTACGTGTTACAGAACTTGAATACTTTCCTGCACTTAATCAGATTACATAGAGGAAGTCAAAATGACTTCAGTTTAACTTACTGCAACATTTTCCACAATTATTTTTCATTTGTGTTTTTAGCATGCAGATAACAGCTTCTATTTCTTCACAATATACATATTTTATTATTATGACTGTAAGAGGATTTTAGAGACGCTGGAGGATGAACATCAAACAAATTACAGAGAAAATATTCTTCAACATATTAAATAAAGAAAACAAACTAATGCATGTTATGTATATATTGTTAGTTGGTTTAACCTCTAAAAATGCATTATATTTTGTATATTTATTCTTAATTTACAGAGTAAGTGGGTCTACAATACAGTGTAGAGTAAACATGCAGGTTTTCTATTAAAGTTTACTAGAAAAGTAAAAGATGTTTCTCTTGTTTCTCTGTTTCTGACATAAATACTAGCAGCAGTTGCTTCTTATAGTTGAATATCGCTGTGTGGAGGGCAGAAGGTGTTAAACGGTCAGATAAAAAGGATTTGTAACATTTTTAAGGAGACCACGGTGCAGAGATGTGATCCTCCAGCAGAGTGAGATTACAGTCTCAAATATACATATACCCACGCTGAAGATGAGACAGAAGGAGTACGGGGTAAATCACATCTCAGAGAAGAGGATGTGCCACACATCTGGCAGCAGCTGGGTTGCAGAATTTGTCTGCATGTGATATGCATGAGAGGGAGAGAGAGAGTTGGAGGTGGGCGTGTGTTGGGGTCTAAAAGCTAGCACAGCTCCCAAACCCTAAACTTGTTTTAAAAAGAGCTCTGTACCGGACCTGCCGCACACTCTTCTCTTAATTATCCCAAAGCTGGGAGAAGAGGGTGGAGAGAGCGTCGGAGAAAACAGGAGAGAAGGGAGAAGAAGTAAGTAGAGGGACCGTGGCAGCGACAGGGTGGAGAGGCGAGAGGAGCAGAGACATCTGGTATTCAAACCGCATGGGAGAGGGAGAAGGACTTCCTGCTGAGTCTTAAAAGCATCATCATCATTTCAAGTCGTGAGTATCGGCTCATTTGCTTATTTTTCCGAAACAGCTCCCAGCTTGTGATACTTCTGCCGCTGCGGCATTAGTTTGCAAAGTTGCAAAGTGTTTTTGTTCCAGCACAGCCACAAACCATGATCATAACAGGTGACGGCTGGTTTGCGTGGTGCTGTTGTGCGGTTAATTTTCACTCCTCCTTTGATCAGCCTCCAAATTCAGACCTCCTGAGAACATTTACAATACCTCAGCAGTGAGTCATCGACTTATTACTGTCCAGTATGATTCACAGATCTGTCATATGGATGCAGTGCTGATGTTTTGCTTTTCCCTTTGCTTGGTTGGTTTTCTGGGTCGCCTGCCTTTAGCATTTCTCTTTTCTTCCCCATTAAAACTGGACTCTAAAAATCAAAAACTTGCCTTCCTTTTCTTTTTCCTAACTGAACTGCTGTTGCTCTCTCCACACACACAGACAGGTCCAACTGGAAAAAGCCTGTTTTCTTCATCCCTTCAGTTCGACAGGGAACAAGATTTTTTTGGTTCGCATCCTGCCCCATTATCAAGTAGCTGTGTTGTCATCAGTGGGGTTTTATTGGAGGGAAAGCAGAGACGTACAAGTGTTTTTACACATCTTCTTTTTCCCTCTGTGGATCCTGGATCTGCCACAGTGACTGGGAGTATTACACGAGTCTCCAGCTTTCTAACCCCACCAGTGATCTTTTTAACCAAAAATAAGGTGCTGTTGGACTCACCGGATCAAGCTGTGGTCGAAACATCCATAGTTTGATTTTATGAAAAAGGCTGGAGATAAAGCTGCCAGACAAGAAGTGAAGTCGCATTGCATTTATGCTTTGAGCTATCAGTCATACTCACAAACATTTTTGTATTTTTTGGTAATAAAGTACCAGGTTCTAAGGCTTTTTGGTAAACTCTATACCGGGGATGTCAAACAGGAGGCCCAGGGGCCAAAATTGGCCTGGGAAAGACTCCAAGCTGGTCCACTGGAAAGCTTTGGAATATATGAAGAAAGGCATAATTTTGGACTGTATTTTATATTATACAGCTTTTCCTACTGATAAAGACCTTCCCCACCACGATTCATACTCTAACAAAGGAATGAAGTAATAGATAAACAATCAAATGACAGAATTGTTCCTGTTTTTTCACTATTGCATATAGTAATTTATTTATTCATTTATTTGTATATTTATTTATTATTTGTTTTTTCATCAGTATGCCTCCAAAGTAAAAAGTAAAATAAATACATTTTAAAAAAATAATTTCATTTTCTGTGAATTAACATAAACATTTTGCTTCAAAATTATTATAGGAGGGTTACAGAATAATTACAATGAGCTAACTTTTTTCATAATTATACACATTTATTTCTTACAGTTTAAGTGAAAGATGTCTTTTATTTACTAAGACAGTAACAGTTATTACTGGCACACGTGTGCCAATTGACCCAAAGACTGTATATGAAAGATGCACATAGCCACTGCAAAGTCAGCCTAGTAGCTGGCGAAGTCCCACTATGCCTGAAGCTGAGCATTGTACTGTTTTTACTGTTTTCAAACAGGACAGATCATTTCACAGAGAAACAGAGAAGCTGAACGGGGACATAATTTACCTAAAATAGCTTAGATTATGGTTAGTAAGGGCAGTTTTAAACAAGCGGGAGTAGTCTGTTTATTTTGTCAAAGATTTCTATACAAAACTATGATTTCCAAACAGAGGAGGCGCCTCCTGCTGGCCATTAGAAAGAAGTGATGTTTAAGACACTTTTGATTTGGTTTACTTTTTGTACTCAGAAGCTACGTCTATCTTTATCAACAAATTTTCTTTGATCACTTTTCCATTTTTTAAGCAGTGATTAGTCTTAGCACGGGCAGATTCCAAGAAATTGTCCTAACTGAGACAATAAAGTAAAATATAATAAAACAAAAACAGTAGCAAAGTTGCACATCGCACTGGCAAAACACACACACACAAAAAAAATGCTCGCCTTTTCACTAATTAGTGGCACATGAAGTTGCTTTGATTTCCACACATCTTTGTCGGCGATGTAAACACATTTTTTTCTGCTTTAAAAACAAGGAGGGGAAAAAAAGGTTGGTTTGAAAAATAACTTTGACACAGGCACATTTGTTCTCTTCTTCTTCATCTTTTATAAGGGGGAGCGTGTATCTGCTCGACATGGGCCCTCACTCTCTGTTGATGGCGCTGATGGTGGTTGCCACAGCAACTGGGGCCTATGCAGCCGAGGAGGAGAATGAAGTGGATTACGGGTACTGGAACTACAGAGAGGGAGGTATAAATCACAAGCCTGTGTTTGATCTATTCTGTTTGGAGATACGGAGCCCGTAAATCACTGTGCGTTTGAAGCCGTGAGCTATGGCAGCTGAATGAAACGCAGCAATCCGAGACACTTCAGAGAAACAGTTCTTGAACAATTAAAGCACACGCTTTCTTCATTTTCATGATTCATACAGGATGTTTTGTTGTTCCATAAATTGAAGCCTGATGGTGTCACGCTTCGCTTTCAGCTCAGAGCGTGAATGTGGCCTCAGTGCGCAGTGTGACCAGAGTTTTAGATGCCTGGGGAAAACGCATCTTCAGTGAGATCAAAACTCTGCTGCACTCACAGCCCAGCACGCTGCTGCCCGACTACTCCAGGTGGGCCTAACCTTTATCACCCATCATCATGATGTCTAATCAGCCTGAGGTTTGTTTACTCAGTTTCTGAGGATTAGACAAAAGAGGCGCTTTTATGTGATTAGATGACTACTGTTTAACAGTATCTGCTTTTAAGGCAAATGTTTATTTCTTCAGCATCGTTTGTTGGCAAGAAGAGTTCACTCTGTGTTTTTTTCTTTTTATTGAGGCTTGTTTTAGTCAGCCTGGGAGATTTCATATTTTATTAAGACCATGTGAACGCATTTCCCATTACTTTGTAGGGTACACCAATGCCCTGCTTGTTGACTGCTTGTTAATGCAAACCTCTAACTAGACAATCAAGTCTGTGCATTTAGGGACGTAGACATGGTCGAGGTGGCCTGATAAAGTTCAAATCAAGCATCAAAATGAGGAAGAAAGGTGATTTAAGTGACTTTGAAAGCACGGTTATTGATGCCAAATGGCTGGTCTGAGTGTTTCAGAAACTGCTGATCTACTGGGATTTTCCCCCACACAGCCATCTCCAGGGTTTACAGAGAATGGTGCACAAAAGAACAAATATCCAGTGAGTAGCATTTTTCTGGATGGAAATGTCCTGTTGAGGCCAGGGATCAGAGGAGAATGGCCAGACTGCTTTGAGCTGATAGGAATGCAACAGTGGCTCAAATAAACACTCGTAACAACCAAAGTATATGCAAAAGAGCATCTTTTGAACTCAGCAGAAGACCATATCTGTCAGCTAAGAAGTTGAGGTAAAATTAAGGCTAATATTTGCATTGCTTGAGTCTCAACTTCTGCTGTGAAATTTCAATGGCAGGATCATGAAAGCATGAAAGCGTGAATCCATCCTACCATGTATCAATGGTTTGGGGCTGTAGCTGCTGGTGGTCTAATGGTGTAACTGTATTTGGCACACTTTGGGCCCCTTAGTACCAACTGAGCATTGTTTTACACGACAGTATTGTTGCTAACCGTGTCCATCCCTTCATGACCACAGTGTACCAATCCTCTGATGCTGCTTCCAGCAGCATAACACACCATGTCATAAAGCCGACATCATATCAAACTGGTTTCTTGACACTGAGTTCATTGTGTTCAAATGGCCTCCAAAGTCACCAGATCTCAATCCAAGAAATCTGCAGCAGCTGTCTAATGCTATCATGTCAATATGGACCAGGCAATAGCAAGATATGCCCAGAAAGTTTCCACCAGTGCATTATGTATATACTCACCATTTTATGAACTGGATTACTTAAATTAAACTTTAGCTGAACTGAAAAAAAGAGCAAGTTTTTATTCTAAAGTGAGATATGAATGAACTCCCACAAATGTATTTTGGGAGCATCAAAAGTCACGAGAGAGTAAACCAATCCAATTTGAAGACGAACAGGAGCATTTCTTACTCTCACCTCAGCCTGTCTTTGCCTCCTTTGTCTCCTGTAACCACACAGATTGCTTTGGATCAAGTCTTTCAAGACTTTATCCACAGTCATAATTAATTTCATACAGCGCTCCATATGTGTGAGCGGTCCTCTGAAGTTAACCGTCCTCTGTTCCTCCTGCAGGGTGCGCCCTCTGTCCGAGTCTGTCAACGACCTCTTCAGGGAAGTCTCTCTGCTGCACCGACGCATCGCCGAGCTCTCTCATCGCCTAGCAACGCTGGAACCATTTCTCCGTCGCTACGGCTACCAGGGGGAGGATGGGGAGGATGAGGAGGAGGAGGCGGAAGGCAGGCGGGCTCACAGCCTGAAAGGGAAGGTGGCGAGTCTGGCCCGATACACCCCGAGGAGCGCAGTGAGCGTGAGCCCGCCCAGAGGGAGCAGGGTGGTGAGGAGGAGGCGGGTGAGAGTCCTGAAGAATAGGGGAGTGAAGCTGGTCAAGAGTGACACATAGATGGATGGACAGAGTTGGGGGCGGGGGCGTGCGACGGAAAGAGGGAAAAAGTTGGAGGCTTTGTTGGGTTTACCGAAACGAATTATAAATCCCTTTATAAACAGTGTAAAGTTTCTACATATGCAATATAACCTCTGATTTTTATTAGTGAGAGACTAAAATTCTTTAATAAACTGTTATCACCATTTCATTGCGGTTTTTGCCTCATCAGTTCCACTTCTCATTCTCTCTTCTTTTATTTTATGGATCACCTCAACTTGGGAAACAACCTTACACAAACCTAATTGCTGTTCCAGAAGCTCTCTGCTACTTTAGCCGCACTGTATCTAATCCGTGTAGATTGATTAGATACAGAAATAATGTGACGGGATAATCCAAAAAGCTGTCCGCTATCAAGGACGGTTGAGAGCTAAAGAAACTGATCACTAAACAAAACCGAATACATCAGCCAACAACTAAATTATCTTCTTGTTGTTAGTGGCTGTTTTATGTTTATTTAAGGTTCACTTTCAAAGGGCTATTTATAGAAAGGTTAGAAATCATGCCTAACGAGTAGCACAATGTCTAGAAATAAAATAACCATTACATCACTTTTAAGCCACGTGATTCCTATTGTTTTTATTAAAGAGCATTCCAACCCCCCCAAACGAAGCAATACTCCCACGCCACCTCCTTATTGGATTGAATATAATATATTACAGCGCGCAAAATGCAAGGATGGTGTGCGCGTAAAACAAGAAGAAGAAAGACTTGTTTCATTAGGTTATTGTCAAACCTTTCTCTGGCATGCCCCCACTTAAGGAAGTCGAAAGAAGTTCACACCCCACTTTTTTTTTTAAGTCTCTCGCACTTTAAAAAGAGAGGGTCTCTATTTGATTTGACTGAAATAAAGGTGCTTATCATGATAACCAACACAGCGATAGTCTACATGCAGACAGCACAAGTCCTTGAAGTTCACAGTCGGGTGTAGCATCTAAAGGATAAGGACACATTATTTTTCCCACATATCTGTAACTAGGCATGGACAAATGATTTCAGGGAGAGCGAGGAGTTCTTATGTGAGGAGGAACAAGCAGAATAATTACATAATGATTTTATGTAAGAAATCGAACAGAAGCATGAAAATCGTCGGGGTTTCCGTCTTTCTTCTAGACCAGAGTAACTCACCGTGAGTCATGCCTGCAGAGGACATAATAAAAATGGAGGTTTGTAGACAATTTGGCTAAGTTTTTTTTTTAAATGCCCAAAACAGGAAAAAATACACCCTTAAAATAAGTCCACAGCGCAACTAATTTTATTCATGGAAACATTAAGTGTGCGTTACTTGATTTAATATTCAAGCCTATATTTATTACACAAATAACCTTTGAAAGGCAGACACCTAACCGCACACATAGGGCTGACGGTGAGAGGCGTGGACGTCTGCAACACTGCAGACGAAGGCTGTTCTCCTGGTACCTGTGCGTGTCCCAACAAGGGGGATGCCCTGTTTTTGCCACAGGGTGTCAGTGCTCGTCTGCCGCCGTAATCACACGCGGCTTTACACCGATTCACGGAGGCTGATCTTCATTTATTTATTTATTTCAGCTGAAGTCCAGGAACGACCCTCGTGGGCCCAGCAGGGGCTGCCCATTATTTTCTAACATAATTATAATGTTTGTTTGCGTATGGTGATCGTGTGTGTGCGTCTTGAGTGCAGACAGCCAACTTTATGCCTTCATTAAAACTTTGCCAAGTGTTTCTACAGCAACCAGCTTCTCCCTACTCCTCTTCTACAACTTCACTTATCATCCTCATCTCATACTGCAGGGTGGCGTGTCCATTCTCTCCCTTTTTTCTCACTTTCAACTTGCAGCTGCACGCTAATTCCTTCCTTTTTTTAAATCTTCCACCAGTGATCCCCCCACCCCCATACTGTATATCAAACCACCACACCTCTCTTTCCCCCCCTCCTCTCCCTGCACGCCCCCTTCCCTCTTCGCTGCTACGTGTGGGCGTTCAGCTCAGGCTGTACTTTCCATTTTGGTACTGTATTGTCAATGCATTGTTGCATCCAATCCAGTTAAGATGCCGTGGGAATACTGTATAAATCTCCCTCCCCGTCTCTCTTTCTACACCCCTCCCCATCTCAGCAAAAAGAGCCAGTTGCTAGGTAACAGTTAATTGTCAAGAAGTAGTTACATGTGTTGCAATGCATCCTGGGGTTGTTGGGTTGATGGAGGGATCGAAGAAGTAAGCAAAAAAAAAAAAGGCTGATGTTTTTCCTTTTTTTTTTTTCAGAAGCTGATTAACTTATGAAAAGGTTATTTCTACCTATGCCTCACCTTGTTCTGTTCAACCATCCAGGACTGCAGCTGTTAAAAAAAACCTTCCCTCCAAATCTGTAGGCAAGGCATCGGTACATTTTCAAACCGGCTGGTTTCTTTAAATAACTCCTGTTGCTGGACAAGAGTAAAGAGAGAGTCTGAAGAGTAAGGGGAGGGGGAGAGAGAGGTTTTTGGGGGCTTTGATCTCTGCTGCTCGGTTCAGTTTGCATCACTTCTCCTTTCCCTCAATATATCTCCCATTATTTTTTGTTCTCCTTATCTCCTCTGCCTCTTTCATGCCTCTTTGTGGTTTTTTTCTTCCCACTGGAAAACAGAGAATGACAAGCAAAAGATGCAATGAAAGAGCAAAAAAGATGGCATTCTGCAGCAGCCATAATGTCACAGGACCGCACATGGACACAGCAATGTGATCCCTTCATGTGACATCACGGTCAACCTACAGACATGCACATAAACTGCAGGAGAAAAAGAAAAGACCAACCAGCTGAAATTTCTTATTTTTTATTAATACTTAACACTTTTATTCCAAAGAGACAGAAGAATAATATTTCTCAGCACTTATTTTCACATTGACTGTGTTTAATCTCATTTTTCAATATTACTAAATATTCAATCAAATTTGAAATACTCTCTGCACACAAGTAATTTCTCTCCATACAAAAAAAATGCAAGGATGAACTAGATTTTTTTGACATATGTACATTTTTCACAATCTGTACAGCTCGGGAATAGATTTGTTCGATCTCCTCTGTGACCAAACACAACATAACAGAAGATTTAGCTAAAGAGGGACAAAAAAAGAGACCACACCTCTGTAAAAATGCAATAGATAATCTATTGTGCTTTCTGGGTAGCAATTATTGGCGGTGGTTTACGATCTCCCCTCGCGAGAAAAAAAAAACAGCCTTCTTAACTGGTCAAAAAACAACAAAAAACCCCCAAAACGCAACACTCGTTAAATGTGTGCACTATCTGTGTGATAATAAATGACTGCACGTATCCTGGCCTGAAGTCATTACAAAAAGCAGTTCTGCATTGGGGATCTCAGAATGAAAGATTTATCCCAAATAGATGTACTCTCTGCTGTTGTTTTGTACAGGTTTTTATCAAAAGTCCATGAGCGTGAGGTAAAGTATTTACATACAGCTTTATAGTACATGTACAACAAACAGCTATATCTCTCAGACGCACTCTGTCTCCCATATGAGCACACACAGAGGTAATCAAGCGTATGTTTTCAGGCACATACAATAACAGAAATAATGAGCTATATTCAAAAGGGAAAAAATCGTTGAAATGAGAGGGAAAAAAAGTTTTTTTTAAGTGACAGCGAGTGTGTAAAGCAAGAACTGAGCCACAAAGTATCAAGAAAGTTATATAAGGTTAACAGTAAAAAAAAGAAAAGAAAAGTGTCTTCTATCTTTACCATAGTGAAAAGTTTTACTCAGATTCGGCATTTGAGTGAAACTGAAAAATTTTGACTTTTAGATCGCTCTTCTCTTACAAAAACACACACACACACACACACCTATAGTACTACATGGATCATCAGTACCAGTGAAAGTGATAAAATTCCAAATATCATTCAAGAACACACATTTTTTGGGCTAAAATTGAAAGTTAAAAAACAGAAATAAAGAAAAGTGTATACATGCAAGTGCTTACAAACACTGGACACCCCCCGCCCCTCATCATCACCCTTGTATCATACATACTGACTTGTCCACCAAGGGAAGGAAAGTCTTCTAAAAAATTGACCGGGATGTTCTACAAACTAAGTATTAGATCCATTCAGACAGGATTGTGCTTTGTAGATATCAAAATTTGGTTTGGTAACATGACTTCAAGTCAAACTGGACCAGTGACTTTAAGTAGAATATACTTTTCATGAATAATAATACAATTTAAAGGACAGAGAGAGCAGGAAACTTAGGAAATACACAACTTAGTTTTCACCTTCATATTCAGTCAGAGCAGAGATCATCTGAGTGTCTGATGTGGATTTGGAAGCTGCCTGGGTTTTTTTTAGCAACATAAAAATAAGTCAATCGATAATAAAGGTGGTGTTTTTCACACAGCGTCCCACCTTATTTTAGTGCGCCTACATCTCTTTACTCTGTTTTCCCCCCTTACAAAAGTCTGCAGTTGACACAATCCACACAGGACCTTGAACTTGAGGGCCAATTCTCTTCTTCATCAAAAATCTCAGCATGTGAAACAGATTAGGGCCGGGTGGAGGGATAAATCAGGGCTACAGTACATACTGAGATTTCTTTTTTATGTTTTATTTGAGGGATTTGTTAATGATGAGTGTAGAAAGGATGACCGAGAGCACAGAGGGGTACATTTATTATATATCCAGGTCCACTGCAGGATAATAACCTGGAGGAAAAAGCTGACATGTTGCTAATGTAGATTAGAAGGTTGATATTATGAAGCTACAGTCAATTAGCTTGGGTTAGCATAAACTGGAGACCAACCAGCAAGCCCAGGGCTGAAAAATGAAGCTGAATTTGATTTGTAGTTCCTTTAATGGCGTTTCGAGGTAAACAATTCCCTATAGACTTCCATATTAAGTTGGCTGACTTTACATAAAAAATAAATTTATTAAAAAAATAACAGTTTTTGGTCTTTATAGCTTATTTTTTCTTTTATAAATTGGAAGAGGTTCTTTTGTATAACTCATCCATTTAAATTTAATAAAATCTTATAGTTAGCCAACACATAATTTGCTGTTTGGAATCACAGGGGGAGGGGCTAGTCTAAGCTAGGCTACTAGCTGTGTGCTAGGGTTAACTTCAGCTAATTCAGTAACCCCGACATTTTGACAGTTTTTGTGGCTTTTGAAGCAATTTTAATAATATTAGTAAAGAAAGCACATGCTGTAACAAACTGTCCAAACCATGTGGTATTTTATTTCTATGTTACTGAGCTCTTATAGGTAAAGAGCAGTATGCCTACAATGAATTATATGTCCAGTGAATAGATTCACCATGCTAACAGTCACTTCTGCTCCCAGAAAGAAATAAAAACAGACGATGAGTTCAATAAAACTAGGATTAAGGCTTCAAAACAGGAGTATAAAACAGTAGTCACTGTCTTGCTAATAAACCAGAACATCAATGATGTAGTAGGCTTATGAGCCCTACAAATGTGACCCTGACCTTGAGCACTATCTGGATGATTGATTAGGGGATCACTGTGTGCACATTTCACTGAAATCTAACTAATACTCTCGGAGGAGTAGCAATTCTTTTGAATTGTGGATGGATGCTTTTCCGTGGCAGAAGCTTATTGGACCTTTGGCTGGATGTGCTAAAAATGGAAGTTTCTGGCATGGCAACAGCTTACAAGCTCTCTGAAAAAGTATTTATGTCAATTTGAGATAATTAAACTAATAGGATACAACATGTTATTAGTGAGCCTTAGAGGCACTGATATGTGGATTTTATTATTCCAAGATAGAGCCAGGTTAGCTACTTCCCCTTGTTATCTTCAATCTTTATGCTCAGCTAAGCTGACTGCAAACTTTTTTTTAAATGTACAGATCCTCTGAAAAGTGTCTTTTAAACTGCGGTGGCACTGTTCTGAGTTATGAGATAATTATGTGGGACTGTGTATTAAAAAAAATTCACGAGCCCGCTGTGGTCGTTGACACCTGCACAATACAGCGATAAACCCCACTTGCCATTCCTCAAATGTGACTATCTAATGTGGCAGGCAAGGCTTGTAACAGTAATCATAAAAAAATTAACTGCTCATACCAGAAACAGAGGCCTCTCTCTGAAAGTCCATTATGTTCCTGTCCTGAACAGAAAAACTGTCACGGCCAATTGAGCCAGACCCAATGAAACGCCACGGCAGCAACAAGAGGACATTAAATACGATTTACACATGATTAATGGATAGTTGACTTCTGGGTCATCTGTTATGAGGAGGGGAGGAGTGATGAAGCTTGTGGAGGTAAATGATTTCAAGGAAAATTACTTGTGGTTAGATTAACTGTGGCGTTAATACAAGAAGACGATTCTGCATTTAAACTGTGCGATCCTGCCGCTGCTTTCTTTTATTGGTCGGGGATCAAAGTGCAAATTTAAGCTTCCTCCGTGTCTAGCATTGTGTTATACAGTCAGCTAAACACCTCGAACTCTGCTCTCGTATTGGAAATGGTGACTTGGATGTTCAGTTTTCAAACCAATTGATTAATTACTCGCAGGTGAATCTGTCTTTCCAACAGAAGATAGATGGAGAATCAGTATTAGTCCTTTAAGGCACATCCAGCTCAAAATGTGAGACCCATTTGGAACTGCCAGGCAGAAAGAAATGACAGCAAAACGGCAAATCAGTATGATGATGTCGTTTCTGCAGCTGAGAAAAAAAAGACCTTTGCAAATTTTCCAAGTACACACGATGTACTCAGCAAATCATGCCTTTCACGTACACTTCACAGCAATCAAAAGTGAGAAAAGTAAAAGAAAACAAAACAAAAAACATGAAGAATTGATAGCAAAGAAGAGTCCAAATTACAGGAACCCCCCCTCACCCTCACCCCCCACAAAAAAAAAGATCTGTACCGACATCGGGTCTATCAGACTCCTGTAAATTGGTAAGCTAAGAAAGAATCAACATCATACAAATATGTAACATGAACTATTCAAATAAATAAACTTTAAAAACAATCCAAACCGATCATCATTAAACACTGGAATAATATTCAATAATATTATTAACATTATCAATACAGTTATTGTTAGTGTACCCTGTTACTTCAGCAGAAGTGTTGATTTCTCATTCATGATTGTATTTCCGTTGCTAAACAAAACGTTTGTTTTGGTGTTGAGGAGCTGCAGGAGGGAGGGAAAGACAAAGAGCATGTGACGAGAGCAGAGGCTGGAAATTTGATTTCACCCCCCCTTCCCTACTACTTCCCTCCCATTCCTCCCTCCCTCCCTTTAGATCTTTCACTGAGCATCGGAGCAGCACCAGAATCCTCTCTTCTCATTAAAAACTTGTCTCCCGCCGGACTTCACCACAGCTTAGCCGGCAGTGGCCTGTGTGCATTGTCCAAATTCTTTCCATTTAGTGGAGTGAGAACAGCACACACGCGCGCGCGCACACACACATACACACAATTGTGCCTTGTCATTTTCTTCACGCAGAGAGGTCATCAGCCTGTGCTGTTTCTGCTTTTTCCTCTTCCCCTCATTTTCTTCGCCCACTTCAACTCCTCCCTCTCGCCTCTCTCTTTCTTCCACTGTCTTCGCTCTCAAACGTCTGACTCAATGCTGGAGAGCTTTTCATAAACGTGTCCATTGCTGGCACCGTTGAATGGTCTCTGTCCCTGCCCCAAACCTAACGTGTCCCTGCCCCCAGGCAGTAGTTTGTTGCCCCCGTGGTGGTTCCCCATGGGCCCTCCCACCCCGCCCAGACACAGCTCTTGGGGGAACCTGGGGGCCACATTGGACATCACCCCAGCTGTGGCGGATGCGGGCAAATAGGAAGTTGCTCCCATGGAGCTGCGGAAGTCCCCTCCTCCTCGGCTGTTGTTGAGAAGTTGCTGCTGCTGCTGCTGTTGCTGCGTCTGTGGCTTTTTGATGTAGTACGGTTTGGCACCGTGTAAAAGACACTGGTCGTCGCCGAAGGTTGGGATGAAGGGATTCTGGTTCACCTTATCTGGGTAGAGAGATTTAGACAAGGAGTAAGTCCCGGCCCCTCTGCTACCACCACCACCACCACCACCACCACAGCCCCCACCTCCCATCATAGCTCTATCTCTGTCCCTCAGGTCTCTTTCCCCCACCGACCGCCGATGCAACCCACCTTCGCCTCCACGGAACAAACTGCAGGAGGAGCCTCCCTTGGCCCTATCCCCGCCTATCCCTCCAAACATTGGAGACTCTCTATCACCTGAATACCTCTCAAACATGTGAGCATAAGGGCTGGGGCCCTCCATGGAGCGATCTCTGTCTTTCAAGCTCACACTCCGGGGCTGTTGAAACTGCCCCCCAACGCCCCCACCCATCCCCATGCGACCTGCCCCCTCCCTCTGCAGGTCCACAAATGTGTCGTATGAGTGCTGCCTCCGTAACACCCTCCCGCCCGGCCCTAGCTTCCTGCGCTGTGCCTGAGTTTGTGTTTGGCTGGGTCCTACGCTACCCTTAACTCCAGTGAACATCATGTTGTTATCCTCACTAATGTTATAAAGGTTGCTCGGCTGAATCTTACAGGAGTCACAGCGTTTGGATGTGGCGGAGCTGGGACGACTGCTGGTCCCCCCAACTCCACTAACTGGACAAGTACTGCCTCCTCCACTATGGTGGCACACACTGTGGCAGTTACGACACTCCCAGTCACCCCCTGCTATGCCACCCCCTCCTATCCCTGACACCCCCTTTTCCCAGCAGGTGTGGGCCTGCTGCCCTGCCGACACCGGACCAAGCCCATCCGATTTCTTTTCTTTACCTTTGAGGAAGTCTTCCACAGGTACTAAGCTTTTACAGATACCACCACCGCTACCACCGCCCACACCACTTCCACCCTCTTGCTCCCACATGGCCTTGCCCTCCTTGGAGCGGAACTGGTCCGCATAGAAATCCCTCAGGTTCTCTTTATCCCTGCGGAATAAGTAAGGTGAAGCATTACCCCCTCCTCCTCCCCTCTTCCGCTCCAGGGGTGGTGAGACCGTGCGGTGTGCCTGGGGCCCGTGGGGGAAGTGGTGGTGGACGGTGTGGTGGTGGGGTCTCCTCCTGAAGCCGCTCAGCTCTATCTCGTCCTGCTCCCGTCTGCACTTGGCAGAGGCTGGCCTCTTTTTCAGGCTGTCCCTGTACTGCTTACGCCGCTTGGCGTTTCCTTCCAGGTTGCCGTAGGTGACGGTGTGCGTGGAGATATCCGACACATCAGAGCGAATGTTCCCATCGTCACCCCCTGAGCCTCCCCCACCCCCACAGTACCTGTCATGCCCCCCGATGAGCCCCGTGCTGGATGCACCTCCTTTGAAAGAAAACCTGCCGTACACATTGCTGCCCTTGAACCCACCCTGGCTGGAATCCGCAGGGGTGTGGCCAGCGATCAGGTCAAATTTACTGGTATTCCTGTGAGTCATGGAGGGGCGGGGCTGGGTGGTGAAGATAGGCGCTACCCCTCCCCCCAAACTGTCGCAATCGAACATGCCCCCCTCCAACGAGCTAGCGCTGCCTAAGCTACGCGGCCTATTTGGCGGGGGGCCGGACATACCCAGAGCCGGGTGGTGGTGCCGGTAATGGTCCTGGTACAAGTTGCTGTCCTTCAGGGGCAAGTTGCCAAAAGTCCTCTCCACCTCGCTGATGTAGTCACTGAACATGTTGTCCTCTGGCATGTAGGGTGGCGCAGACTTGCAGTCTACAGGGTGACCCACCAGGCTGCGCCGGTGCTCCTGGATATCGTATATAGCCGACTCACGGCCGCTGTGGCTATATTCCAGGGCGGCGTGTGGAGAGCCGTTAACGCCCGGAACGGCAGTCATGTCCTTGGCAGTGCGGAGCAACCGCAGGATGTTCGAGTGAGTGTTGTTCATGTTCTTCTTTATGGTGGATGAGGGGGAGTCTATGGTGGACTTGTTTTCCTCGATTTGGACTCCATGGATGCAGCTGTAGATACCCTGCAGATTGATAATGAGAAGAAAAGGGAAGGTAGAGAGAGATAAAGAGAGGGTGAGACCATGGAAGGGAGAAAGAGTGAGTGTGATAAGGTATGACTCCCAAGAGAGATCACAATAACAGCAAAATGTGTGGCAGGAGTAAGGAGTCAAGAACCAGAGGAGGGTTTAATGTTAAGAGAGACGGAGGCAGATACCAGACACAGAGACAGACAGAGAGAGGGAGAGAGGGAGAGGGAGGCAAACAGAAACAGGCAGAGGCAGAGAGGTTAATGCATTGCCATGTTCTCTATGACCACCCTCTTGTTTACACACTATTAAACAGTAATAGGGTCTGAGTTCATAAATGAATTTTCTCTGGGGAACGACGAGGACCCTCACAGCTGCTGCTCAGCCCTCAACCTCAGACACAGAGAACTGAGTGAGAAGAGACAGAGCAGATCAGAGCCTTAATTGATATCACAAGGGGAGCAAGTGAGTCAATAGGTTTGATCAATGTCATTTAAATTTAGCAGACACTCGCCTTGCTGTCTTTCTACTTACTTGTTTCTCTTTATAAACAATAGGGATCAATCACTTTTGTCTCACAGGTAAAAGATATAACCACTGACTAAATTTTACTCATAAGGTCACCATCCATCAGTGTGTGTGTGTGTGTGTTTGCTATGGTTGGTTAGTAGAAGCAGCATTTTCATGTGAGCGGAAGATTTTGCGAGTGGAGTCAAACAAGCATATTTAAATGGGGGCTGGGGGAATCTGTGGTTTAGGCAACAGCCAACTCTGAAAGGTCGAGGACGCACTACCCACCAGCCAGTGTGCAGGCCAGTATTCCTCAAAGGCGTCAACTTGTCAGAAACTGTTTCCGTCGGCCTCTTAGTCACTTTCATGAATGCGATTCGTCAACCACCCCCACCCCCTCTTTTCCTTTATGCCTCCATTCTGTCTTTGGGTCTGCCTTATCTCCGTTTCCGGGTGCTTTGGTGAGCAGCAGCCGCTCCGATGGGATTGTCTGTCTTTATCTGTCTGCATCTATCGCTACTACAGCTGCAGTGAAAGGTAATGAAACACAGGTTCTAGGCACACCACTGTGTCTGTTCTCTGCTACCCTTTGTCCTGTTACCAGTTTTATTCTTTTATCATGACTGTTGCTAACTTATCTTTTGATCTGTCTCTGAATTTTCTTAGCCCCTTGCTGTCCCATCACTTGTCACCTTCTTGCTTTATGTGACCTGCCCTGCCATTTGGAAATATTTCTCGCAGCTACAATCTTCAAACAGGCATGGAAATGTATGACAGACATCTGTATGGGCAGAAATCTGTGCCATCAGAAACTGAATTTGAATAAGTTCAATTTGAATTTGAATTGCTCAGATTGAATCTGAATTGTAACTTGAATAAATGCTTTTGAAAACTGAATTTGAATTAGTCTAATTTGAAATTGAATTTATGGTTTGAAAATGAATTGATTTGCTTTGAAACTGCATTTTATCCTTTAAAAATTCAGCTCTCGAATAATTTCAGTTTCACTTCTCACCATTCAGTTTCAGTTCTACAATTCAATTTCAGTTCCAAAATTCAGTTTTTTGGAACTTACATCCGGTTCCGGTTCAAGCGCAGATTAATAGAACTACGTTTTACTAGCGAACCGAAAGTGTTACCGACGGGCATCTACAGCGTCTTGAGCTGAATTAAGGCTTCAGAAGTCATTCGTCATGTCGAATGACCAGCGGATAAACTCTCAGGTTGGTAATAAATGTATTACATGTATAAGAACAAGCGTCATGTTAACAAAAGATAGCCGTACAGTAACTGTTATGCTTATTGTAGCTGTTAGCTAAAAACGCTAATTTAGCATAGTTTGCCCTGAATTCAGCTTTGACAAACAAATATGATCGACTGTTTCTAGTAGAATTCCAAAGTTGTCATCTTGGACCCTCTCAGAATGCTTGCAGAGACCCCTACAGTAGGGAAACATGCAAAACGGTGCCCAAACCTTTGTATTTTAGCTTTATTTATGCCTTACACAGCATCCCAACTCTTTAGCTAACTTCATAACTTTAGCTAAAGTGAATAGTTAGTCTAATTCATTAGTGCAGATATGATATGTGACTAGCACTGTGTTTAACTTCCATAATAATTTTTAGGGTACTGAGTGCATGCTTAATTAGATTTTTGCTTTTTAAAAACACACTGCTCCATTACTATGTTTGACAGGCTGAAGTTGTCGGGTCACCTCCTAAATCGACTATCTTTTACAGGTGTTTTGTGCCAGAAATGGAGTGTCCACTGAAGACTGAAGATACTGAATCTCTACACCTTGCCATTGATCCCTCTTGTGCCTTCATATAGACAAGAGACATTAACTTAACCATTCTCATATGCTCTGTACCTACATCACCTTCCCTGACAGTCGTAGCTTGGCTCATCTGAGGGTGAAATTATAAGAATGTGTTATTTTGCAAAGTGCTCTCTAGGGTTCCTAAATAAAATATGGCATTGAGGTCATTTCTTTTGAATTAATCCCTTCTTCTGAAATATAAGAACCTCTGCTGGTTTTAATGGCACTTTGGATTTCTTTACTTTCTGTTCCACTTCCAAACCCAAATAGATGCTGACAAGCTGACACAGTAACATGGAAGAGGGAAAGACGTTGGAAAGGACTACTACAAATAAACCTAATGCCTAACAATGAAAAGTGTAAAATAAGAACAATAATAATAATAATAAAGATAAAAGATGAAGTAACATGTTTTTAGTATTTTATTTATTCCAAATGATCATCCAGATGTCTGTGACATGTGATGACAAACACCATAATGGAAGGCCTTAGTCATCACATGCTTAAACTCATATATTTTTGCATATGCTGAACAGGCAGTCAGACATGCTGTAACTGTGGGGTAGAAAACAGCATGAACACCATACGGCAGGTGTCTTAAACTCCAGTCCTCGAGGGCATGGAAAAGTTGCATGACACTTTGACCCTTGAGGACTGGAGTTTGAGACCCCTGTCATATGGAATATGACAGGTGTGGTTGAACTGCATGAAGACTCTGAAGTTTGTCTTCTCTTCTGGCAGGACAGGAATGTAGCCTTGTCCTGTGAGCCACTGTAAGGATGTACTTAGAGTAGAACTGGACTGTCACCGGCCTCAGGCTCTTCACCCTTTTCAAAGACAAAGCAGTCATTTAGATAAAATATTAGATATTGTTTACCTGTAAATGCACAAAGTAAATTTAGAAATGTAATTATTCTCAAGAGTGAACAAGTACTGATAGTGTAATCTACAGCTGTGGCCAAACGTTTAGAGAAGTGTTGTTTGCTTATTTACAAAGTTTGCTGTTTCAGTGATAGTTGTATATCACATTATATCACTTCAAACAGAGGTGATCCAGTAATGCTGCACTAATGAATTAGACTAACTATTCACTTTAGCTAAAGTTATTAAGTTAGCTAAAGAGTTGAGATGCTGTGTAAGGCATAAATAAAGCTAAAATACAAAGGTTTGGGCACCGTTTTGCATGTTTCCCTACTGTAGGGGTCTCTGCAAGCATTCTGAGAGGGTACAAGATGACAACTTTGGAATTCTACTAGAAACAGTCGATCATATTTGTTTGTCAAAGCTGAATTCAGGGCAAACTACGCTAAATTAGCGTTTTTAGCTAACGGCTACAATAAGCATAACAGTTACTGTACGGCTATCATTTGTTAACATGACGCTTGTTCTTATACATGTAATACATTTATTACCAACCTGAGAGTTTATCCGCTGGTCATTCGACATGACGAATGACTTCTGAAGTCTTAATTCAGCTCAAGACGCTGTAGATGCCCGTCGGTGACACTTTCAGTCCGCTAGTAAAACGTAGTTCTATTAATCTGCGCTTGAACCGGAACCGGATGTAAGTTCCAAAAAACTGAATTTTGGAACTGAAATTGAATTGTAGAACTGAAACTGAATGGTGAGAAGTGAAACTGAAATTATTCGAGAGCTGAATTTTTAAAGGATAAAATGCAGTTTCAAAGCAAATCAATTCATTTTCAAAATATAAAATTCAATTTCAATTTAGTGATGATCATTTTCAAACCATAAATTCAATTTCAAATTAGACTAATTCAAATTCAGTTTTCAAAAGCATTTATTCAAGTTACAATTCAGATTCAATCTGAGCAATTCAAATTCAAATTGAACTTATTCAAATTCAGTTTCTGATGGCACAGATTTCTGCCCATACATCTGCTTGACTAATCCGCTCTTGAGTTGTAGGAGACAATTCTGAAATTTGTCTGCAACTAGAATTTATTTAATTCAACAAGTGACAAGCTCTTCTCACGCTTTGTAAAAAAAAGAAAAAGAAAAAGAAATCTAACACAGATGGAGGTTGCTACCATTTCAAAAACACAGACGACAGTGTGCTTCAGTAGCGCTTATGGCCTGCACTCTCTTTTATTGTCCTTCTGGTCATTCTGAGTAGGTGTAAACCAGATTACCTTACAATTAGAAACACCTTCATCCTTAAGACCAAACCCATAAACAGCAGTGTCCCTTTTTCCTGGGCAATAATAACTAAGGCAATTTGCATACAACAGCAACCTGCTTCTTAAAAGGTAACATTATGCAAATGCTTGACACTTCAAATGACTATTTATATGGACCCAATTTACATGGGGAGGAGGTGACAAGGTAAAAAAAAAAAGGTTTCAGCTTCTCTCAGGTTTCATTTTTAGCATGCTAACTCCCTCTGCTTACAAACAAGCACGGCACAATGAATGACTTCCAGGAGAGAGGCTCTGAAAATGTGTCCAAATCTTAATGATTTCTGTGTCTCGCTTCTTGACGATGGCTCGCTTTTCACCTCAGCTCCAAGTGCAGGTATTTCTAGCAGACAGAAGCACATTTGCTTTTCAGATATGGATAACAAACAGTTTGTGTCAAGCCTCTGAAATGCCTACTTTTTGTGTTAATTTGTTATTTCCAAAGAACCAATCAATTCCATTCAATTCAGTTTTATTAATGTAGCACCAAATTACAACAATAATTGCCTCAAGGTGCCTTATATTGTAAGGTAGAGACCCTACAATAATACAGAGAAAACAGAGAAAACCCCAACAAGCATATGACTCCCTGTGCTCATGCCCCTATGAGCAAGCACTTAGGTGACAGCAGGAAGGAAAAACTCCCTTTTAACAGGAAGAAACCTAGAGCAGAACGAGGCTGTCATCGACGAGGGCCGGTCATCTGCCGTGACCGGTTGGAGGTGAAGGGAGGAGGATGTAACAAAACTGATAAAAATACAGGATAAGCCATTTGTGTTAGAGTTGATGGGCGTTATCGGGTGTTTAGCTGATGACAAAGTGTCTCAGTACTTCTTTACGGTCATATTTGTAGAGGCTGGAAATTTTTTATTTTTTTTTAAGTTTTCCTGGGCTTTGTTTCTCTTTTTTGTACTTATACCTGGCCTGCTGAGAAGCACCTGCAGGATCGAACATCAGGGCCATGAAGCGTCCTTTCTTCTTTTTTCTGTTTTTGCACTGACATGTGAACAGCAGAGCTTCAACATCAACATATTGACTTGTCATCATAGAAAAGACAAAAATGCACCCAAGTTCACTCAGATTTCTTGTCTTAGTGTACTGATCATGTGATTTAGCACAGCATTTGCTCCATGCTCTTTAGGAAGAGCTGCTGTTGTCGCTCCTGGATGCTGTAACGTTGCATAACTTCTCATATATGTAGTCTAAGTGCTATCTTTTGAAGCTGTTTTTCACCATTTCATGTGAACATGCAGTTCTGGTAACCATTACAATTAAAGTTATGGCTTTCTCCCTGTTAAGTGTGACAGAGACCTCGAATTAAATGCCAAATAAGTTCCCCAGAGGTGTTACCAAGATGGCTGCCAGAGGGTAAGATCAGTTTCTGGAAGGACATTTGTTGCCTATGTTATTTATTTAAGATGCAGCTGTTGTAAACCCATATATCAGTGCTTTCAGAGGTCAGTTATGTTACTGCCCTGCAATGATCTCTAAAGTAATCCACCAATAAAGTAAAATAGGATTTTTTCTTGTTGCATTAATTCCACTAAATAAAATATGAAATAGATGTTAACTAACAAAAGTGACACTGAAATGCACATAATTGGATAAAGGATAAACACCTTCTTTGTCTATGACTGGCAGTATTAAATTGAGTTTGAATAGATAATAACGGGCTCTAGCAGCTATCTGGAGTATTTTTTTTATATCACTAGAATTTGTTTTTGTTGTTAACAACAGCCTGAGCTAAAAAAAAAAAAAAAAAAGAAGCCGCAGGTAGCTCAGGTGAGTCATCGCATCTCCCTGACTGACTCCATCCACCTCAACCACAGCCAGTGGTTTTAAAACAGCCACTCCTGTGATCTTTCTGTCAGAAGGACAGAGGTCAGACCTAAAATAAAACACGAGCACACTCACTCTGCTAATGGAAAAGGTGAATCCGGGCTTTCCAGAGCACACGCCCATGAAGCAGAAGCGCAGCTGCCAGTAGAACAAATGTTCACAGATGAAGGTGATGAATGACAGAACCATGGCAGCCCCGAGCATGTAGAAGACCCCTGCCATGTTGTCCACGTCCAGCTGACTGCTCATCACCTCGTTCTTCTCATTGTGGCAGATGCCCGTCAGCCAGAGGGCCTCCAACTCCTCCATCTCACCTGGAGACACATACACACCGGTCAAAAGCGCTGGTCAAGTGTGACATGCAGATGGGTTTGTAGGTGTCTAAATGTATAAATATGTGTACAAAACAAGACGGCACTTGTTTGGTTTTTTCTAGATGGGCCATTGTTGCCAAAAACAGCTCAGGTCTCATGTACATGCAACAAATGTCACGTTCTATTATTCTGACTGAATGCCCCCCAGACAAGCCTCCTCATTAAGGACTGCTTATGCAAGGCTAACCCCTTTGTTGTGTTGGTGGGGGGGGGGACCAAAAATACAACTGCCTGCTGGGACTCAGCAGTCCTAGGAGAGGAAGTGTGCATGGTCATGTGAGAAGGGTTTCCGTCTAAAAACTGTGTCGCCGCCAGTTCCGCATCCCCGGGGAGATTACTAAAGGGGGAGGACACGTCCAGAGAGATTTGTTAGATCTGTGTATGAGCTTATGGTGTGTATAAGGTATTTTCCTGCTGCTTACATAAAACTATTGTGTGTGTGAGTGTTTGCACACATAGGTGTGGTCGTGTGCACTGTGTTTGTATCCAGAGGGGTCAAATTCTGCTTTTCTACCAGATTTGATGGGTGTCACAGAAGTACACACAAGTCCTTCAACACTAGTGTCCTGATGATTAAATACAGCGAGATAATGGCCCTGTTTTATAGAACAATAGAGTCTGCATCAGGAGGTTGGAGCGGTCGAGGGAGAAGTGGTTGACACAATATCAGATTTTCCCCACACAATTACGATTGCTGTGCATTTATTGCAGTGTTTGTCAATTTACAGTGAACAATACTAACAAATTAACACCAATAAAGTCCAATAAGAACTTTTTGACTCCACTATTCTTCCTAATGAGGCAAATAGTAAAAACGAAATAAATAAAAAGACATGGATAAACAAGTATGAACAAACATTGTGTACCCACTGCTGAGTTTACATAGAAAATATCACGAAGCAGCAGAGCACAGTGACTTTGTTCAAACCAGTGCTCGGTGGTTCTGGATTATTTACGCTTGTATCATATGCACATTTTTTAAAATTATTGCTGGTATTTTCAACACACGCAGATTACATTGTAGATCGTTTAGGAGTTTTGTGTTTTGCACTTTGGAAAACATATCAAATGTTTAAACAAAGAAAATGTAAGAACAAAATAAGGTCATTTTGAATTTGATGGCAGCAACATCACGAGTTGAGTCCATTATTATCTGCATAATAATGTTGCTCTTAATTAAACCTATATATACCTTTCAGCATCAATGGTGCCTTTCCAGTTCATTAGACTCTAACAAACATGTTCCCATCCCAACACATAACATCCCAACACTATGTGACAAATCGTCAGTATGTTATGCGCTCGGAGGCATGAGAGCTGTTTGGAATCACTTTGGAAAACACGATCTGATAGGGTTAAGGTTTTGGTTAAGGATTAAGGTTATAGTTAGGCCTGGAATGGAGGGCTGGAGCCTCTGCTCTGGAAACGGAGATGTGTTACCGCCACAAGTGGTAATCTGTTAGATTCAATTGAGAATCCGGATCGTCTCAAAAGGATGTGGAAGGGTACCTTTCACGTTACTATGCAATGCCTCGGGCCGTTACAAATCGTCGGTATGTGACACGTTGGGAATGAGAATGCTCTAACACCAGATTCAGGCTTTTGAACTGAGCTCTGATTACAAGCCAGATGGAGCCTCTTCTCTTTGGTCTGGAGAATGCAGAATTCATGTTTTACGAAAAGAATCTTAAATTCAAAATTGACATTTTCCACTTAGTCTTATTACATTTTCAAAGAGGTTAGGTCAAAAGAAGACGGCGGTGTTTCTGGATCATTTTCATATATGACTACGTTTTTGCAACATACATTTTTAGATGACGCAGTCGTCTCACAGACACTGATTTCTGGAAGTGTTTCTGAGTCCGTGCAGTGATTTCTATGACAGAATCATGCAGTCCTGCCCGAGCAGCCAAAGATTACAAACAGTTTTGATTTATGGACTTGTCCCTTGCGCACAGAGATTTCTCCAGATTCTCTGGATGTTTTGCTGATACTATGTAATATACATGATTAGAACTTCAGTTTTGCAATTTTACATTGCAGAACAATATTCTATAATTAGGATGAAGTTCCACAGCTTGCAGACACAGTTTTGTTTGCAGATTGGGGAATCTCTGTCAATCTTTGCCTCTGAGAAACTCTGCCTGTCAAACATGCTCTCTTTATAGTTCAGTTCAATTCAGTTTTATTAATATGGCACCAAATCACAACAATACAACTTTATGCTGTAAGGTAAAGACCCTACAATAATACAGAGAAAACCCTAACAATCACATGTAGCCAGTGTTGGGAAGGTTACTTTTAAAATGTATTCCATTACAGAATACAGAATACATGCCCCAAAATGTATTCTGTAACGTATTCCGTTACGTTACTCAATGACAGTAACGTATTCTGAATACTTTGGATTACTTAATATATTATCATGCTTTTTACAACAACGTGAATGTACTATTGCTGTGTGATTTATTACTATTACTGAAGGTCCGCGACTCCGAGCTGTAGTAAAGGGACCTCTGACTAATACGGCGGGGTCCCTGTCGGCTCGTAGCCGAAAAATAGCTTTACTTTGTTGTGTGGGTCAACTTTTCTTGCGAGAGACAGAGAGAGACATTGAAAGACTGCTCCAACGGAACTTATTGTTTTCGGAGGAAAACACGAACACGGTGTACAGTCGAGTCTTAATAGCTTACTTACAACTGGGCTCGTCAGGCACTCTTCTTGGCTGAAGTGGTTATTATTATATTTACATGCTTCCAGCTCCCGTTTTTCCTCGATGACAACTCCAACCTTTCCACTCCCCTTTTTGTAACTGTATTCTGAATACCACCTTTTTAAACGGTAACTGTAACGGAATACAGTTACTCATATTTTGTATTTTAAATACGTAACGGCGGTACATGTATTCCGTTACTCCCCAACACTGCATGTAGCCCATGTGTAATCACTTGCGTGACAGTAGAAAGGAAATATGCTTTTTAACAGGAAGAAACCTCCAGAAGAATGAAGCTCAGGGATGGGCGGCCATCTGCCGCTCGATGGTCCAATCATTTTACTGACTTGTTGAAAGTTCACCTAATTAGTTACAAAATGTTCCTCCAGCTGTTTCTTTTTAGTACCACTTAATTTTCCAGCCTTTTGTTACCCAACGTTTACTGCCAAATTCAAAATGAGCTAATTTTTGTTTTATGAAATAAAAATGTCTCACTTTCAAAATGTCATGTTTTCTGCATTTTACTGTGAATAAAACATGGGTTTAGAATATTTGCAAATCGATGCATTCTGTTTTTAGTTACATTTTTCAACTTTTGTGTTCATTTAATTTTTGTTTGGGTGTATTGACGAAAAACTACTTTGGTTTAGGGAAAGATTGTTGCTTAGGATAAAATATTAACCCTGCATGTTAAAAAAAACAAAATATGCATGTCATCTATGTCCATATGTCGAGGTGAGAGTAAGAGACACAGTGCCAATGAAAACGGCAAAGCTGTGCACGTGTTTGAGACTCCATTGATAAAACAAAAGTATTAGACTTGCTGGGACAAACAGTAGGTTGGTACATTAAGACCAAAATGAGCCTCAGTGAGGGATACAGAGCACTGTGTTATGTGGTAGTATTAAAGTGGGGGGCTGACAGTTTTTTCATGCTGATGAGTAACACACAGATAGTCATTGGATGGACTAAAACAAGGAGTATAACCTTTCAACTTGGGGAAATGCAATCCGTTGCAAGGTGATTTTTTTGGTGATTAAAGAACTACTTTTGTCACATCAACAGAGCTGAAACAATAGAATGAGCATCACGTCACATTAGGGCAGAAAGATTTGGGAAATAAATGGCCTCAAAAAGGAAATTTAAATGATCAAAGTGGTGGGAGATTGCCTGAGAAATATTTGATAGAATAACCTACTTTTTAGACTGACTTGTGACTACAAAGCACAAATGGGAATTCATTGATTCCCTTTAAATTTCCAAACAGATGTTTAGCTCCAGCATGACTGATTCATCTAAACAGTTTGCAACAGCTCTCCAAACTGAATACTTACTGCTATTAAATCTGCATAGCTTGCGCTTTTTTTGTAGAATGTGAACCAAATTGATGATATATTAGATTAATGAGCAGAATTTATCATGTGAAAGAAATATCTATGATTAAAATTCTTCTCCTATTACTCTGCTTATTCTTATTTTTCATTGTTCCCACCCCACCCCTCTCCTCCACCTTTACCTGTTCCTCCTGATCCTGCATCATTCCTGGCTGTTCTGTATGCAGTTCCACTATTTCCTGTTGCAAAGCCGCTACTGACCCCTTCCCCTCTGCATACAACTTGACTCGAACAGGAAGCAACAGAAATGAGCAAACATCGATGAGTCTGATCTCTTAACCTGTATGTGTGTTGACAGCCAAACAATCTGCAAGAGGTAATGAGAGGTAATGCTTGATGTGCTGGCCTCGTGTACACGGCAAGATTTTACTTCCATTTGGATATATTCGTGGAGATGTGTCACAACACTCAAGCATCCACACAGCTACATGTCACAATCACATCCTTTCACAAGCCAGCACTTTAATGTACGCCACTCGGGAAGTTCCCAACAGTGTGTGTCGACGTCTGGATCAATCTGACTCCGAACGATCTGATCCAAGGTGAATGTTCTCTCCGTACTGACCTCTTTATCCATCTCGCACGACACAATGGAAAGTGATAGCACCTGGAAGGCCACGTCTGTGTATGTATGAGTGTGTGTCAGCGTGCTGTAGAGTATAAGATCTGGCAGGTAGTGAGGTGAGCAGTGTGGAGGACATGCTATCAGTCGAAGTGGAGAAGGTGTATTCTCTGAAGGCAAAGATTCACATCAGGAACAGTTGTGTCTTTTATTTCCTGAGGTACAAAATGTAACGGTAGTAGACCAAGGCGGTAGTTTCACTATTATTTTTTTAGTACAGTAGGGTACTGTGCAAAAGTCTTGAGCCACCCCTCATTTTTTAAAATTTTGCTTGGAAAATGAGGAATAAGTTTACTGAAACATGCCATCACAGATGAAAAGATAATAAGTAAAACAGAATTTGTACAGTTTTAACAAACTTAAAAGTAAATTTTTGGTATGACCACCTTTATTCTTCAACACATCGTGAACTTCTGTGAACAAGCTTTCTGGTAGTTTCTTTAAGTAGTCTTGAGTAAATGTTTTTGAAGGCTTCTTGAAAGACATTCAAAGCTCTTCTTTGGATGTTGGCTGCCTTTTGTTCTCTTCTCAGTCAAAATGATCCTAAACTGCTTCAACAGTGTTGCCGTCAAGGCTCTGGACAGACAATCCATGACTGATAGGTGAGTCATGCTGAGTGTTTTTCTATTCAAAACACTCAGTGTTGAATAGAAAGTGTAACATGGGGCGACCGTGGCTCAGGGGGTTGGGAGGCGTATCTGTAACCGGAAGGTCGCCGGTTCGATCCCCGCGCTCTCTGTCCTGGTCGTTGTGTCCTTGGGCAAGACACTACTGGTGTTGGCCAGAGGGGCCGATGGCGTGATATGGCAGCCTCGCTTCTGTCAGTCTGCCCCAGGGCAGCTGTGGCTACAACCATAGTTTGCCTCCACCAGTGTGTGAATGTGAGAGTGAATGAATAGTGGCATTGTAAAGCACTTTGGGTGCCTTGAAAAGCGCTATATAAATCCAATCCATTATTATTCAGGTTCTATTTTACTGCACTGGCTGAGCGTTTGGGATCATTGTCATGCTGAAAACTGAAACTGTTGCCAATCAGATGCATGGTATCATGGTAAGATTGGCTTCTTAAGGAAGAGACCATTTCTGATTAGGCTTCAGCAGAATCTTTGCTAGGTTGTCTGTTATGTATTGACACAACACCTTTATACCTTGAGTGCGGTGTCTTTTTATGCTTGAATAATTCATAGGTCACAGTTATGTGGTTTAAAAAAAAAAGAAGAAAAAAATCCCTGAAAATAATCAGCTACAAGAACTAGACTGAAAACTAGTGAAAAAGCAGTCGATATCCAAAGAAACATTTTTAAAGTCCTCCTGAAAGCCTCGAGACCTCTTTTAAAAAATTACCAGAAAGTCTGGAAACAAAATATAAAGAAACGCAGGATGGCTCGAGACTTTTGAACAGTATTGAATATATAACTTTAAAGGTCAGACTCTATTTTCTGTTTCACACAAATATCAGACAGACTCTTCCGGGTCGGTCATTTCATTTAAATTAATTAATTAGACTGCATTTCCCTTTCATAGCTACCAATATGCGAAGGACATCAAACTATTTTCCTGGGGTGCTTTAGTTCCCCCTGGAGTACCCCTCGAACTTTTCCCTTGTTAACATTTCTGACTGGACTAATTTATACAAATAACACAGTCTACATTCAGCAGTTGCACGTTTCATGGGTGGAGAAACTACCACCACTGACAAGTTGGTGACAATTGGTGATTTACAGTATGTACAGTCACATGAAAAAAAATAGCTTTCCCAGGTTTCAGTGCAGTCCTAGGAAAAACTAAGTATACCCTTACTGCTTCCTCAGGAATTCAGAGGGTAAGTAGCAGCCAGATGCTACGGGCTTGAGTAAATGATTGACATCTAGTGTATACACTTCTACAAAAGCAGAAAAGTTTTCAGTTTTCCGGTCTGGAGCATTAAGGTGTATGTTAATACAACGCCACAATCTTCTGAGGAGTGGACATCCCAGCAACTCCAATTCACCCCAAAGTCAGACTCAGAGAAACTGCAAAAAAAACTCTGTAGATACAAATCAGACTCCACAGGCCTTAGTTAGCGTGTTATGACAGTACAATTAGAAAAAGCCCAAACCAGTATGGCCTGTTTGGATAGGTTGCTTTTCTCAAAAAAATGAACATGGCAAAACAACTTAAGTTTGCAAAGTTTATCTGAACAAATCACAAGACGTCTGGAATAATGTTCTTTGGAAAGACAAGACCAAGGTGATTTTTGGCCAGAATGCACAGTCTATGTTTGGAGAAAACCACCACAACTCGAAACAGCATATCAGCGAAAACACCTCATGCTAACTGTCAAGCACGGTGGTGGCGGGGTGATGATTTGAGCCACAGGACCTTGGCCCATTGCAGTCATTCAGTCAGCCATGAACTCCCTAAAGCTTGGTTCATGCAACAGAACAATGATCCCAAGCAGACCAACAAATCTATAACAGAATAGCTGAAAAAGAAAACAACTAAGCTGTTGCAATGGCCCAGTCAAAATCCACACATCAAAGGTCGTGGTCAGACCTTAAAAGAGCTGTGCATAAAAAAATGAGTGCAAAAATCAATAAATTGAAGCAATGTGTAAAAAATACTGGGGCAAAATCCCCCAACAAAGATGTGAGAGACTGACAAAATCACAGAAAAAAAATTCAAGTTATTGCTGCTAAAGGTGGTTCTACAAGCTTTGAATAATGGAGTGTACTTGGTTTTTCACGGGACTGTGATACAGATGAGCTGAATTCATTCTAGGTTCACTATAGTTTCATTTGTCACCTATCTCACTGCACGAACCTCTGCCAGCAGTTTGTAGCCAACCCTCGTCCAAAAGGAGTTGCAAAGTTTGCACCATCACTGTGTACCCAAACCTTGTTTGCTAGCCCAATACTCTGATCATGTAGAGGGTGGCAGCTCAATACTAAGCCTCTCGTGGATCAGTGCTCTCATCATCATCACTCTTTTAGAATGACATCAAACATCCTGCTGCTTTCTTTCAGTCACCACCCAAAACACACGGAGCTGGAGCTTAAAACAAAACAGAACCGGCAAACTGAGAGCATTGCTCTGTGATGCATACAGTATCACATTTCACAGACGGTGTCAACACCATTATTTTCTAGTTCCTCTCCTTTGAGTCCTGTATTCAGGACTCTGCCTCCTTTATATTGAAATAACACCATATTGATGTAATGGTGCCACCATAATATATGATGAAGCTGCAGCACCAATTTAAAGAAAGATAAATGTGCTGGTTATAAGCACTCAGCCCCAGAACTCCCTGCACATATCACGTATCACCCAGTGGAGGTGGTGAAGGTTTTAAAAATGTATGTACTTTTCATTGTAGACTGAGCTTTAAAGTTTTTATATGTCTGTATCTATTAAACTGTACATCAGTCAAAAAATGGGAAGGACTTTACTTTCAAGTGGACCTATTATTCTTTTCTGACACACACACACACACACACACACACACACACACACACACACACACACGTGTGTGTGTGTGTGATAAAATATGGCCAGTTTTTTTTCTAATTTTGGATTTTTGTGAATGACAGTAAACATCCCTGTTCCTATTTTTCTGTTTAAGATGGCTATACCCACCAGACGATACCTACCTGGTAACCATACCCACCTGAGATGAACACACCCACCTGCTGTCCATACCTTGTGTTCACGAGGAGCAGTCGATCATAGTAAAGGAGGCTTAAAGTGAGAAGAGGTGCTAAAACTGCTTATTTTAGACAGTGGATGATCTATGGGTGTTCAATATTACAAAGGTAAAAAGAAAACTTTGACTTAAGCAAAGTTACTATATTTTTATTTTGACTCAAAACAGAGTCAAAATCGAAATATAGAATTTTTAATGGCCGTATCAAACCCCCTTCGATATATTACTGCTGCAGACAAACATTCAAATCATGTCACTGATATATGTATAGGACCATCCTTACTGATGTGCTCCAGACCGAGCCTGAACAAATCAAATATATTTAAGGTGTTCGAGCTGAATTTGGTTTTTCCACCTAATCACTCTGCCGTTCCGTAGGCCCTGTTCCTGAAATCAATGTGGAGACATAAGACGATCACAACAATCGAACAACATCTACAGGGTTCAGCATTTCAAGACCACCTTTGTCCAGCTTTACTCCTAGCAATGTTCAGTTAAGGTCAATATTTAATTTCTTTGCCAAAGCGGGCTTTTGCAAAAACACCTCCCGAGCTACCAAATAACCAAACCATCCCCCGTTGAAACTTTCATTTCTACAGCCACAGCAGCTGCAGCCTTTCAGGCCTGCTGGTACCGCGCTGTTGATTAAGGCCTGCGATGAGCCAACCTGGCTCTGGAGGCCTCATCCTGCAGCTCGACAGCCTCGCTGACTGCTGGGTTTCATCAGCAGGCTCTTGGGTTGTCACCATAGCGAGCACCGGCCACCTTCTGAGTCACTGCTCCTTCCATGACTCCAGTTTTACTACCCCGATGAGAGCATGACTTCACTTTGTTATTTTCAACCTGAATGATTATTGTACAAATTAAGGCTGCAGCAGAAGTTTCTTAAAAGTAATGGTCTATTTAATTTGCCTGTAATATCACTATCACAACATTACTTGCCCAAGCCCTCTCTGCAGTAGGCAATAGTCACTGCAGTTATGACACTAAAAACACATCATTATCTTTAAAAAACTAAATTTACATGACAATTATCTAATCTTTTAAGACTGTGATGACTTGCATAACTTGTATAATTGTTATATGAGATACGAGACACTAGAATATTTATTAATTTCCTGTATTGCATCATTTCACTCCTTACCATCTCCAAATAGCATCAGAATAGCCAGATCCACGGCCCGTTTCCACCCTGAGTCTTTCTGGATGGCGATGCCGTATCCGGTGGAGGCAAACACTTTGCCGCTCCCGATGGTGACCAGCTTACACCCCTCATCTCTGCCAGCCATGTAGTTTAGCACTGCAGCGTCATAGATGAAGGCATCCAATTTGCTGTGAAGGATGACAGAAGAAAAATGAGCTGGAAGTCAAAGCTGTGAAGCCACCTTCACCACAAATAGTGACAATGTTCAAATCACCGATTCATTATGTCAAATGGAGATTTTAAGACACTGAATCACAATCATCTGTGTCATTGAATGGTCTGAGAGGTTCCCTGTAAAGTACGGTGTGATTAGGCAGTAAAGAAAAAAGGCGGGTAAGTCATTTTTAATGATATGTTTGTCTCTGCACATTTTTGCATGTTGACCTGACCTGGTATCCACTGCACTGACTGCAAACTCCAAGCTATGCTTGTTTATGATTAATTGGTATTAATTCTCTTTTTTTCAGGTAACAGTTCATAAGAAATTGCAAAACACTGAGAAAATTTACAAGGAAATTGAGTTTCTCTCATATAAAGTGCTACAAGGCAAGACTGTGTGATCTTTTTAAGGCAGTAATAGCACAGAGGCAATTCAAGTAAAATACAAATAAAATATAAATTAGTACAGTAAACCAGGTAGGAGAAATTTAGGCCATTAACTCTTCTGTAATGAGGAAAGGAATCTATTTTAGGTTGTTCTCTTGTCATGGAAATTGTTTAGGTGTCATCATGTGATAGATAACACCTAAACACCGGTCATAGAGTTCAAATATAAACCTCGCTGTTTAAATGACCAATTCCATTCAGATGTGAAGAAGTAAAATATATCACTTTTGTTTCCAGTGTTGAGAACGAATCTTCAAGCCCAGTAACTAAACTGACCATGAGACCAAAGTGTTTCAGGGTCTGGGGTGGTGAACTGCCATGTTTCCTGTAAAACCTCTGCATTGTGTTCTATCCATATTAACCCTGGGTTAACAGATACAATGACATGACGGTCTTCAGATTGGTGACAAATCTCCACCAAGGGCCCCTCAGGGCTCCAGGACCTCTGTGCCCTTCATCACAGGTTCGTCCCTGTTCTGTTTTCTTCAGCCGTGGTGGGTGAAAGCGTTTGAAGACAGGGAGAGAGAAAGAGTGAAGAGGAAGTAAAGATGTTACCTAGCTTTCAGAGCAAACGCATGCTACGCTGCTATTCTGGGTGCCAGTGGCAGGCAGATACGCTGCCCACCCACATTACCCAGAATGCTCTCTTTTCCTCTGTCTCCCTCTCCTTTTTCCTTCATCATCTTTTCTGTGTATTGCATCAGTACAGGACCTTACGGCTCCATAACACAGTCTCTCTTCTCCCTCCTGAAATCTTTTCAACTCCCTCCTAGCGTCCCACATCAGGCCCGCTATCTCTCTGCTCCTCACCCAGTCTTCAGACTGTACAGGGCTTCGTCTACATTCTTCTGGTGGAAGCTCGTCATGTAGGCATGCATGTCCCGGTAGTTGTTGCGGATGTTGCGTTCTGTGCTCCCATTGGGCACCGTGCCGAACCGGAACGGCGGTGAGAATTCGTTAGGCTTCTGGAACTGCGGTGGGGGGTTTCGGGAAAAGAAAACACACAGAGAAAAGAGCAGTGAGCTGCATCAAATATCCTTTTAATGCACTGTTAAGCAGGACTTTAGCAAGCTTAAAATCAACTAACTGTTTAGAGATGTGAAGAATCCTTGGACATGTTTAGACAAATATGTATGACTCATCAGATCAAGTTCAGAATAAAGATCTGCAATTTATGTTACAAGCATAAAAATGCTGAAAAGATCAAAACAGCAGTTTTAGTTTCTTAGTTTTATTTCTTATTTAATTACTTGATGCAATCGTTAATTTTTTAATTTTTCTAGATTAAATGACAAATTCAAAATGCACATCAGTCTCATCCATCCATCCATACAGGGTTGTGTCCCCTTATGAGAAGCAATCTGTGCAATCGTTTTGCAATCAAGTGTGGAAAGATGTTGAGAGTGTAACACCCTCGACCTCTGGACAGAGGAAAAATAAAAATTTAAATGCAACCGCCAGGCAAGCATTTTTTTTATTTGTTGTAAGGAGGTTCTATCTATTTTTACTCTGTGACTGAGCTATTACATTAAACTACCAGTTACAATAAGCTAACGGCCCCATTCTGAAAAACCACATGTTGCACCTGCATCAAAACTAGCTACAGTAGCAAGTTAGCAGAGAGATCAAATAAGTTCAAAGCACTGAATCGAAACACTCATCCATAATATTTTGGGGGGGTTTTGGTCTCATCTTCCTCCCCTCACCCCCCACCGGTCACAGCAGATGGCTGTTCCTCCCTGAGCCTGGTTTTGTCGAAGGTTTCTTGCAGTTAAAAGTGAGTTTTTCCTTCCCACTGTGTGCTTGCTCAAAGCAGGCTGCTGTCTGCAGTAATACAGGCTCCTTAACTTACAAAATAAAGCACCTTTAGGTGGCTGTTGTTGTGATTTGCTGCTATATAAATAAAACTGAATTGAATGGTAAATGGTAAATGGCCTGCATTTGTATAGCGCTTTTCTAGTCCTAAGGACCCCAAAGCGCTTTACACTACATTCAGTCATTCACCCATTCACACACACATTCACACACTGGCGATGGCAAGCTACATTGTAGCCACAGCTGCCCTGGGGCGCACTGACAGAGGCGAGGCTGCCGGACACAGGCGCCACCGGGCCTTCTGACCACCACCAGTAGGCAAACATGGGTCTAGTATCTTGAATATTCATTCTAAATAGAAAAAGTAAATTAATACAAAAATAATAAAACAGACACTAGTTTCACTCCAAATTATGTAGCCCACTCTCACATGTGTTCACACCCATGTGCTCCTTCACCCCACAAACTATCACATTGCCTTAAATTCACACCTTTTTGTCTGACAGGCCTGACACCTGGTCAACGTACTCCTCCTGGATCATGAAGGCAGCCAGGTTGGCAGTGTAGGATGCCAGGAAGATGACAGCAAAGAAGGCCCACACTGACACCATGATCTTACTGGTGGTGCCTTTGGGATTCTGCACAGGGACAGAGTTGTTGAAAACCAGACCCCAAAGCAGCCAGATGGCCTTACCGATGGTGAAGGAGGGGCCGCCGGGCTCTGGGAGACAGAATGACAGGAGAGGAGGGGGAGGAGGAGGAGGATGCAAAGCAAAATGGGAGAAGAAAAAGGGATCAGTTTCACAGATCACAGGTATTACCTTGCTTTATCTGCATTTACTCATTGAAGGACTCATTTGATGGATGGGAGGAACACGGCATAGATTTAGCCCCATCCTTTAGTTTGTCAGTGATCGCAGGATGTGCTCTACAGTCAACATCTGTTCTTCCAGACATGGCAATGACAACCCACTGTTACACACTACTAACTCTGCTCCACCTACCTCTACGGGAGTATGACAAGGTGGCAGGAAGGATACACTACCTACCACAGAAATGAGGAGAGGGACGAAGGGAGGTGGGGGGGAGATGGGCGCACAGCAGGCTGCAATTACATATGCTACAGCTGCAGCAGCAGTACAGGACAACAGCCTTACACAACCCAGCGATTAAGTGACACAACCCATAAGACATTCAGAAAACAGCACTGTAGGAAACATTACTCCAAACTATTTTATTCCCTTCGGTCCTTGAAAGAAAAAAAAGGCTGTAAGCAGCAATATAACACTTCTCTGATTTTATCTTGAGAGGTTGCTATTGTGGCAACCTAATACAATCCTCAGAGTCAAACAGAGCGAGCATATAAAAGCTAGAGGGAAAAAAAGGAAACCCAGAATGAATCTGAGCCATTGATTTTGATAGGCAAGTTGATATGAATGGAGTGCTGAGACTGCATTTGATTCAACAGGGTAGTGTTGTTTGATACTGTCAGACATCATTAGACCTGACATACATTTTCAGTGTAAGGTACCAGATCTTGTTAACTGTATTCAGCAGTTTTACAACCGTAGATGTGGCGGTGTAATGCTGCTGTACTATTTGAGAACAGAAACGATTTTGTAATGCAGGAACAGAGGAGTCTTTGTTTTTGCGCAGCGATGCTAAGAATACTTAAGATCAGCTATCTGGTTCTTGCCAATGATCCTTTTCATTAGTGAAAGAGCTTAAGTGACTATAGATGCAGATAAGCACTCAAGACATCAAGTAGGAAGTCCCAGAGCTCCAGTTGAACTCATTCAGACGGGATTGTCAAAGTAATTTAGCACCTGGAGGGCTCAGTTTGAATGCTGCATTCAAGTTAACAAAGCCTGCTGGCTAAGACTGCATTAGAGCACATCAGATTGCCTAAAAATGTACCTCATTGTTACCTTTTAGCAGCAGGAATCGAGTGGGTCTGGGTTTGTGTGTTAATGGACGTGTGTGTCCTCTCACCTCGTCCGTCTGCCAGACAGCGATTGTAACCCACCGGGCTAAAGTACTCAAACACAAACACAGCCACTGCCGACACGATCAGCAGCATCACAAACATCATCACCCAGACGTCGGCACTGAAGGGCTCTGAAAGAGAGAGGGAAACAGGGAGGGAGGTTGTGAGAAGACAGAGAAAGGAAGTTCATTAAAGCAAATGAAAGTAAATTATAATATAACCCCCCACCCCCTCCTCCCCACCACCACCCCTCGGGTATCAACATGCCTATTTGTATTCAGACGCTATGTGCTTTGTGCTTGTCACATTTATGGATTTTGTCTGAGTTTCTGTGAACACTAACAAGCACCTCTGAAGAGAAACACTGAGAAGGAGGCACGTTTTCCAATTGCTTTGTAGTTTGTATCGTATATTATGGTCTGTGACAAACACCACAGTGTTGTAGCTGACAAAACAATCCCCACCAAAGGTTCACCAGACAGCTCTTCCTGAGCACTTCACAGTCAGTTAAATTTGTCCAATTTTCAGCTCTATAGTATTTTGCAGTTTCATTTTTCTAAGCACTTTCATGAGGTCCAACTCTTTTCCTTTCATTCTTTACATTACATCACTTTTTAAACAATAACAAATCAGCATATTTATAGTACTGTTTAAAGTCTTAACAACCCCTCATTTCATTATGTTTTGCTTAGAAAATGGGACATTTTCTTTATTGAAATGTGTGTAAACATATATGGAAATACAACATGTAAGTATATAAGGAAAAAAGAGTTTGTACAATTGTAATGAGCTTGAGAGTCGATGTTTGGTACGTCAACTCTCTTAGGCAGCATTTTTGTCATTTCTTTCTATAGGAATAGTTCTTTAAGTGTTTTGGGATCATTGTGATGCTGAAAACGTAATTATTACTTAATTAATTTGCCCATCAGACACTTACCAGATGGTGTTAGACGGTGGATCAAACTTTGATGGATGTTTATAATTCTAATGAATTTTGACAAGATCCCCAACAACACTTTGCCGAAACGCATCCCCAAACCATGACAGGGCCACTCCATCAGACCTATTGTCACTGATTTTCAGTCCAGTTCTTGTGTGTCCTTTGCTTAATAATGGATTTTGTCCTCCACTTGTGCAGTTTCCTCAAATATTTTTTGAAGTTTTTAAGTAATAGCTCTTTGGGAATCACCTTGTTGGTGCAAAAATATTTAATACCTGTTTTTTTGTAGATTCAACTTAAGAAATGAAAGAAGAAAGAAACGTGTTTTTGTAACAGGCTTATTATATTTTTACTGCTAGCGCTTTAAATATTATAAATAGCTAAACTAATAAAGGACAGAGGACCTTTTACTTTGACGGAAACATGCACTGGAAACACACTGCATTTGTCAAATCGTGAAAAATTAGCTGACAAAACAAGATGATTGTAGTTTCTGCCTACTCCTTTTTCACTTTAAAACATCCCAATGAGCTTTAGAACAACAGAAAGAGTGTCCTGATAAATGTGTGAAAAACGCCTGCCCCCGTGTGCAACATGAAATGAGATTCTCTGGCACAAAGGAAAAAGGACAGAACTTTAAGTTCCTTCTTCAATTATTAAGAAAGAAAATTCCTAAAAATGTTGAACATCTGCTATTCCATTAAACTTTCAGAATAACCTCTCCGTGGACCTTGTTGTGAGATTTTTTTGTCAGCTGCTGTTTTCAAGGCCATAAATTTATCATTTCTCTGTAAACCTGCATTGAATGCCAACAATAAAAATGATTCTTGAAACTTTTTTCAATACTCATCACTGCAGCCATACCTTTTTCAAGTGATTTTGACTGATATCTTGCTCCCTGTTGCTTTTTATGTCTCTGTGTTGTTAAAGTTGTTAGTTTTATTGCTGCCAGAACAGGTTGTTCACCATAAACAAGCAATGTACTCACCTAGTGTCATCTCTGTCTGTGATTCTGCATTTATTATGCGATACGAGCGTGTGTGCGCATCTGATTGTTCTTGATTGTGCTGTACATCTGCCAGGACCATCAGGTGTGTTTTTACTTACCTAGAAAGGCCGACGGGGAGACGGTCCCATTGCTACGGGAGACCATGACACTGATGCCCGTCTCAATGAAGGGCACAGAGAAGTCGATGACCTCTGACCTCTCCTCGTTGATGGTGAGCGAACCCACCGCCATGTGGGCGTTCTTATCCACTACCTGAGGAACAAACAGGCAGACACGGACAGGAGGGGAACATAGAAGCTCAGTGCTGAATATTCCCAGGTCTTTAAGGGGGATGGTAAATCAGTGCTATCATTTTTAAACTATCCACCATGTTTGCTAAGAGACCAACAGGCTTTTCCCAAAGATTGAAATCAGGAGGAAAAGGAGATCATTTCCACACTGGGTCAGAGCTGAACTCCCCACCAGCCCAGCCTCCCTCTAAGTGTGTACAGGTATATTTAGTCCAAAGTTTCTGGAGCCTCAGGCCATGAATAAAAAAGGAGGACAAAAGACTGTTAAAAAGGGATGTATGTACGCCAGAGTGAACAGGAATCCTGCATGCTGCTTGTTCCCTCTGTTTGTCACACTTCTTCATAGTGGCCCGCTCTCTTCTTGCTCTCTCATTCTGTTCTGTTTTCTGCATCTGTTGTCCTATTTCCCCCATTCAAATTAAATCATTAGCTGCTTGCTTAAGCATTTAAGGATGTGTACTAATGAATTTGTGCATGGGTGCATTGCACATTTGAATAGCACTGCCTCTATGCCAACGTACAACAGCAGCAAATATACACCACAATCTATGGTAACTGGTCTGGAGATTTACTTAGTTTACACTACACTGCACATCTTCACTAATCAATGTTCCCATCGTAATAATGAAATAATTCGCTCGATGTCATGATAAGTTAGGTCTGACATCGCGTTCATTTGTGAAGGCTGCATTGTGGTGGATGTGCAATGTGCAGGAGAGAAATGGGTCTTTCCTTGAGGCTGCTTTCTCCCTCTCTGCCTCTCTTGCCCAATCACTCCGCCTTTCTCTACATGCATTTTTCTTTCCCCATCTCTGATTAGGACCATCATAGCGTCCTCTTGAGTTTTTGTGGAGTTGATCACAGCCTCCCCCACCCCTCTCCCCACCCAAGGCCAAGCTATAGGGAACAAGTGCTGAAGCAGTGAGAAACCAACAGAGAGATGACGCAGTGTGCGAAAACCAAGCTGAAAGGGTTTGTTTTGTTTTTTTCCTCTTTTTAACGTCAAAAATTCCAAAACTTCTAAATTAACATGGAAAAAGTTTATTATCTATGATTAACTCAAAGATGTCAAACTGTTGCAGTTCTTTGCGTACTGTGTTTTAGTAACATTACAAATAGGCGATGATCAAACTTCTGGTTTATAAGAAATCACTGATCACAATCCAAACAGAGTTAGCACCATATGCTAACACTGTTCAAAAATCACCAGCATTTGCTGGACCAGGATTTCGGGCAAAGTAATGTCTCTCTTATTTATAGGTTATACATCAAAGGCCGTTCAAAGAACTACATTTTTGACATGGCCTCGATACTTGCAGACAGTTAAAATAATAAAACTGGAAATTTTGGAAAGTCTGGTCATTGTTCACTGAATCATTGCTTGTTTTTTTGTGTGTGCAGACAGGATTTTCTGTCTGCGTCATATACAGTTAGAGCGAAATAAAACTCACTATAAAAATAACCAATAATTAAACTAAAGCATAACACTTACTGACTGTAGCAGTATCTGTATTTGATTTCATACTTTAGGCACTTGATTGCTTAATTGATTTTAAAATGCTTAAAATCTGAAAGTCTGTGTACTCTAATGATATTTTCAAACAAATCATTAAAAATCTGGGGAGAATTAGAAAATAATGAAAATATGTTGAATAAATAAACATAAAGCATACTAAATACATTCAAATTGGGTCCACAGTCCCAAAGGCAGACTCGCAGACCAAAGACAGCCTGGGAGAAAACTTTGAAATTAACACGCTGCTATACATAACATACATAAATCTATGACCCAACCACAAAAGGAGCAATAAACAATATAGATAACATCACGATAATGGCAGCATTATGAAACCGATGGAGGTAAAATGTTCAGAGCAGGTTTTCTGTAGCCGAGCTCTGGCAGTTATTTCCTGATGTGTCCTCCAGCTGTTATCATGACCACACCAGGAATGACACAGTGTGGAAAGAAATAGCAGAGAAATTGCAGCAGTTTTATCATGATGCAGTCTAAATGCATTAAATTTGATGTCTCACTCAACGGTAAGGTTCAATCCATGTCACACAGCTTAGCTTTCATTAAATCTATCACATAATTGCTATAATCTCATACCCTGTACGTGTAATGTGCCAGTGTAATGCAGCCATCATTAATACACCTGTCGTTTTCCTACTGTGACAAGTCAAACATCTGTCAAGAAAAATGTCTGTTAATTAACAGACGTTAAGTGCTCGCCTTCCACTTAATTCTGTTACTCTTTTTGGATATCAGCTCTCACCAAATGTTACAACACTGGCTAATAAGTGACTAATAAATATTTATAAAATGAAAAGAATTACGGTCACCTGGCTGCCTTTTTAGGGCCTTCTAGCAAAGAGATGTTTCTGTAGAAGAGCTGTTTCAAAAATTATTTCACTATCTACAACAAAATGAACTGAACAAAACACTCACATATAAAATGTGCTGGTCTTACTGTTTCTTAGCGATCTTTGGGTTTCTGCTTTAGTGACACTGTACAGGTGTGAGTCATAGTTCATGTGATTTTGAGTCCTTATTCTACCTTTATGTTTAGTCTAGTGATGAGTTTCAGGTTTGCAATCCAATGTTTTGGTTTAGATTTGTGATTTTTATAAGTTGTAGCTCCTTCACTGTTTTCTGTGCCTGTTCCATGCTTAGTTATGCTTGTGTGTTTCTTTTATTTCCTGTTTTGCCTTTAAGGTCAGTTTTCCTTCATATATATATATTACTTTTGTTATCTGATGATCCTGATTGCTCACACTTGTCTCTCATTCTTCTTTTGTTTCTTGTTCCCAATCAGCTCAGGGTGTATAACTAGTCTTGACTTTTTGTTTGAGTGTATAACTACTCCTGTCTGCTTCTTTCGTCTCGTGATATTTTTCGTCTTTGTTCTTTTTCTGATTGCTGTGTGTTTCTGTGATCTCAATACTCTTTTAGATTCCTGTTATGTTGACTTTTATGGGGTTTTTTTGTTTTGGTTTGTCTTTTTGTTTTGTTTTGTTTTTCTTTGGGGGGGGGGGGGGGTGTTATAAGCAGTCAATGAATGGCTTGCATGTTGTTCTTGAAGCATCCACTTCAAGTCCTCTTTTATACACTCCACCCATGAAAGGAAAAAGTAATAGACTCATGAAAAGCAATGCAACCTCAGCTTATGATGTCTTGCTCTAGTTGCAATAACGTATCTCAGTGAGCTAACTAAGGATCCAGTAACACAGGCCGAGATACCAGTCAGTGACTCTGGCAATCACAGGTTGTAAAGAAAAATGTTTATTTCCTGATCATTTGTCAAATTGTCGTTCCAGCCCTGTATTCCAGCCCTAAACCTAACCTTCTCCCTAGCCCTAACCATAACCTTATTCCTAACCTTAACCACCACTTTGATGACGTTAAATAGTGTGTCCGCAAGCGATTTTAAGGAGAAGAGCAAACATGTGTAGACTGAGTCCAAACGGTTCTCACAGGTCCTCAGTTTTCCGATGTCGTCATGTAGGAAGGTGTTGGGTGCCTGAAAACGTAATATGTTGACGATTTGTCACCTAGCGTAAAATGTTACGCTTTGGGATGAGAACGTGTTGTTCCAGAAAACCCAGCATCTTCTTTGTAAACTAGAAGATGAAGCAATTTTCTAGCGACCGCAGGAGGTTTTGGTGCAGCACACCTCTTCACCTGGTCTTAGTTAGCAACTTCCACTTTTTGCCCTAGCGACCTGAGGTTTCCAGGGAGTTGTTAGCCTGTGCGACTGAGGACTGACAGACAACAACCGGCATGCAAGTTTGCCATGAAATAACACAAACTTACACAGAGATATACATTGAAAAAAATCATCAAGTATTAAGAGTCTGTGCACGTGGAATGGACATCACGTGGCTCTCAGATCACAACCATTTCATAATCAAAATAGTTGTCAATCAAATCTCTTACTAAGATGAAGAAAGATGTGCATTTGCTTTCTTAATCGCAATAACACAATCAAACAATCGGCCGCTATTGTGCAAGGAAGCAATGTCTGCATCAGAATCTGCCTATTTATGGTGCACCTTTTTCTGTCATACCTCATTCATGTTGACTAAATGAATGAATGAATGAATGCAAATAATACAATAGATGGTAGGCACCACCATCAGCAACACACTGCTACCAATGATGAGCTATACAAATATAAAGCACTGCAGTTATACTGTAAGTCCAATCGTTATGATGGAAATCAGAGAAAGAAATTAAAAATACTTAGATTTTGAGTATAAACTATCATTGTGTCTCTCTAATGGTTCAATAATGGTTGTATGGCGACGTCTCCAGTGCTTTTCTCCAGCATTCGGCCAGCTATGAAATCCACAGTGAGCTGATTTGCCAGCAGATCTGAATGAAATTGACCAAACTGTCCCGGAGGGTATTTTCAAGCTGATGCTTTCTTTTTTTCCCAGTGTTGGGATGAACTTAGAACACCATTGATCAGTTTTCTGAACAACAATACACTGCATTTATATCTACATCTGCCTACTGCAGTGCAACAGTATCTAAGGCAGTAATTTATTTTAAAAAGATAAAAAAAAACTAACATGGAATCTGGAAGAGTAAAAGAAAATATTCTCACCTCTCCAACCATGCCGTTCCAAGTCCCATTAACCTTTTTGCCGTGTTTGCCGTTGGTGACCAGGTAGAGGTCATAAGTAAACTTGACCGTCTTGGCGATTTTCTTCAGGATGTCGATACAGAAACCTTTGCAGCAGCGCTTGATGTAAATCCCTGAATCACCTGTTTGATTGCTGGACAAAGAGGAATAAATGCAAATCAGAGAGCAGGATAAAAGGTTTCACGAACTCGAGATCAAAGTTTTGTTTGGTCTGAGTACATAAAACCAGCAAATGCAAAAGAAAGAAGACATCACCAAGGTTTGGCACTGATTACCACACCTGGAAATACTAGGTTCAGATATAAACACTTTTAATGTGGATCTTTTCTTTTACTTACATACTTTTTAAGTTTGCTTTTACAATGCAAATTGTTGTTTGTTTGCTTTTTTTTTAGCAGACTTTTTCTGATTTTGCACTGTTGGATGGACAATAATTTCCTCAGTGATTAATAAAGTATTCTGGCTGTGATTCGAAACAAGGATTTGATTTAACTCTGGGAAATTAAAATTTTTACCATATTTTATGACCTTTTTT